>NW_024426996.1:72067063-72451565 GCF_017311325.1 Ursus maritimus
ACATGAATTTCTAGTTTTCTTGTTCTTCCGATCTTTGCCAAGTAGAACACCCTTTCTCATCTCACTCTTAGAAGATGTCACTTTATTCTACTTTACAAAAAATTAGAAATCATCGAACTTAAAATGTTTGAAGTTTCCATTATTAATTCACAAACCCACCTTAATCAGTATTGCTGATGCAATTTCAGTAGCGCAGTGGATGTGAGGGAGTAAAAGTTGGACCAGGTTTAAGAAGCTTATGGAACAAAATTTTCACCCAAAATGTTTTAGAATGAGTAATAAAGAAATAGAATGTAGAAAATAAGAAGGAAAGCTGTCTTTCTCTTTCCTGTTATGAGCAAAAAGAAAAATGGGTGCAGATTAAGGTGAGGGTGTATAACTTTGTCAGACCTCATCCTGCTTGACCTTTTGGCAGCATTAGACAGTGGTGATCTCGCCCATCTCCAAACCCTCTCTTCCCTGGTTCTTGATTTGGTCCTAGCTCCCCAGTTCCTCTACCCAGCCATTAAATGTTGGAGATTCTCAGGGATCACTCATAGACTCTCCTCTGGTCCCACAATACTTCCTTGGCAGACAATTATATTTATTTCTTGAGATTCAATAATAATCTCTTTGCCAATGATTTTCAAGTTTACACACCCTATACAGTCTTCTCTTTACTTGTCCAGGCCCAGTTGTCAATAGATCATCTTCACCTGGGTATCTTACAGATGCTTAAAGTTGCCCAGAGCTTTCCCTTTGTGGTTTGGACATAATCTAAGTTCTAACTTGCATCATCTGGACTCTGCCCCACCCTTCCTCCCCACCTAGTGCCATGAATCCTCATCATCCAGTCCCTAGCCATACTTCAGCTCTCCAAATAAGCTACAAGCTTTTCCAATTTCCTTCAACCCTCTTCTCCCCTCACTAGCTAGCTCTTTGTCTCATTCTTTTTCATCTTCAGGCCTCTGGTCATACATCTTTTCCTAGAAAAAGATTTCTTTGACTTCCTGGAGAAATAAGCTTCCTTGCCTTATGCTCTTATAGCATTTCCCTATTTCTACATTACACCCTTACCCCATTTCAAGCACTGTTTTCTTCACCAAACTATAATTCCACAAGAGTCACAGTCAGAGCTGTCTTATTCATTGCCACATCTCCAGTCCCTCGTGGTCATGTCTTCAGTTCCTCGTGGTGGTGGATGATAGAACCCCCCCCCAAACACATACTCCTTATGTCACTCTGGGGCAGCACCTGCATCAGTGAACACCCTGACCTTTCTGTTACCCTCTTATCCATGCCACTCCCACACTTCCTCTTTCCCAAGGGCAGAAAAGGAACTCAGACGATTAAAGAATTTGGGAGAATGATTTGGGGAAATGCCACTCTCCCCCTTTGGGCACTTGACCGACAGACTAAAAACAGCATCTTCCAACAGCTTCATGAGGAGGATATTTTGATCTCTACCTCTCAGTTTCTTTCATTTATCTCTCAACTGGTTTCAATTTTAGACAGAAAATGGGAATTTTATTTATTGGGCCCTCTAAAACCACATAATAACCTGTTGCCCAGCTCACTGTAGCTATGTATTTGTGAAATCAATTTGTGAAAGAATTTACTAGTTAATTAAACTTGAGTTTGTAAAATAAAAATCAAAGGGGGCTTTGGAATAGAAAGAAGACTAGAAATAAGGATAGGTTAGAGGAAAAGGAGAAGGAAGAATAAAGAGATTATTAAAAAAAAGAAGGGGGTTTATGCTAGATATACAAAGCAGATTAATTCATTAATCTTCAAAACAATCCTAGGTAAAGAAAACACAGAGGAGAAGGGGACATACTTCAAATACTGGTCAAAATGAAAAAAAAAAAAAAGAAGGTGGAGAAAATATTCACTTTTCAGAATAGAATATCAAGGGAACAAAGCTTTAGATAAACATCAGGAAACATGGGGAGCTAGGGTTGCAAGAAATTTAGACCATGTGGATATTTTGCTTATTGAAAGGAGAGAAAACAGGTTTTGAAAGTCACAAAGCAAGTTGAAAGAAAATCTGAGACCAAGGCCAGGTTTTGTGGCTCTCAGCTCAAAGCCATTTCGGTTCCCCATGCTGCCTCCTTTAAAAGGTACGGAATCTTAAGAAAGGTCAAAAAGAAGGATGTGCTGGGAGATTAGGAAAACCAGATGAAAGATGAAAAATGTAGCGTGGGATGAGAAAAGTGAATAAAAAAAATGAAAAGGCTCATTTCTAATTCATACATGTTTTACTTTATTCAACATTTAGTATCTGTGATTTAGTGGTGGTTTGGCACATAGAACAGGGGAGCAAAAAATAATGAAAATATGATGCGGGCAATATCGTCCATCAATCTGAGTACAGAGTCCTAGCAGGTCTACATGCAAGATCAAAAGTCTGTGTTTGGAACAGCACAGTATACCCAACCAAATACCAATATTTCATAGTTCTTTCATCTAAATTAGAAAAAGAAATGTCATCTGTCTATAACATACACTCTATTGTGGCCTGTCTTCCAAAGAAAAATAAAGCAGCCAAAAGTTGAAGGGACCAGAATGTTATTTTGGGGGAAGTTGTTCTTTTCCCATTTTCCAAAAGAGGTAGTTGAGTGGGAAGTAAGGGTTAGTGATTTTCGTCAAACTTACTTTGGCATTCACATTCTTTAATGGCCTTATTTATTGAAGCTTTGAGATAACAGCTAGGATGGAGCCATTAAAAATAGGAGAGACCGTATACCTTTTTCCAGGTTAAATGTAATTGTATTGCACATATAGTGTATTAGAAACTCATAATGTACCATGCACAGTCTTTAGACTTATGGGAATCTGCTCCTTTCCATCACATTGCATATGCTGTTTAGGGAAGGTGAACAACCTGCCCAGGTGCATGGGACTCTATGTCATACGAGCTTATTTAAACAAACATGGAGCAAGGGAGAGAACATTTGTTAATAAGAATAATTAGCTTTTTTTCTAAGCTGTTATTTACCAGATATTGTTCTTAGATTTTTGCATAGATGTCCTCGCTCACTCTTCATCAGAATTTGTTCAGGATTGCTTTGTGACCAAACCTGTGGCCCAGGTGAGAATTCTGGGGCAGAGAGAGGATAAGTGACTTTTCCTCATTTCCAGGGCTATGGAGACACTGATTATTTCCCAAGAGCTTCACAAACATGATTTGTTTACACAGAAGTCATGCAAGTAAATCACAAGCTTTCTCTTACTGAAACTAGAGCTATGATACATGTGCTTTAGTTATTTGGTTTCTGAAGACTAATATAAAATAACAAATTAGGTATTTCTGGAGCTAAGTTTGCACTTCCCCTAAGTCATCCACAGGCAATGAAGAGAAGTTTTGTGATGGAGTCGATAATTGAATTTAGCCCCTGAATTTTGAAAAGGTAGTTGACAAAGAGTAGAGGGAGGATGTTTCAGGCCAGGAGAAAGTAAGAGACAATACAAAGATAATGGGAATGCGGGGACATCTGAGTGGGGAGTGGGCAGATTAGTGTGGCTTCTGTAGGGTGAAAGATGAGCTCCATAAAATAGGCAGGGACCCATCAGCAAAGGCCTTGAATATGAGGCTAAGAAGCCAGGGAACAATTGCAGATTTTTGAGGCTCCAGTTTGTGCTGGATTGATGACCAGGTCATTCTAAATTGAATCCAGACTTCCCATTGTTCAGAAGAGACCCACTCTTGGCAAAGCTTCAGTCTGAGAACCTTTTAGAAGTTCATTAAAAATCTCAAAGCTTTTTCAAATACCAAAAGGCCCCAGCACTTCATTTAAATGTAAATATGCTTGAGAGTTTAAATTCTAAGACTTAAGAATGAGGGGGAGTAAATGCTTGGAAATAAATGTTTTTGTTCTTGTTTTTGTTTTCAGAAACAGAAATGGAAAGTGATGAACAGGGAGGACCCAGGAAAGACAAGAATGCATCCAACGCTGTGGGTGGGTTTTTGGAAATCATTTGAACCATCACTGCAGTTCTCTGGTATGGATCATAAGTCAGGGAACTCAGAAGCTGACATCAGAAGAAAGAGCTAAGGGACATCGAAATACAAGAGAATAAAACCACAGAATGAAAGCTCAGCTGGGTTTGGGCAGAGTTTTGCTTCCAGGTGGCTGTTTGTATTAGAAATCTGTCAGGTCTGGGTACATAACAAAGGGGTGTCTGAACTGAATGGTCTTCAGAGAAGCCCTGGTCCCATCCATATGGCACTCATGCTTACACGGTGATGATCACCATCTTTCTTCCTTTTCCCAGCACCTTCCCTGTCAGTGCACCCTTCTAGAACTTCAGTAGGAAATCATGGTTATAGAATAGTGTCTCAAAAACAAAGAAAGTATTGGATGCAGAGCTTTTTCATATTGCCATTTTGGAAAAAAAAATGCAAGAAACTATGAAAACAAGGTTAAAGTGTAAACTTACGATTGTTTATAATGAAGAAATATACACAGTAGGTATTTCTCACCGTTAACCTCTTCCTCAAGCTCTACATCGGCTTATGAGACATTTATTTTTTATTTTACTAAATTCTATATTGTTTATAAGATATATAAGAAATAGAGGGTTTTTTTGTTTTTTTATAAAAATCGTATGTTAAACACCTACATTGTATGTTCCTACAAAAATCATTTTATAATAAAACATAAAATTATTTAATAATTTTAGGAATTACAAAATGAGCAATAAAAATGTATCTATAAACTCACCACAAAGAGATAACAGCTGTTAATATGTTGGTTCAGATTTTTTTCAGTCTTATACCATTAATAAACACAAAATTCATACACACAAAATTCTTGACAACACCGGAATCATGCCACATGTAAATTACATTTAAAGATAGATATTATGTAAATGTTTCTATAAAACAATAAAATATTTAACATTATATTTATAATTTTAAAAATAGAAAAAAATTAAACTCTATTACAGCTGGATTAAAATTTAAGTTCTTCACCTTGCTGTCCTAAGGGTTTTAGAATATTAAATATGATGTTTGTATCTTTCTGAGAGGCTTGAAATGATCCTGAGTATTATTGAAAATTGCTTGCATAGTATGGAACTAAATTAAAAGGTCATTTTTTTACCTCATATGCCCATTTGAGTTTGGCTGGACTAATTAGACAGTTTATGAAAAACAGAAGTGTCATTTTGGGGGTTTTCAAATATAAAACAGAAGTTTTTCTTTATTAAACAGCCAAATCTATGTATTAATTAAATATAAATAAGTATCATATTGTGACTTTAAATTATAATTTCCAGTCAATGTGATATAGTCCTTAGGTGTTAAAGTAAATCCGTAGAGAATGACATACCCTTCACTTGAGAAATTCATAATCCTGACCTGATGGGCATGAACCATGGTGGTCAGGGAGCTGTTTCCCAGATGATGCTTAACCTAACCCCAGCCATGTTATTTCCCCCAACCCTTTAACTATCCCTACAGTTCATCCAATACCCCTCATCGCCAAGCATTCTCAGTGTCAGGTGGATAAGGCTAGGGAGAGGTTGAAGACACCTGCCATCTTTATAAAAACTGAATGTTTAATTGCTAGGTGTTTTGTCCATGCAAATCACATGGCTTCGTGTAAGAAACACACCCAGCCTTGGGACACAGCTTCATATAGTGGGTGAGTATGACGTGGGAGAAAGCCTGAGCTTTAAAGGAAAGAGCCCCAGGCTTTCTGTGCAGGTCACATAACATCCTTGATCCCAGTTCCACAGCCTCATTTTACATGCTTCAGGAATCCAAAAACAAAGAAAAAACATTATGAAAGAGTAGTAATATTTCCAATAATTCCATAAGGCAGAGATAACCACTTTTAGGGTGTTGATATATTTCTGTCCAACTAAATATACAAAATTGGAATAACATGAACACTGTCTTATTTTTTAAAAAGCCATGAGGTCTTTATTCTATTGTGAGAAAAATGCATAGCATTTGTCATATCTATACAAGATAATTTGTTGAATTCTTTCCCAAGTGTGGGACGTGTGGGTTTACCATCATTCATCATTATAAAAAAAATATTCTGGTACGCATAACATCCTTGTCTGAATTCCAAATTAATCCTAGGATGGAATTCAAGAAGGGTCTTTACCAACTTAAAAAAATATAAGTGAAGACATTGACATATATTGCCAAATTGGTTTTTTTAATATTATATAATTTTATATCTTCACCAATCATGAATGAGGCCTGTGTGAAAATATACCATTTTATGATTATTTCATTCATATTTATTTGGTTGCTAGGGATGACAAAGCATTTATTTCATATGTCTGTTAGTAATTTGTATTTCTTGTGCTGCAAAGTTTTTGTCCACATACTTTGTCCATTTATCAACCTGGGTGCTAGAGTCTTTAATAACATTTTACAGTGTGTGATTATAAAGCTACTGTGAATAATGTGTTCAATAATAAATAATTAATTGACTAATTTTAGGACATGTAAAAATAAATCAGCAATAAAATCTCATCTATAAACTTACTATATGAAGATGAGAACTGTAATAAGCCAGTTCCTGCTTTTCCAGTCTTATGCCGTAAACACTCACTCAAACACACACATTCTTGTGCACATGCAATTCTTGACAAAGCTGTAAGCATGTGTGTAAAAGTTTATCTCCATCCACTTACTTTTAATCTGCATGCATGCGTATATTTATGGTGGGTTTCTTACAAAAAACGTTTGTTTAGGTTGTACTGGATCCCCTCTGACAATCTCTGTCTTTTAAATGGTGCATTTGAGCTGTTGATATTCAAGGTGATTATTGACGTAGCAAAATTCACACCAATCACTCTTGTTACTGTTTTTTATTTACTGCCCTTATTCCTTGCCCTTCTTGTTGTCGTTCATTCTTTTTCTACCTTTGTGTGTTTTTTTTTAAAGATTTTATTTATTCATTTGACAGAGATAGAGACAGCCAGCGAGAGAGGGAACACAAGCAGGGGGAGTGGGAGAGGAAGAAGCAGGCTTCCAGCAGAGGAGACTGATGTGGGGCTTGATCCCAGAATGCTGGGATCACGCCCTGAGCTGAAGGGAGACGCTTAGCGACTGAGCCACCCAGGCGCCCCATACCTTTGTGGTTTTAATTGAGCACTTTATATGAATCCATTTTCTCTCTTAGACTATCAGTTATAGTTCCTTTAATACCTTTTTAAGTTGTTGACCTAGAGTTTGCAATATACATTTACAACTGATCCAAGGCCACTTTCATATAACACTATGCACAGTATGGGTAGTGTGAGTACCATATAATAACAAAATAATCCTAACTCTTCCTCCCTCCTGTCCCTGTATCATTGCCGTCATTCATTTCATTTATGTGTGAAATATATATGCATCTACATATATATGTACATATACGTATATACATATACACATATATATGCATCTACATATATATGCATAAACATATATGTATGGATATATATGATATGTACATAAGCATACATAATCAAATACATTGTTGCTATTATTATTTTGAGTAAACCATTACCTGTTAGATCAACTCAAAATAAGAAAAATAAAAGTTCTTACCTTACCTTACCTTACCTATTTCTCCTTTGATGATCTTCCTTTCTTTATATGGGTTCTTGTTTCTGACATATCATTTTCCTTCTCTCTAAATAACTCCTTTTAATATTTCTTGAAGGCAGGTCAACTGGCAACAAATTCCTTTAATTTTTGTTTACCTGAGAAAGTCTTTATTTCTTTTTCATTTTTGAGGATAATTTCACAAAGTACAGAATTATAGATAGGTAGTTTTTTAGGATTCATTTACTCTCAACAATTTAAATATTTCACTCCATTCTTTTCTTGCTTGTATGGTTTCTGAGCAGTCAGATGTAATTCTTATCTTTGTTCCTCTGGCTTATTTCAGGATTTTTTGTCTTTATCATTGATTTTATGTAGTTTGAAGATGATAAGTCTATGTGCAGTTTCTTTTAGCATTTATCTTGCCTAGGGTTCTCTGAGCTTCCTGGATCTGTGGTTTGGTGTCTGGCATTTGGAGAAAGTCTCAGTCATTATTGTTTCAAATATTTCTTCTGTTCTTTTCTCTCCTTATTCTTTTACATTAGATGTATGTTATACCTTTTGCGGTTGTCCTATAATTCTCAGATATTCTGTTCTGGGTATTTTGGGTTTTTTTTCAATCTTTGTTTTATTTCCTTTTCAGTTTTGAAGATTTTTATTGCTACATCCTCAAACTCAGAGATTCTTTCTT
Source organism: Ursus maritimus (assembly GCF_017311325.1). NCBI lineage: Eukaryota > Metazoa > Chordata > Mammalia > Carnivora > Ursidae > Ursus > Ursus maritimus. The sequence goes on from NW_024426996.1 coordinate 72,075,292, forward strand.
TAGGCATGTACATTCTACTAATAACTTCTTTAAAGCTTTCTTTATTTCTGTTACAGTGTTTTGATCTCTAGCATTTCTGGTTCTTTCTTAGGATTTCCATCTCTGATTATATAGCCTATCAGCTCTTGCATGTTGTCTCCTTTATCCATTAGAACCCTTAGTATATTAATCATAGTCGTTTTAAATTCCTGGTCTGATAATTCTAACATCCCTGACATGTCTGATTCTGATACTTCCTCCATCTTCAAATTGCAGTTTTGCCTTCTGGTATGCCTTGTAATTTTTTTCTTGAAAGCTTGCATAAAAGTAAAGGGAACTACTGTAAGTAGGCCTTAGTAATGTGGTAATATAGTGTAGTGGTAGAAGCATTCTATATCTATGGTGAGCCTATGCCTTTAGTCTATGAACTCCATGACTGTTCTCCGAGTTTTTTTCTCCCCACATAGGTGCTATAGGATGGCTAGTGTGGACTAGAATTGGTACTTCCCTTCTCCCACATGGAAGGCTAGAGCTGACTGGAGTTGGGGATTTCCCTTCCCCCAGGTCTTAAATTCGGATAATAGCCCAGCCGGTAAGGCTCTGATTAACTAATTTCTCCTGAGGGCAGTCCCTGTTAAGAACAGAGTACTCAAGTGTACTTCAAAATGGATCCTTTTCCCCACCCCCTTCCAGAAGCTGAGAGGATTTTTCTGACATTTACTATGAGAACCTGTTTGTGCCATTGAGTACTTGTTAAGATGCAGTGGCAAATTCCAAGTTCCTTATACGTGAAACCATAAACCAAAAGTTCATAAAAATGTATATAATTTTTTCACTTAAATTTTTGAGCATTTCTTTTATGATAAAATACTTTGCTAAAGCAAAGTTATGAATAATGTTACTTTGTATGGGAGTGTTACTACATATTTAATCAAATTATCTTGTATATTTGTGTTTTCTGCCCTTTCTCTGGATGAAAATCCTTGCACATAGATGTTTAAGTGTAAAGCAGCGTAAAACATTGTTCCTCCTCTCCAAAAGTCAACAAGCTAGTTTAATAGCATTCAAAGATTTGAATAACCTTTAGAGACAATCATGGAAGAAGTGTTACAAAGCAGTGTTTTGAGTAGACTGTGTTTGGAGAGTTCGAAGGAGAGAAGAAGCCTTCTTGATTCTCTGTGTGGTCTCTATAGAATTGTACCAGAGGCATTCCACTTGAGAACATTTCCCCCACTTCATACTCACTGTTCTCCCTGACTCAGGACTCTCTCTCTTACAAAATGTCCTCTTCATCATGAGAGATCTGACCTTGAGACATTCTACTTTTATCAAGGCTTATTTGTATAATATTCATTCAATCTTAGGCAATATCCATTTGTAAAATACTCCCTACATCTTAACACCCTCATTCCTTGGTCATGCTTTCTTCTTTTTCACAGAATTTATCACTACCTGACATTACATCATATGTTTATTTGTTTACAACTACGTGCTGTGTTTATTTCCTACTGGAATACTAGCTCCCAGAGGGTAGAGCTGACTCATTGGTTTTATTCATCATTGAATCACCCAAAACTAGAACTGTTCCTAACACAGAAAATGTAGTCAAAAATATTTTAAAATATGCAAATGAATAAATAAATGTAAAACACCTTGCGTGTGTAATAAAATACTTCTTTGTATAAATAGAAAATTTCATTTTATCCCTCCAATATCTTCGTGGTATGAGTAGCTGATTCCCAATTGCATGCACTGTCTGCTACACATTCAGCCTCTAGTAGGAGTGTCTTTGATGGGTCTGGCAAACGCTGTAATGTGCCAGCACCATGAGAGGTACTGAGACTCCACTGATATCAGCAGTGCTTATCTTCATCATTTTCACCAATGCCCCTCCCACTTATTACTTTGGACCCTCAACCCCCAGGTCTTTGACTACAGTCATCACAGTTCCCCATACCCACAGATATCTTATGGGCACCCTTGTCCTTGGAATCTCGTGAGTATGTTTTATGTTGTCCTCATAGGCAACAGTCAGCCATATTTTCTGCCATATTCTGCCATGCCTTCCTTGCTTTCTCAGATGTGATATTTAGGAGATCAGCCCTCTTTTTCTAACCATTATACCCATTTCAGTTTGCATACATGTCTCATTCTATCTTCCATCAACTTCAGATAGCCAACATTATTAGGAGTCCCCATTAAAACCAAAGTAGTGGGAAGTGCCTAGGTGGCTCAGTCAGTTGAGTGTCTGACTCTTGATATCAGCTCAGGTCATGATCTCAGGGTCCTGGGACTGAGCCTCATATTGGGCTCCATGCTCAGCATGGAATCTGCTTGAGATTCTCTCCCTCTGCCCCTCCCCCCACTTGCATGCTCTCTTTCTCTCTGAAATGAATAAGTAAATCTTTTTTAAAAAGTAGGATTAACCAATCATAGCTCAACATATATTTTTAAATTATTGAGTCATAAACTATAGGTGAATGAATGAATGAGCAAATAAATACATTTTCACATAAGATAAATCCTTTGACTAAAAGAATCCTTCACTACTTTTACCAATTTTGGTTGAATTTCAAAAACTGGAGATTTGGGGGGATGAGTTTTAATAATGTAAAATCATTATTTTATCATTTTATCTGCATTTTTATAAGGAAACTATGCTAAAAGGAGACTTTGTATATTTTATAACTATCTTTCTGGTCCTAGATTAAATTTTCAAAACTTGTGGTGCCTGGGTGGCTCAGTTGGTTAAGCACCTGCCTTTAGCTCAGGTCATGATCTCAGGGTCCTGGGATCGAGCCCCATGGTCCGGCTTCTTGCTCAGCAGGGTATCTGTTTCTCCCCCTCCCTCTGCTTGTACTCTCTCTCTCTCTCTCTTTCTATGTCTCTCAAATAAATAAATAAAATCTTAAAAGTTTGTTTTCAAAACTTTTTCCCAAAGGTCTTTGTAAAGCATAAAGTGTAACTTAAAGAAGTATGAATTTTTTATATTAGTATTTAGCATTTGTGGAACATAGGCTGCTTGATAGGCATTTCACAAACTCATTTCCTTCTCACAAAAGCTCTATGTTAGAACATTGGTCAGAATAGGCTAGATTAAACTACGGTAACTAACTCAATATGTCAAAGGTTTAACACAACAAAGCTTTATTTCTCATTCATGATGCATGTTTAATGAAGATAGGCAAAGGACTCTGAACCATAGTCACTCAGAGGCCCAAGTTTATAGAAGTTCTGCCACATTATATAAATTCCAACTGGAAAATGTGTTTCCACAGTCACGAAGCAAGAAAAGAGAGAACATGTGCACTTTTCTCAGAACCATCCAACTTTATAGAATTTGAGTTAATTCCATCTTTGCCATAGAAATAGGGCAAGTACACGTTCAACTAAAGGGTCATTTTAAAGCCCATCTGCCGTTTATTTGCACTGACATTGCCTTCCGGCTTTGGTATAATATGCAGAGAAGAATTGAACTAGTAGGTCTTTTGATGGTTATATACCTCACAAAATTTTTATAGTGAATTATTGGAAATTACTATACTTCCCCAAATCTTATAACTTTGGTTTTTGAATCAGTAACGATATATTCTGCTTATCTTCTCTTTCAGGACTATGTGATCTCGAGCCCTATTTCAACTACTCAAAAATTGTGTGACATTTATATTTTTTTCTGAATGAATTTCATTTTTCCCATATGCAATATATGAAAATAGTAACTACTTTATAGGACTGTGGCTAGAATTATATCTTTGCAAATGTATGTACTACATGTACATAGAATTATGTATGAAAAATGTAATGTCTAGAATGTATCTGACACATAGCTGATGTTTAATGATGTTACCTCTGATGATAGTGCCAAATATTCATGGATTTAAGAGTGTTTGAGGAAAGGAGAGAATGGGTCAGAACCACTATTTTTAAAAAAATAATAATGGCTAGAGTTTATAAAAACTTATTAATATAGCATCCCATAGATTCCATAGTTCCGTAGTTCAGAAAACCCCAAGCAGGATATAGAAAATGAGTCTTGGGTACATTGTGTCCAAACCTTTCAAAGAATAAGATCCTTTTTTAAAGGACTCAAAAATGAAGGAGAAAACTGTTCAAGTGTTCAAGGTATATTGGTGCTAATACACTCTTAAGTTTTTAGATTCCTGTTTTTTGGTAAAGAGTCAAAGGTTTTAGTATTTTTACATTGATTATGTCAAATTATCCTTATATTTGGAAATTATAAAGCTGAAGTAAGAGTTAGTTTCTGATGATTTAGGTAGAGACTTTTATGATATTTCCAAATATATTTTGAAATACTAGGACAGCCTTAAAAAATGAATGTTGGGTTAAGGTAAAAAAATGAGTGGCCCATTCTAAAAGCAGCATGTTGAGTTTCACCATATTCTAGCTTGTTCAATAGATCTTGATAATATAATCTGGAGAACACATTGCTTAAGTTCATTTTTTAAATGTCTATCAAATTGCAACTGATTTCTTTTTTTATTCTGTGATTACACATCTGGAATTTATGCAATTTCTGTACTAACACACTTTCAAGATGATATTATAAGGAACTTTTTGTATTTTGGTTTAAAGCAAGATCGTAGAAGTAATTTATTGTCTATCAATATGGTACTGATTATGCTGCACCTAAAAAATAGAAAAGTAAAACAATTTTATTTAATAGTGTTTTGGATAATAATTAGTTAATCCTGCTCCACCACTTCCTAAAATAGTGGAAAGGCTAGCATTTTCTACTCCATCAAAAAATATATCTTGAAAAAATTTGTATCAAATTTAAGGTCTACCAATGAAGCATATGGTATGAAAATGCAGAATATATTAAATTTGATGTTTCAGGGAAATATCCACAAAGAAACACCTCAGGTTCTTTGAGCGTGGTGTCACTCTACCTGGAATTCTCTGATCCTCAGATCTTTAAGTGGCTGATGTGATGCCCGTTTAAGTTTCAGCTCACATACCATTCTCAAAGTAGAGCTATTTTACATTGCTGGTAGAGATACAGAAGGGTACAACCAGTTGGTGAAAACTTTTTGGAAATTTCTAGGAGAGTTCTCACACTAACATTATGACTCAGCAATTTTACTCTTCAGTGTCATGTTATTTCCTCCTTCGATGACAAAATGAGGATTTTTTCCCATTCTATTTACTTAAAAATTTTCACTTCATTTTTGTGTTCAACAGTTTGGCCATAATGTACCCAAGACTCATTTTCTATATCCTGCTTGGGGTTTTCTGAACTACGGAACTATGGAATCTATGGGATGATATATTAATAAGTTTTTATAAACTCTAGCTATTATTATTTTTTTTTAAATACTGGTTCTGACCCATTCTCTCCTCTCCATCTAGGTCTTTCTTCACATATATGTAAAATATTTTGGCTGTGTTCCATTTTTCTCTTGCACTTTTTGTTTTGTTTTTTCCTTTTTTTTTCTTTTTGTGCTTTAGTTTTGGTACATTTTCTATTAATTTATTTTTGAGGTTATCAATCCTGTTTTTTTCAGTGTCCCGCCTGCTGTTAAATCATCTAATGCATTCTTAATGCTAACTTTATATGCATTTTCTAAGTTCTAGGGTACCCATTTGAGTTTTATACAGATTTATTCATCTATTGAAATTCTTTGTCTTTTTATCAAATTTATCCACCTTTGCCTCTATTTTCTTTAACCTAATAATTCTAGCTTTAAAATGTTTTTTTTTCTAGTTGATTTCTATTAGTATTTTTTAAATTAAGGCTTTATTTTTAAAGCAGTTTTAGATTCACAGTGAAATTGAGTAGGAAGTAGACAGATTTCCCAGCCACCTGCCCCTTGTCCCCACACATTCATAGCCTCCGCCATCGTCAGTACCCCCAACCAGAGTGGTACATTTGCTATAACTGATGAACTTACACTGACACATCATCGTCACCCAGAATCCATAGTTTACATTACAGTTCACTCTTGGTGTTGTACATTCTATCAGTTTGAACAAATGTATAATGACATGTATCCATCATCATCAATACACACAATGACATGTATCCATCATACATTTCAACATGTATGAAAATACAGAATATCTTCACTATCCTAAAAATCATCTGTGCTTTGCTTATTCATCCCTCTCCCTTACCCTCAAAATCTGGCAACCTTTGCTCTTTTTCCATCTCCATAGTTTTGCCTTTCCAGATGTCACATAGTTAGAATCATACAGTATGTGGCCTTCTCAGCTTGGCTTCTTTTACTTAGCAATGGGCATTTAAAATTGCCCCATGTCTTTTGTGACTTGATATCTTATTTCTTTTTAGCGCTGAATAATATTCCATTGTCTGAATATACCACAGTTATTGATCCGCTCATCCAGTGAAAAACATCTTGGTTGCTTCCAAGTTTTGGAAATTATGAGTAAAGCTGATATAAACATCTCTGTGCATATTTTTGTAAGGATACAAGTTTTCATCTCCTTTGGGTAAACACCAAGGAGTGTGATTGCTGCATCTTATAATAAGAGTATGTTTAGTTTTGTAAGAAACTACCAAACTGTCTTCCAAAGTGGACATGTCATTTTACTTTCACACCAACAGTGAGTAACAGTTCCTATTGCTCCACATCCTCACCAGCATTTGGTGTTGTCAGTGTTTTGGATTCTAGCCATCCTAATAGGTGTGTAGTGGCATCTCATTGTTGTTTTAACTTGCAGGTCCCTTTGACATATGTGGAACATCTTTTCATATGCTCATTTGCCATCTGTATATTTTCTTTGGTGAAATATCTGTTAAGGCCTTTATTTATTTAATTTTTTAATCAAGTTGTTTATTTTCTTATTGTTGAGTTCTAAGAGTTCTTTGTATATTTTGGGTTTATCAGATGTGTCTTTTGCATGTATTCTTTCCCAATATGTGACTTGTCTTCTCATTCTCTTGACATTGTCATTCACAAAGCAGCAGTTTTAAATTTTAATGAAATCCAGCTTATCAATTATTTCTTTCATGGGTCACACTTTTCGGTGTTGTATCTAAAATGTTATTTTCATACCTAAGGTATGTTGAGTTTTTTTCTATGTTATCTTATAGGGGGATTTAGAGTTTGCATTTTACGTTTATATCAGTGATTCATTTTTAGTTAATTCTTGTGAAATGGGTATGATGTGTGTCTAGATTTTGTTTTTCATGTAGATATCAAATTGTTTCAGCACCTCTGGTGAAAAGATTATCTTTGCTATGTTGTATTGTTTTTCCTCTTTCATCAAAGATGAGTTGGCTATATTTATTTTGATCTATTTCTGGGTTCTCTATTCTCATCCATGGATTTATTTGTTTACTCTTTGGCAATACTATACTGTCTTGATTACCAACACTTTGTTTTAAGTCTTGAAGTTGGGTAATGTCAATTCTCCAACTTTGTTCTTTTCCTTCAATATTGTGTTGACTATTCTGGGTCTTTTTGTCTCTGTATATAAACTATAGAATTAATTTGTAAATATCCATAAAGTAACAAAATGTTGGCATTTTGATTGGGATTACATTGAATCTGTATATCAAGCTGGGAAGAATAGAATACTTGACAATATTGAGTCTTCTTATCCATGAACATAGACAATCTCTTCATTTATTTGGTTTTTCCTTGATTTTTTTCACCAGTTTTGTAGTTTTCCTCATATAAATCCTGTATGTATTTTGTTAGACTCATATCTAAATATTTCAGTTTTGGGGGTGCTAGCATAAACAGTATTGTCTTTTTAATTTCAAATTCCACTTGTTCATTGTTGGTATATAGGAAAGCAATTAACTTTTTTAAAAAAGGTTTTATTTATTTATTTGACAGAGAGAGAGCAAGCATGACCAGCAGAGCAGCTGGCAGAGGGAGTAACGGCTCCTTGCTTAGCAAGGAATGGGGGCTTGATCCTGGGACCCTGGGATCATGACCTAAGCCGAAGTCAAACGTTTAATGACTGAGCCACCCAGGCACCCCAAGTAATCAACTTTGTATCCTGCAACCTTACCATAATCATTTATTAGTTCCAGGAGGGTGTGTGTGTGTGTGTGTGTGTGTGTGTCTTGTTTCTTTTGTATTTTCTAAATAAACAATAATGTTATCTGTGAACAAAGAGGTTTTACTTCTCCCTTCCCGATCTGTATAGCTTTTATTCCTCATTCTTATCTTATTGCATTAACTATTACTTCCAGTACCATGTTGAAATGGAGTGGTGAGAGGGGATATCCTTGCCTTGTTCCTGATCCTGCTGGAACCTTAGCTATTTTAAAATCTTTTTCTATTAACCTCACTATTTGGATTCATATATAGATCTGCTTCTAATTTACCTTTTTATGTCTTCATTATCATATACATTTTCATACATATTTATGTGTCCAGTCAATTTTTTAAATTTTACTATCTGTAAATGCTCTGGATGATACCCTCCATTAGAGAGGGATTCTCTTTGCCTTCTATTAGGCAGAGGGAATGGGGGTTTATGACTTCAATCTAAAGAGCAGCTGATTGTAATTATGCCTAGGTTGCCTTCTAAGTAAGATTCAGCCTACCTCAAGTTCATCTCTGTACCTCAAGTGCGGCCTTTCTGGGATATTGGTAGAACCTGGAAGGTTCTGTCTCTTCATCTCTGAAAGAAACTGGGAGAGACAGTTTGCCCTTTAGATTTTTTAGCTTCTTGCCTCATACAGTTTCACAAGCTGAGAAGTGTAAGGAGGAAAACAGCTCTGTGCTTATGGCAAGAATACACCCTCTATCAAGACTTTGTGTCCCTTGTTCCATGAGACTGCAGGGGATTTGATTCGGCCTTTTGGAAGCTTTGGGCTCAGCTTCCCATGATCCCCAAGAATGGAACAAGTGTTCCAGGGGAATCAATGCTATGAATTTGGACTTCTGGTTTCTAATTTGTCACACAGCACTGTACAATTGCCAAATGTTCCACAGGTTCCTCTTTCCTTAAACATAATCACCTCTTGGATTTTCTTTTATTTTATAGAGTCTCTTTTGTCTTAACATGATTCTCAGGCTGCACTCAGAATTAGTACATGACCCAAGGAAGAAAATAGCCATAAATCATCAGCTTACTTGTAAAGTGCTCCCTATTATATGAAATTCTATTTCATCTCGACTTTATTGCTTCTACAACTCTCCACTGTCTTCAAAATGTGAATTTTGAAATTTTTTTGGTTTCCTAATTTGTGCAATGGGAGCATTGGCATATCATGAACTGTTTTATCCTAAGAGCACAAACCTGAGACCTTATTTTGGTTCATCAGATTGTTAAGAAAATTCAAATTTGGGGAGGCTGGTGGCTCAGTCAGTTAAGCATCTGCCTTTGGCTCAGGGCAATTCCAGGGTCTGGGATCCAGCCCCATGTCAGGCTCTCTGCTCAGTGAGAAGTCTGCTTCTCCCTCCCTCTCTCCCCCTCCCACCTGTTCCTGCCTCTCTCTCTCTCAAATAAATAAATAAAATCTTTAAAAAAAGAAAATACAAATTTTCCATAATTTGTTACATTTGCAAAGCTGTGAAGAAAGATATGTTAATATGTTGCTGGTATAAGGTGCATGAAGGATAATTTTTCTGTAGCTGTCAATATTAGAAATGTTTTTTTCTTTGATTCATAAATTATATTTCTAGGAACTTATACCAGTAAAATAAAATATTACAATATTTGTTACAACATCATAGCTAATAGCAGAAGGTTAGAATGAATCCAAATGTCCATCAATAGTATTATAATCTAAAATGAAATATTAAGCTAATTCAAATACTTATGGAGGGTTTTTGTTTTTGTTTTTTGCCAAATGACATGGAAGGATAGCCAAGATATATTGCCAAGTGAAAAGATCAATGTGCAGATTGAAGTGTAAGGATGTCAGTGTTAGTAAAAAATGGGAATTCTAGGAAATACATATTTGTACTTAATCTTATAACAAATAGCTGGAGATACATAAGAGACTAATAATGTTGAACATTTATTGAGGTATGAGAGAATAGCAACTGAGTGGATGGAATGTGGAGTATAGGAAGAAAACGCCACTGTATGCTTTTATAGATATACATACACTATGTGAATGTGTAACCCATTCACAAAACAACATATCCATCTAAAAACCAATGAAGTGGTAAAATTCATTACTCTTTTAAGAGAAAAGGTAACATCACAAATCACATTTAAAACAGGACAAATTTATCACGACTCCAAAATCTTACAGTATATTTTACCCAAGGCAGACCAAAATCTGGGAAAAACACACAGAATGGGCTATGAGCCAAAGAACTGAGGATTGAAAACACACAGATGATTGTTGGCTTCTCTCAGATACATCAGCAAGCTTAACTTCCAAAACTACTTAGATAATGACAACCACACTCATTGAAGGGAGAGAAAAATCTTTTCTGACCCCAGGAAATAAACATTTAATAACCCAAGTCTCAGTGAATCCCACCCACATGACCAAATGCATTTTTCGGCATTGGTAAGTGTGAGCAAAATCTCCTAGGAGACAAAAACATTTCGGAATAAAATAGATACTATTCTTTATCAAATTAACAGAGAAGTGTGGCTGGAAACTTAATGGAAGCTCTAGGCTTTAGACCAGCTCACAGAAAAAAAGAAAAGATGACATGTCCAGGGAATTTGTATCTTAGAAGCAAAACTTGCAAAACCAGTCTGTATTCTGATATTTCTCAGAGGAAAAGCAAGATGAGTGTCTTTGCCATTGTTCAATGAAGAACGTGCAACTACTCATTCTTAATATTTGACAGCATCTCAGAATCCAATTATATGTCCTTTGGAGTCTGAGCATCCTCCAACTATTCTATTTTAGTGGACAGAGAAGTGGTTTGAAAGTTAGGGAGGCATACATTCCAATCTCAGCAGTATCATTAGCTGACCTTGAGGCAATCCATTTCTTCTCTGCATGCATTCATTTCTTCCTCTGAAAAATAAGGTCTTGGATCTAGATAATCTCTATAATGCCTTCGGGCTTCGCATATGATGATTCCATATATTGAAAGAAATAAAGGTCCTTAAGAGTGAGACATTCAAGTGATTCCATTCTTTATATTGAACTGCACAAAGCAGGTCACATAGATTATCTGGTTTATACTCTCAGCAGCAAGCTGGCTTAGGAGTTTAGCTAAGTCCTTTTCCCTTTGGGTTTCAGAGGCCTCAATTGTAGAATAAAGGAATTGAACTAGATAACCTTAGTACATTTTAAATGAGCCACGTGACTGATGAGCCCAAGATAAATGAGATTGGATACCCTGATGTTGGAAAGATTTTTGGTTTTGGTTAGCTTATGATCTTATTCAGATATTAAATAAACACTGTCCTGACCAAAAGTGCTTGGCCTAAATATTTAGGGCACTTTTTCTCTGTTCTTTCTTCTTTCTAAGCCAGCCAATCTTGACCATACCAGTGCCTACAGAGTGAGAGAACAGAAAATAAAAGAAAGAAACAGAGCTAGGGATTCCAACATTTCTCAGGATGGATCTAAACATGGGCAGTAATAGGGACTATTGTATTTTCAATGTGATCTCTTTTCACCAACCAACAGCTTTTCGGACTTAACACAAACATGTTCTGATCAGGTCACTAGTATGTGGAAAAAACCATCTCTCACAATGCTGTTTTCCTTTTTATTTTTGCTATCATTTATGGGACACTTACTAGTTGCCTACACATTACACTAGCCCCTGTCTGCATATCACCCTATTTAATCCATATGATGATCCAAAGATGTTAATATTATACCTCCATTTGACAATGAAGAAGATTAAGACTTACAGAGGGAGGCTAAGCTTCTAGCTGAGATCACACAGGTAGTCTCAAGCATCTAGTAGCAGAACCGAGCTTCAAAGTCAGATTTTTAAACTGCAAAGACTACATTGCCATTACATGTCCTTGCCTTGTTTCCATTTAAAAATATTTTCAAACGTGAAACATTATTGTTGTTTCCATTCACTTTATGTGTCTCCCTCACTATCCGAGCTTTCACTATCCAATATTTGCTGTAACAATTGGCAAAAATCTTTTATCAAAAAACTCACCATCCAAATTGAAAACCCACTCTAACAAATCTGTCATGCACACACACACATTTATGTTGTTTTCAAGTCTAGGCTAGAGGAAACAGAGTCTGCTGAAGCTTTATCTCAGCTATTCTTCTCATGGGACCACATCAAGGGCTCATGTCGCTAAATGGGTCATGCTTTACTAATATCTTCCTCACATTATGAAGTGAAATATTTTAAACAAAGTGCAAAAGCCAATGAATAAAATAAGAAAATGAATGGATAATTAACTAATTAATTAGAGAGCCTAGCAAAGCCCATGGTTTACAGAAAAATTGGAAGAGTAAAGTGAATTGAGGGAGGAGAAAACCATTATTATCTTCTAAACATATTCCAGTGAGGCCTCCAATCTATCCCACCAATGTGACAATTGTAATCAATGTCACCAAAGACTCCACATTGCCAAAAAGACAGTTGATGTTCAACCACTATTTTATGCAACTTCTCACCAGGATTAGACACAGTTGTTGGTCCAACAATACTCTTTCCACTTTCAACATAGCATGTTCTCAATTTTCCAACATCTGAATGCTGGAGGGACTCAGAGGATCTTTTTTCTGTCTAGTTTGTTCCCATGGTAACCTCATCTAATTTAAATTCCACCTATAAAGAGATTAAGTCAATCTTTGGTCTGACTTCTGTACTTCATTGAAACTCTCTGAACCTAGTATTCCTAACTTCTCTCTAGATTAAAAAAAAAGAAGAAGAAGAAGAAGACTGATTTGTAGTCTTAAATGACTGGTGCAAATGTACCCAATGCATGGCCAATTTTCAAGACACCATTGTGACATTAGCTCTTTTGAACCAAAAGTTTTTGTTTCCACACATCACCGGATATCTCTAACTGTATACTTGAAATCTCTCCTTAGATGTTAAGTACTCTTCTCAGACATATGACCAAAGCACAATCTTTGAGTTCTCCCTTCCCAAACCTGATCCTCCACAAATCTCATATGACGACATCATTTACCCAATTTCTCAACAAAATTTCTCAGGGAAAAGTCTAAAACTTTCCCTGTTAACTTTTAGCTTAAAATGTTATGAAAAGTGGGGTCCCTGGGTGGCACAGTCATTAAGAGTCTGCCTTAGGCTCAGGGCGTGAGCCCAGGGTCCTGGGATCGAGCCCCACATCAGGCTCCTCCTCTGGGAGCCTGCTTCTTCCTCTCCCACTCCCCCTGCCTGTGTTCCCTCTCTCGCTGGCTGTCTCTCTCTGTCAAATAAATAAATAAAATCTTTTTTAAAAAATGTTCTAAAAGGAGTTTACCAAACCTCTACAAACTTGGAGGTAAGATTATTCTGGGACTTTGGAGACTGGTGCAGATTAATCTCCTGAATAAGGACGTAAACTTGTAGACTCAGAACTTGGTTTTAGACAGACAACGATGGCTCAACACTGGAGAATATCTCTTAGAAAAAAAGCATATATAATGTTACCTGAAGTACTTTTAGAATCAGGTTGTAAGGTCATACCCAAAAAGGTCAATGATGTGTTAAGAATCGAAATTTATACATACATGTAAAGAACTTTGGAAATTGCCACTTCCATCCTTAGAAGAAAAACCTGAACAAAATGAGTATCAATGACTTTTTCTGAATTCATCATTGAACAGAGGTCATACTACTACCCCAAAATTCGGAGAGACAGACAAATTTAGAATTCACAGCTGAGACCTCCTTGTCCGGAGCAGAAGCCACTATAAACTGGAGCTATAAACTGGTAAAGAAACTTAAATAATGATTTTGACTAATTGTTAGAGCTAAGTATGGATTAATATGAGAAAGAAACTCTTGAGGACCCCAGAGTTAGAGGGAAAACCACAATTTCCTGAGTTCTCCCTCCAAGAATCCCAACACATTCTAACAATCTGAGAAAGATTCCCGTGTGGCTTTGTCAGAAGGAGGGGAGAGTAATCATTACGAAATACACATGGTATTATTTTCCATAACAAAGACCCATTCTCCAAGGGTAAAGACTGCCTAGTAATATTTACTAATATCTAATGATAGTCCTCAGGGCACATTTTGGGAAAGCTTTGGCAGAAATGATGTATAAAGTTCATCTGGCACAGAGAAGGTATTTAGTCCTGGTAGCTATTATTGTGATTATTGGTATGGTATCTCTTCTTCTCAACTCCCTGGTTAATAAACTTTGAGCAATAGGTATATTGCCCTCAATTGCATAATTTAAAATATATACTTTGGGCAAAAGCACACATCAAACATTCTTCCAAGAAGAGCTAATGGGGTAAACACTACAATATCAAAAGATCTGGGATCACTTGTGTTCCCTGACAAAATATCTTTCCCAGTTGTTTGTAGGTATCAAAGTCAAATAAAAATGTCTTTAAGAGAAGAAAAAAATCAGCAACCTTGCTGATTTACCTTTTTTTCTGAGAAATCAGTTTTGTAGGAGGAAAGGAGCTGAAAATGGTGCCCCAGTGCCTAGACGGTGGCATGAGAGTAGTAGGAAGCATGAGACATGGAAGCTGAATCTTCCAAAAATGTGTTCTTTCAATTTCCCAATTTTCTGTAGGCTCAAGGGTTTCTGCTATAGCTTGCTTAAAACTATCAATCACTTGGGATGCCTGGGTAGCTCAGTCAGTTAAGTGTCTGCTTCCAGCTCAGGTCATGATCCCAGGGTCCTGGGATGTAGTCCCACATTGGGCTCCTTGATCCACGAGGAGCCTGCTTCTCTCTCTGCCTGCTTCCCCCTCCTCCTGCTGCTACCTCTGCTTGTGCTCTCTCGCTCTCTGTCTCTGACAAATATATAAATAAAATCTTTTAAAAAAACACAAACATTTAAGAATCAGTGACTTGGGGGCACCTGGGTGGCTCGGTTGGTTGAGTATCTGACTTCGGCTCAGGTCATGATCCCGGGGTCCTGAGGTCAAGCCCTGTATCAGGTTCCCTGCTCAGCAGAGAGTCTGCTTGTCCCTCTGTGCCCCTGCCCCTCAGCTTGTGCTTGCTCCCATGCTCTGTCTCTGTCTCAAATAAATAAATATAATCTTTAAAAAAAAAAACCAACTATCAATCATTTTAGTTTTTGTTGGGTTTTTTTAATATTTATTTATTGACTGATTGATTGACTGATTGATTGATTGATTGATTTTAGAGAAAGAGAGAGCTGGGGCAAGGGGCAGAGGGAGAGAGAAACTCAGGCAGACTCCACACTGAGTGGGGAGCCCACTGGGGGCTTGATCTCACAACCCTGAGATCATGACCTGAACTGAAACTAAGCTACCCAAGTGCCTCATTATTGATCATTTTGGAACAGACCAATGACTCAACTCCTCAGAACTGCGACCTCCAGGAACAATCTCTGAAGAAATTTCTCAGTTTCTTGGAACAGTAATGAGCTTACTTATCAAGAACCCTCACTTCCTGGGTCAAAAGAGTGAGACACAGTGTTGGCAGGGGATCTGATGATATTTCCTTCTTTTCTTTCCATATCCCTCTGCTAGACAACAAATGAGGATGCTGGTTTTTCTCAGGCACATGTATTTGCCTTTTCGATACCAAAGTATGCTTTGGAGAATAGCAACATGGGATGAATTAGGCCCTTGTCAATTTGCATGAAATGCCAACAACACGTTCCAGTTCTGTAAGCGCTCATTTTATTCTCCACAGCGATCTCTTGCATTAGAAAAACAACCAGTTGTGTGAGTCAGATTCATGTTTGTTTATACCCCATGGAGAGCTGGGGGATAAATAGAGTAAATCAAAGGCTGAGTTTGTGCAGAAAGGATTGGGGGGGGGAGATTTCCAGGAGCACCACCATAGTTGGGTTTAGTGTTTCTCCATGAGATGTGTGGTACAGCGTCCTTGTTTGGTTTCCTTATAATTATCTGAAGTACCATCCACCAATTCCCTCATGTCAGTCATATCTACCCATGCTTCATGGCCACAGTCATGAATCCTCTCTTTCAGGAAGCCTCTGCAGATTTATTCAGTCTATGATACTGCTTCCCCTTCATGGTATAACCTAAAGTAAGGAATGGGCTCCTGACAGAGCACACTGACCCCACTCTGTCCAGTGGCCCAAGATTTGATCTTATTGTAATCTCAGCCACTAAACCTCTGCAGCAATCATTGGTACTCGGCACGTGCCAGTGACATGGCTAGCTGCTGGACTCCATGTCTGTAGCTCTGGCCTCCTAACTAGTGTAAGAGAGAAATCTGCAGAGAGGGACCACCATCTTAGGGCCCAGTGACAGCTTCCTGCCTTGTCCCCCTTCTCTCCCACATTTATTATAATTTTTTGCCTTCAACCATCCATATTCTTTCACTGTCATCAACTCATTGAAGCTATATAATCGTTCCGCCAGGCAGTAGCTCCTCATTGTCATTGTCACCTTGCTGAAGCATGCTCTCCTGGGACAATAGTGAAGCCAATGCTTTCACCCACAGTCCTCTCATGAGAACAAGTTTGTTCCACCTACTTCTGTTGTTTCTATTAAAACCAAGTTATTTTAATGCTTTGCGCAGAATGATTAATGGAAAGTCACTAAAAACATATCAGATTAAATTTTGGCAAGATTACCATAAAAGAGTGGAAAACAAATAGTATTAATCTAAGAGAGTCTGAATTCAGATTACCACACAAATGTCTTTAAATCTTAGTCCACTTTAAGGAAAATGGAATGGGAAATCCTAAAGAATTTATCAGGAATGAACTTTACATAGGAAATCCAATGTGGAAATCCAATCAAAAGACTCATATTTAAGTAAAAGTTCTTGCCCTTACACCAAAACATTGCTGAATGGGTGCACATTATTCTAAGTTTAAATGAAATATTCAAGGTAACCATATATAATTTATTATGATTCTTTCATTTAATTAACCTTTCTGATTAGTCAGTCAGTGGACTGTTCTCAAATAAAAGGATATCTACCACAATGTAAAAAAAGAAAAAGAAAAGGAAGGAAGGAAGGAAGGAAGGAAGGAAGGAAGGAAGGAAGGAAGGAAAAAATTTCCAAAATTGGTGCTAAAGGAAAGGGAGGTGAGGTCAAATCCAAGATAAGGACAGATACATGGTGAGGTTTGGATTGTGGCTGCACTCACTGCGTCCTTCCATTTGCTCTTCCCTTCCAAGGTGCTCTCGCATTTCAAGGACTCCAAAATACCATTCAGATCAGCTGGGTGCGGAGTGCTCTTGCCCTCTGAGAGCTCCATTACAGAGAGCATATACTTTTTCCTTGCTTCTGCGATAAATCATAATTCCATTGCAGGTACTGCATTGGAGAGTCCATTGAACTGCAGCAAGAGTGGCTAGAAGACCCACAGTGTGTTTGGCACCCACGACTCAGCCTGGGCCCAGATGCCCAGAGCAAATCCTCGTCCATCATCCAGGGCCAGTGAAGCTTGAAAGTGAGAGTCCAACCCACAGACACCATCTGGGGAAGTGGAAAGCATCTGGGAAGCAAGAGTTAGAAAAATTGGCTTTGAGGCTTGGCTGTGACTCTTTCCAACAGGAATTTTCTAGGCAAGTCACGAAATTGCTCTGAGTCTAAATTTCCTTCACCTATAAATTAAAATGGGGTTAACATAACAATTCCACTCTGTCTGCCTCAGAAGTTCTTTGTAAATATAGGAAACAGAGACCTTCCCTGCATCTCCTCCAGAGGGAAGTTCTGCCCTTCTCCCCATGCTTTTTTCTCTCTACACTCTTCCATTAAAAGCTCCTTCAAAGTGATGTGAAGGTGATAATTTGCCAATGTGGGTCATTTACTGAGTCATGTTTTACTAGTGGGACTTAAATATCAATATCTGCATGTGGTCTTCATCCTTGCTGGTAGTAAATTGACTTACAGTTTTTCTCTTCGTAAAGGCAGATCTCTGTGGCCTCATTTGGGGCCCTGACATTTCTATCTACTAAGGATTAAGTATAAGGGAATAGATTCCAGCCCCAACCCACATTCCACATTTCACTATATATATGGAGCCTTGAATCGTGAGATAAAAGTCCAACTATCAATGCTATGCATTTTACATATCACTTGATAAAGGGAAGATCAGAGAATATATGTCTTAAGAAATAACTTATTCAGGTCAAAACAGAATAACAAGATACAAAGGATAAGTATAATTATTTCAGTGTCATGAATTGTCGCAAAAGGGATAGGAGGAGACATCAATTTCCAATAGAAATATGGAATGTGATCTTGACCCTGTTGGCTTGACCCCTGTAGAGTTGTATCTACCAACCACTGCCTCCGAGTTTTGTCAAGGAGGCAGCATGGCTTAGATGACCACTATGTTTTTTAGTGAGCAAATATGAGGTGTTTTGTTGTTGTTGTTCCATCAAGAGATCTCAGACAATACAACTAATTATCTTATGCCTCAGTTTCCTTATCTGTAAAAATGGACTTCATTGGAGCAGTTCTTGCTTCAGCAAGGAGTTTGGTGGAACAAATGAGATATTAACTAGGAAAGTTCTTTGTAAAGTACAAAGCAAAAATGTAATTTCTGAGACAGGATTATAATTTTTGAGACAGGATATGTGCCCCTCTTCCTTTCTTTAGG
Organism: Ursus maritimus; assembly: GCF_017311325.1. Classification (NCBI taxonomy): domain Eukaryota; kingdom Metazoa; phylum Chordata; class Mammalia; order Carnivora; family Ursidae; genus Ursus; species Ursus maritimus. The sequence continues at coordinate 72,093,865 of NW_024426996.1, forward strand.
CATGCGTTTTCAGCAAGCATACTGTAAGCTTTTGTAGCATGTGTTCTTTCGCTGAAATCTCACACCAACTCTTTTGAGATAGAAATTATTGCCATCACTTTACAGACAAGCAAAATAAGGCAGGGTGGGGGATGTTCTTCACTGGGCATGAAGCCAGATGTGGCCATTTCTCAGAGATTCTGACCGAGTTGCAGTGAGTAAAGTTGGGGGGAGTTATCCCTAAACCTCCTACCACCTGTTTTAACCATATCACCTTGAGTGACGTATGATGAAGTTAGATGTAGATGAAGAGAGAAATCAAAAAGACGTTTACAGTTTTATTACACTCATCATGCCTTGGCGAGAGCACAGCACAGTGTGAAGGGCCACATGGGGAAGGACCAGGGTTAGCCACGAGACAGGGGAATGGTGAGAAAGTACTTCTATTGTGGCTTCTGCAGGAAGGACTGGGCAAGGCAAGCAGGCTTCTGCTTGGCTAACATACATAGTGTAAATAATTTCAGCAGACTCTGCGGCCTAAGGGCTGCCCTTGGTTGTCTGGTATATGACTTCGGGGCAATTAAGGCAGGCCTGAAGTATGAGATCCTGATAAAGGAAGAGGTTAGGGTTTTGAAATGGACACTCAACAGGAACAACTGATTAGCTTCCAGCCAGGACCTCCAAACCGGGTCAAGATCACACACACACACAAACTATATCACACCCCCTCATATTTGGAAGATACCCTTGACAATTTATTACAAGCTTTTCTTCTTTGAAAGAAAATTGAGAAGATAGCATATAGGGTGGCAACATAAAAAAAGAAGTAAGTGATTTGGTCTAGGGTCAAATCTCAGCTGTCCTGCTTACCAGCCAAATAAACTTGGACAACATATTTAACCTCCTTATGTGTCTGTTTCCGTTTATATAATCCTAGAACTTAATTGGATGTGCCCTATAGTGAGTTCTCAATATACATTAGTTTAAAAAAATTCAGCTAGATAAAGCTGCATAAAGCAGCATTTGGTCCTTCAGAATAATTTGTGAGATCTTGCCACCCTATCCTACCCAACTGATAGCATTTAAATGAGAAATTATAGCTGTTGATTATAGAATCTAAGATCAAGTTTATTAGAATGATGTAGAAATAAAATGGAGTTATAACATTTAAAAATCTTGGAATCTCTTTAAATAATAATAACAATAAAAGATTCCTGTTGGAACCAACAAGTGTCTTACCATATCCATCTTAAAGATAAAGTCACTGAAAATCAGTGCAGGTGTATCATAGAGCCAAGATAGCTTTAATGTATTTAATTCACTCATTGTCTCATTACTAATGCAGAAATAAATGCAAATGAAAAGTGTTAGACTAGAATAGAACCCTGGAACTCATCTGGTCCAGTACCACCATTTTAGAAATGGACTTCTGTGGTGAGAGAGGAGCCCCATTTAATATCCTTGAAGAAACTTGTCCTCAAGATTGCTGGAGCAGAGCCAACTCAAGTTCATTTTCCTTAGTCAGGCTTTGGGTTTTCCAGAAGGCCAAGCATCAGATATCCATTTGGAACAGAGTCAGAAATGGCCCCATTAAAGCAGAAGCCTGTGACTTCTACTTCACTGCACACATTCTGTAGTTCCCCATTTCGCCTGTGATCTTCCTCATGATAGAGACCTGGAAAAGAATATTGCATGAGGCTTATGGAAACTTCATGGGCCTGCAGAAGTCACTCCTTGCTCTGATCCTCATTATGAAAATGGGCAGTACAACAATACCCACCTCCCAAGAATGTTGTTGAGTGTCAAGGCACCTGTCCAGCATGGTGACTAGTGCATATAAGTTCTTATTTGATCTTGATTTTCACTTAATGTTTAATGTAACTTCTCTTGTTTCATCCTCTTAAGCACCATAATCCCTTTTGAGGTCTTAATGGATATTTCTATTAGTGTTCCAAAGCCCTTCGCCTATTTCTCAGAATGAATAAAGATAGTAAATAGGGAAATATCTTCTATTTAACAACCATCCAACCTGTACAGAGAGACTGTCTACTATGTTTTGTGCCTCGTGGGATGTTCTCTTAGATCTCTTTCCTCAATTATTTGTCACTTTATGTTTTTGTGTTGTCACTTATTAATATCCAAGTGCTTATGGGGCTCCTGGGTGGCTCAGTCGTTAGGTATCTGCCTTTGGCTCAGGGCATGATCCCAGAGTCCTGGGATCGAGCCCCACATCAGGCTCCTCCACTGGGAGCCTGCTTCTTCCTCTCCCACTCCCCCTGCCTTTGTTCCCTCTCTCGCTGTCTGTCTCTCTCTCTCTGTCAGATAAATAAATAAAATCTTTAAAAAAATATCTAAGTACTTGATACTTATCATTTTGGTGGGGAAAACAGAAGTTTCAGAGAGAGAGAAAAATGCAGTGCATCACTGAAAGCATCTTTTAGGACAAAATGCTTTGAATGACAGGAATGATGATACCATTCTTTCTTGTCAAACTCCTAGGATCGGGGTAGGTAAACCCGCCACTTGCCCCGAGCCAAGCTGTGTAGAGATCAATGTTTACACCGCGCGGAAGCACACACAGAATAACGACGTGGGAAGAAGGTTCACCATCTATTTTAAAATGCTACCTTCTATTTTAGACTGAACATGTACAATTTCTGTTTAGCAATTTCAGCTAATTGTTGGATTAACATTTTTGGGAACAGATTGCAAACTTCAAAATGGAAAAGATCATTTTAGGGAGGGAAGCTAGGCAGCTGTCAGGGAGTCGGAATTAACATACATTTGCATAACAGATGTACAGTAAGGTGTCTATGACAGACAATCACTGAATATTAATGCTATAGACCACGACATCATTTGCGTAAATGCTGTCTGCTGGGTATTGAGGTTGGTGTGCTCTTTGCAGAAGACAAAGGGCCAGAGATTGGAACAGATGCACCAGATACGCTGATGCATCTTAATTTATGACATCCTCATGAAAGACCTTGTGGTGTGATTTCAGATTTTATTACAAATAATTTGGAGATAAAGGAACTAAGTAATTATCTTTTCCCCTACAGTTAGTCTCTATCAAAGGAAGAGGGTTCATTTGTGGACTGCCATTGTGACGCTCTCAGGAGAGTGGCATTCTTTTTATGAAGTGGGGGTGGGGTGAGGAAGAAAAAGAAAGCATTCCTGAAAGTCAACATTGTGCATTGAATAGATTTGGCTATTAACATGTTGTCGGACACCTGTCACAGAGCAACTCACCCCCCACTTGAATGAAGCAGCAGGTGATTCTATGACAGGTTTCAAATGGTATTTTTTAAAAAGTGAATTAGTGTTGAAGTATAAAACCCATTTTGTTAAGTCAATGTCATGAACATATGTTGAGCTTGTACTTTGTGCAAGGCACCAGGTTTCCTTTCTTTGGTATCTTAATCAATCCCTTGCTTTCTTATGGCCAGTCTCTACTGGACACCCTCCCCAGTAATTACACTCCACAGAATTGCTTGCCTTATTGACCTCCCAGTGCATAACCAGTTCCTGATTGGCTAATTAAAAATGTCATGCATTTGATTGGTATATATTTTAGCACATAACATGAGACAAACCTTGTATTAGGTGCTCAGTATGCAAGGGCACAGCTTCTGTCCTAAAGAATCGCTGTCTACTCCTACCGATCTTCCTACTTCTTATGTTCCATACATGAGTGAAAGAAAGGGAAGAAGAAAGGGGGGGTAAACAGAAGGGGGAATGAACCATGAGAGACTATGGACTCTGGGAGACAAACTGAGGGCTTCAGAGGGGAGGGGGAGGAATGGGATAGGCTGGTGATGGGTATTAAGGAGGGCACGTATTGCATGGTGCACTGGGTGTTATACGCAACTAATGAATCATGGAACTTTACATCAAAAACTAGGGATGTAGTGTATGGTGACTAACGCAATATAATAATAATAAAAAAAAGAATCGCTGTCTAGTGGGGATGACAGTCAACAAGTGTTTATTGAGCAGTTACTGTGCATTAGGCATTGGTCAAGGTGCTGGAGGTGCGGCAATAGATATACCTGATGATCGCTACCCTCAAGACGCTTTCTGGCGGCAGAAAGAAAGTGAATTGGTAACCAAATAAATGAGATGAAATCAGGTACAGGTAAAATAAGGTAGTGTAAGAGAGAGCGGTAGAGAGTGCCTGGGAGTGACTGGGGGTGGGGCAGGTCTGCTTTATTTTAAATTGTAAAAAATCTCTCTATAAAAGTTGAAAATTGACCTGATACCTGCATGCTGAGAAGGAGGCAACCATACGGAGCATCTGGAGTAACACCGTTTTAGTAGAAGAAATAGCAAATGCAACGTTCCCGAGACAGAGCTCATAAACATGCAAATGACTTGTTCACAAGGAGATAACTTCTAAGTAGTTACGTAGTTTGTACATGTAATGGATGAGGACAAGGGAGACAGCTCCTGATCCAGTTGCTTTGGAGTGAAGGTCAAGGGAGTTGGCAGAAAGAATTCGTTTCTGTGTTGAGTCTCTCCTGCATTGAAACCCAAAGCGTGGAAAGAGACTAAGTACTCCTAAAAGAGAGCATAGCATATGCAAAGACCTTCGAGAGATGCCCAAGAGTAGGACAGTTCCCCAGAATTTCATTGTGGATACATACGACTACTTCATACATTGTTTGGGGGCAGTGTCACAGTATAAAGCTATGAAGGCAGGGTTAGGGCTAGATTGAGAAGAATTTGTGTCAAATTATGGAGGTTTTGAGGCAAGGGAATAAGACATCTAATCCAGAAATCTCATCTGGAGACACTGGAGCATCTGGTAGAGAGGGCATTGCAACATGAGAAATCACGTACCGCCTGTTTTCTGGTTTTGTCTTTGAAACCTCTCACTTATGGGGATAAGTGAGCCACTTTAATCATAACTCAAATTCCATTGATTCTCACCACAGTGGCTTTCCTAGGATTGGTAATGACCCCCAAATCCACCAGGGAATCAAGAGAGAATGTCCACATGGATCTGCATCCTTCTCCCCTCCCCCCTTACTAGTGTTATTGTCCACAAACAGTTCAGAGTGCTCATCCCTGCCAATGTGGGCAGGGCTCTCTGAGAGAACACCAAAGCCTACCCCCACGGAGGGGTTTCTCCTGGTATTTCTGATGATGTCTCCCTCTGCGATAGAAGAATTGAGCTATGTTCCCAGGGCAGGTGTTGAAAATCCTCCTCCCTCGCAATGTCAACTTTAGTACTGACGTGGTCACCACCATCCCTCTACCTCTTAGAGACTCTCTTAAGAACCGCTTCTTTGGTTTGTGCTTAAAGCTTCTCTCTCCATAATCCCTAATGCTAATTGCTAAGGTACGTTATGTATATACTCTGTTGTAAGCTCTATGCTACATTCTAAACATGGAAGATTTTGTTTAGGCCTCAAATGCCCCTGTGATATATTATCTCTGTTTAATGGACAAGGAATAAATCTCAGAAGGTAGAAACTATTTTTTCCAGAACTCACAACCAGCCAATAACTGGGGACCCAATTTGGTACCCAGGCAGGCTGACTGCAGAGCCCCCATTTATAACCACTGTACTATACGGCCTTTCCAGAGGTCTCAGGGAGGAGTTCCTGGGATTGGTGTAAGGCAAAGACTTCTACCATGCTTGTCATTCTCACTCTGTCTTCAGATGCCTGCTCAAGTCCTTTCCTTCAAATACAAATAGTTCCTGCAAGTCCATCCCCCTGTTACTATAACATGTCCAAACATTCTTAAGTCATAGGTTATCTAGGCTCAAGAGAGGATTTTCCTGCACATCATTCTTAAGCTACATCCTGTGTGTTAGTTAGGTCTGTTTAAAGTGGTTGCAGACTTCTAGGAGGCACAGATTACAGAATAAAAGAGCCTTGTTTTTTATAATGCTTGTCCATCTAGACTGGCTTTACATTTATTGTACCTAATCTGGTTTTTGAGCTCTTTTGGTGGCATTTTCCTGACAATATCAATTATAGGAGATACTTACCAAGGAAAGAAAGAACTCATTAAGATGCTTACCTGATGAGGAACCATAAGATGTAGTGACAGAATTTTAGTTCTGCTGTACATTCACACTGCCTTGATTATCATGGAAATGATTAAAGAGATGAGACAATAGTTCAACTGGGAGATAAGAGTCAAAGACATTTGTGACCTAGTCCCTTCTCTCCTTTAGTTATCTATAGCTCCTCTCTTCTATGCCAACCAATATTACCAAAGTCAATATCAGTAGCCAAAGCCAGATATTTAACCTTCTGCCTGAAACCCAGCCAGTAACTAGCATCATTGGTTTTTCTTTTCTAGCTAGCATTTGTTTAGTTTAATTTGTCCAGTGAATAAGTAATCCAGGTGCCATTTTGAGTGATAACGGTCTTATTCTGCCAATGCTATGAAATTGCCTCTGAGAAAGCGCTGCCAGGGTCAAGGACATCTCTATGTCACTTCACTGCCAGAGCACCAGACTCTGAGTTCTTTTTGTCTTTGATTGCAGAAAAGGAGTACTTGATCTCATCAACTATGCATCAGTGGCATAAAGGAGGATGGTACAAACTGGTACAAATTAGTAGGCTTCCTCCACAGGTAGAAGCCTAGCATTATTGAGTTCTGTGATATTCCTGCTGAAACAAGTGTTAAGAGTGGTCTTCTCTTAGAAGGGCCATATGCACCCCTGTTCATAGCAGCATTGTCCACAATAGCTAAATTGTGGAAGGAGCCAAGATGCCCTTCAACAGATGACTGGATTAAGAAGTTGTGGTTCATATATACAATGGAATATTACTCAGCTATCAAAAAGAACGATTTCTCAACATTTGTTGCAACATGGACGGCACTGGAGGAGATAATGCTAAGTGAAATAAGTCAAGCAGAGAAAGACAAATATCATATGGTTTCTCTCATCTATGGAGCATAAGAACTAGGAATATCGGTAGGAGAAGAAAGGGATAAAGAAAGGGGGGTAATCAGAAGGGGGAATGAAGCATGAGAGACTATGGACTCTGAGAAACAAACTGAGGGCTTCAGAGGGGAGAGGGGTGGGGGAATGGGATAGGATGGTGATGGGTAGTAAGGAAGGCACGTATTGCATGGTGCACTGGGTGTTATATGCAACTAATGAATCATCAAACTTTACATCAAAAACCAGGGATGTACTGTATGGTGACTAATATAATATAATAAAAGATATTTTAAAAAATAAATAAATTTTGTAAGTTCTGAAAAAAAAATAAAATAAATCTGAGCTAAAAAAAAAAAAGAGTGGTCTTCTCTTAGAAGTGACTGGAGCTTAGGAAATTAGAGAAAATTAAAGATATTTGGGTGCCTAGAAGTTAGAGTACATGTAGGAGGAAAGAGCAAAGCCGTCTTGAAAGAGAAAGGACAGATTTCAGGTACGACTGGTCAACAATAGTGCAATAGGAAGTTATTGAAGTATTTTATGGAAAGAATGACATGCTCAATTTTGCTTTAAAAAATCATTCTAAAAACAATGTGGAGGACTGATTGGAAGAGAATAAGAGAAAATAAAGAAAACAAAGAAAAGTTGATAGATGGTTTCAATAGTTCAGATGAAGAATGATGACAGTAGTCCAGACTAAGGTGGAAACTGGAAATGGAGAGGAGATTTATGAAATATTTAAGAGGTAGAATCAAGAAAATTTGGTGACTGATTGAATATAGATATAAGAAAGAAAATAAAGGTCAAAATCTTTCCCAAATTTCAAGCTTGGGAAACTGGATGGAAAGTGAGATTGTTTTCTGATGGCTCAAAAGATGATGAGTTTACTTTTAGACACTTAAACTTTTGAAGTAAGAGATGTCTACTAATACTTTGATTTATGGACATAGAACTCAGTAGGGGTTGGATTGGATTGGATCTAGATAGGCAAAAGATGCGGTCAAAGAAAGCTTGGAGAGTAAATTGAAGCCTTAAGAATAGGACGTGTAAGAGTGCCTGGGTGGCTCAGTCAGTTAAGCATCTGACTCTTGGTTTCAGCCCAGATCTTGATCTCAGGATCATGAGTTCAAGTCCCACACTGGGCATGCTGAGCATGGAACCTACTTTAAAAAAGAAAAAAAAAGAAGAAGAAGTTTATATAGGGTAAAAAGTACAAAAAAAAAAAAAAAAAAAAAAAAGCATGTGGGATAGTTTCCCATGCAACAACTGCACTTATACGGCGAATTGAACCAAGAACTCTCTCTGTCCTGACATTAGATCTATTTAGACAAGTAGGGAGGTAAGTAGGACATAAGAGGAAACCAGAGAAGAACAGCCAGGAAAACAAAGTAGAGTGTGTGAGTTCACAAAGGGGAACATTTCCTAGAAGAAAAGGTAGTAAATAGGGCATAAAATGGCATCTACTCCTCTAAGAGTTCATTCAGAAAAGGACCAAATGTTCCCTTTTGATTAAGAATGTACTGGTGTTTGGTGTCATTGGTGAGAGTAATTCTAATATATTGGTGCTATTAAATCTCAGTTGCATTGAGTTGAAGAAGGAGTGTGAAATAAGGATATAGAGGAAGCCAGTTTGGGCAATGCCTTTGAGAAGATTAATGGGATGCTGAGGAACAGCAGACTTATAAGTTGGAGAGAGATGGGTGGTTGAGAGAAAGTTTTGAGGTGCGTATGTGGGGGTATGTGGGTGTGGGGTGGGAGGATGTTTCAAATGAAAGAGACTTGAGCAGGTTCAAAGTTTGGTGGAATGTGTCCACAAAGGGGGAAATATTGAAACTAACAAGGGAGAGGATGTCAAATCAGCACAGTGAGGACCCTGAGAAAACAAAAGGGATTACCCTTATGAAGAAAGAGGTAAGCATCATCATTTTAACAGGAAGCAAGATGGAAAGGCTCAGAGAATGGGTTTGTATGTTCAGTAACAAATTCTAGAAGAACTTCTAGTAGCTTTAAGAGTTCTAGTCTCTCTTTGATGTAGAGAAAATAGCATCTGTTAAGTGTGATGGGGTAAGATGACAAAATTCCAAAACTTGAGAAGAATCAGCAAGGTTTGAAACAGCTGTTATGAAGAGAGTACTGAGCATGGGAATCTAGAAGTGTTGGGCAGAGCTGCATTTTCTGACCCTGGTGTTGAACTCTTTCTGCTGAAACATTGTGTCTCTCCAAGTGGTCTCTTACAGAGCCATGATGGAAACCGCACCTTCCACATTAAGGGGGAATAGTATGTTTGTCAGTAAAGCAGAATGTGCTGGTTCTCTTACTGAACAACTACACAACTATTTTTCCAGGCTAACTCTCTTTCTCTGCTCACTCCCTTACCTTTTATTTGAATTAACCTGTAACTCTGTTTTCTGCCAAGTGTGTTAGTCATAACAGGAACACAGTCATAGGAGTGAGTGAGTTCTGCTCTAACGAAATGTCCTAAAATCAGCACACACCATCATCATAAATTTCCTGGGTTGGCTGCCCGTGGATCTGACCCTTGCCACACTCATCACTTCTTCCCCACTGTAGCCTTCTCAGCAGCTACAACATAAGATGGCTCGTACATGCTTTTGGCTGCTGAATAGTGATGTTGATGAGCTGAGGAGGCATGGTCTTGTAGCTTCATCTGATCTTGGCCATTTACCTTGTGACAATGGAAGTGATTGCAGTTTAATACACAATAAGGCAGCACTTTAATAACCCCATAGGTGACACTATGAGGTCACAAGTCACCTGACACTGGTGGTATTTGGGAAGAGGTTGGAAGATCACCTGTGGGAAAATAAAGAGAACATTCCCGAGTTAGAAAGGAACTGAAATAAGCTACTTCTCAAGTCTTTTCCTAGATTCGATGGTTATGGTCTCGGGGGAGGGAAGTTACTCAAACTAAATGCACATGAGGGACTGAGATATTCATGAATGTTAACGCTCTCAGAAGCGATGAGGACAAGAGCAAGAGAGACAAGAGCATGGACAAGGAATGGATAGACTCATATCCCAGCTCATTTATTTGCTGGTTGAATAACCCTAAACTACTTACCTCACATTTCTGACACCGTTTTCTATTTAGGCACTCATATATGATAACTAACCTTTAGGTAATTATAAGTAATCTTTAAGACTATATGTCAAAATCCATACAAAGTGTGTTACAAATATTATTTGACATAATTTTTACTCCCATTGAGGTTGGGAATGCCAATATTCATTTTACAGATGAGGAAATGAGACTTAAAAAGGTCAAATCATTTCCCAAGGTTGCAAAAATTATAAAGCTTGTATGTTTAGGAATGTTAAAAATAGAGCTACCCTATGACCCAGCAATTACACTACTGGGTATTTATCCCAAATATACAGATGTAGGGGTGCCTGGGTGGCTCAGCCATTAGGTATCTGCCTTCGACTCAGGTCATGATCCCAGGGTCCTGGGATCGAGCCCTGCATCAGGCTCCCTGCTTGGTAGGAAGCCTGGTTCTCCCTCTCACACTCCCCTTGCTTGTGTTCCCTCTTTCGCTGTCTCTCTCTGTCAAATAAATAAACAAAAAATCTTTAAAACAAAACAAAACAAAATCCAAAGATACAGATGTAGTGAAAAGAAGGGCCACATGCACCCCAATATTCATAGGAGCAATATCCACAATAGCCAAACTGTGGAAGGAGCTGAGATGCCCTTCAACAGATGAATGGATAAAGAAGATACGGCCCATATATGCAATGGAATATTACTCAGCCGTCAGAAATAATGATTACCCAACATTTGCAGCAACATGGACGGGACTAGAGGAGATTATGCTAAGTGAAATTAGTCAAGCAGAGAAAGACAATTATCATACGGTTTCACTTATATGTGGAACATAAGGAATAGCATGGAGGACATTAGGAGAAGGAAAGGAAAATGAAGGGGGTAAAATCAGAGCAGAAGACGAACTATGAGAGATTATGGACTATGGGAAACAAACTGAGGGTTTCAGAGGGGAGGGAGTGGGAGTATGGGTTAGCCCAGTGATGGGTATTAAGGAGGGAAGGTATTGCATGGGGCACTGGGTGTTATATGCAAATAATGAATCATGGAACACTACATCAAAAACAAATGATATATTGTATGGTGACTAACATAGCATAATAAAAATTTTTTAAAAAAAGAATGTCTTCAAAATCACAGAGGAAAAATTTCAGTAAAAGACTCATTTGCTTGAGCACTAACCTGCATGTTCTATGCCTAGCAGTGTGCTTTTATCTGCACTGAGAACGGTGGAAAGCCCCATCTGCAGTGAAAGGGACGATAGACAATCTCGAGGATTTCATGCAGGAAAGAGAAGACCAGGGTAGGGAAAGCCCTTGCATGTAAAGAAAACAAGGGCTAAAGTAGATAGCCTCTAAGTTCTACGACTTTGGACTCTTGGATTCTGAAATGCCTCATATTACATGTTCTATTCTGTTGGAGACAATCAGGAATTACAGTTATTTATTGCAAGAAGTAGAATTATTTTCTTCTGTTGTCTTTGCCAATCAATACCTGCCTCTTTGAGGAGACCTATGTTCTGATGAACTTGTAGAGAGGAGCAATTTGTTCTTGAAAATAAAAAAATAGGTTGGGAAATAGGTCCAAGTAGTGGAGGGTAGGATCTTATCAATAGGACAAATTGTACTTTTAAGAAGTGTTGTCTGTCTGCCCAAATCCTATGCGTCAGACATTTATCCGTTGTTTTCTAAAAGAAATAATCAAGACATGTAAGTAATAAGCGCAATAGTGTCTTGTTAAATACTTTCCTGATTTAAAAAAACAAAAATATGGGACACGTGAGTATCTCAGTTGGTTAAACATCTGACTCTTGGTTTCAGCTCAGGTCATGACCTCAGGGTGTTGAGATGGAGCCCTCCACCCCGCGGCACCAGGCTCTGTACTAAGCAGGCAGTCTGCTTCTCCTCTCTCCCTCCCTCTACCCATCCTCCTGCTCACACTCCTTCTCTCAAATAAATAAATCTTTGGAAAAAGAAACAGAATCAACAACTATAAAGCAAATAATAATAATCATACTGAAAGTAATAATAATTGTTGGATGAATATATTATGAGTAAATTAATACAACATCTTACCAGTGGTTATATTAGGACAAGCTAGATTCTGTGGCAATAGCAAATACCTCAATAAATCTCAGTAATTTAAGCCAAAAAGAAGTTGTTTCTCACTCACATCATAATGGAACTGAATAGCTGTATCTCTTCTTGGAGGCTACCTTCCTGATGGTGATTCAGGGACCCAACCTGGAACTTGTGTTCTCCAAGGGCTAGAGAGTCAGGTGGCATACTTCCCAAGGCTGGAAGGAATTTACATTACTTCTGTCCACTTTCCCTTTCCTGGAACTCAGTCACATGGTCCACAACTCAAGTCTAAAAGATACTGGCATATGTTGCCTTGTTAGGAACCCAAGCGTGAGGAACACATGACCTTGTCTCTGAATCAGAGGTCATTAAATAAGCTCAACCTACATGCATCAACAAGCCATGTGCTTTAAAAAAAAAAAAAAAAGCCTTTTTGCTTTTAAATAGTTACTCATTTTTCTTTTTTCTCAACCTCCGTTTCTACTTAAATGCTACCTGCCCCACCCTCATCAGATAGACTTGATTCCTACTTCATTGGGAATATCAGCCCCCTCAGACAAATTTTGCATTCTCCTTTTCAGCTTGTCTTTCTCCTTTCAGGGGGGCAGCTGTCATCTTAAATAAAGCCAAATCTTCTATAGGAAGCACTGAGCTCCTTTGCTTCTTCCAGCCTTTGATCTGTTAATTATTGCTTCTGTTTCCTATGTCTTTACTCCCATGTATTTTTGTTCCTTTCGTCTATAAACTCATTGAGATCTTCATCCCAAAACCCTTCCTTGACAATCAGATTGCACCCCATCTGTAAGTATAGTTCAGTCTTTACATTTATTCTTCATTACAGTCTTGGAAGAATAATACATACTCACTTCCAATTTACTTCTAAATATTTGTCTTCATAATGCTTAACAATATTTAATGATATATTGTTGTGTGGGACCATTTATTATCTGTATCCCACATTCAATTTGAAGCTCTACAAGGACCTGATTATGTATTTTTTATTCATCCTGATTCTTGGTACTAAGCCCAGAGACTGTTACATGGTACTTGCTTCATAAATGTTTGGTGATTCAAAACAAATAAATAAATATTTGGTGATCCACTGTAATTGATGCAGACTAAAAGGATCAATTACATGATCATTATTAAGTGTAATGGATACCACATCTTTATCCATTCATCTATGAGCAGACATCTGAGCTCTTCCCATATTTTGGCTATTGTGGACATTGCTGCTATAACTATTGGGGTTCAGGTACCCCCTTCAGATCACTGTTTGTATCCTTTGGGTAAATACCTAGTAGTGAAATTGCTAGGTCATAGGGTAGCTCTGTTTTTAACTTTTGAGGAACCTCCATACTGCTTTCCAGAAGACATGGTATACATATACAATGGAATATTATTCAGCCATCAAAAAAAAAACCACAATGAAATCTTACTAGTTGCAACGATGTGGCTAGAACTAGAGGGTATTATGCTAAGCAAAATAAGTCAATCAGAGAAAGACAATGATCATATGGTTTCACTCATATGTGGAATTTAAGAAACAAGAAGAGGATCATAAGGGAGGGAGAAAGAAAATAAGACAAAATCAGAGAGGGAGACAAACCATAAGAGACTCTTAATTATAGGAAACAAACTGAGGGTTGCTGGAGGGGAGGTAGATGGGGGAATGGGGTAACTGCGTGATGGGCATTAAGAAGGGCACTTGATGTAATGAGCACTGGGTGTTATATGCAACTGAAGAATCACTAAACTTTACCTCTGAAACTAAAATAATAATAATAATAATAAATGTAATGGAAACATTCTTATCTTTACTTTCATGGATTATTCTACTGCATTTCATACCAATGGATGACACACGTTCTTTAGATAATCTAATCCCTTGAATGTTCTTGACCCATCAAACTCTTGGTGGTTTTCCTACTTCTGTGATGAGTCCCTTTCAGTCTACTTAATTGTCTCTTTCATATTCCACTTTGCACCCCTCAAGTGGTGGTGCTCCCTGAAGTTTTATCCTTGGGCTGCTGATCCCCTCAGTATTCATATTTCTAAAAGGATGACTTATCCACTTTGGAGATTTCTACTGCCACACATCTGCTGATACCTTCCAAAATACATAGTAACCCTAGACTTCTTCCTTGAGTTACAAAATCTGGGGCCAAACTGCCTGCTCAATATCATCATCAAAATGTCTCCTGGCATCTCAAACTTGACTGGTCCTAAACTATTTCATTATTCCTCAAGATACCCTGTATGTCAGGGCCATTATCCATACAGTGATCAAACTAAAAACCAAGGAGCTTTATCCCTTTCCCTTTATCACTCTTTCTTCCATCAACCACTAAATAAGTCCTACCTTATACTTCCAAATATTTCTTGTATCCTTCCTCTCCTATCCATCCTTCCTAGTTTTCTTACTCATTTCTCCACCCTGGATTATGAAAATCTATCAATCTCCTTGCCAGCTAAATCACTCCCCACAATGCTGCCAAACTGACTTTTTCACCAGCAACCACCTGACCATTTCACACTTCCATTTAAATTCCTTCAAAGACTCCCCATCGTACACAAGGTAGGATCAAAACACTGTGAGATGTCTTGGATTTTCCAAAATTTGACTCCTTCCTCTCTGTGTCTCTAATTTCATGATTAGCAGTATTGCTGCTTTGCACACACCCTGTTCTTTTCTGCTTTGGTACTTCACTGAAGGAAAGTTAAGCAAACCCTAGCTAATCCCTCCTCATCCTTGCACTCCTATGTCAGGCCTCATAACCTCCAGAAAGTCTCTATACCTCTGTTCAATGTGAGTTAGGCATCACTCCTCTGTGCCCATCTAGTGCCCTATAGATATTTGTGCCTTTGAATAGTATAAAGCAAAATCCCTTGGTGAAACATGTTGGGCATACCCTGTGAATGAGAAGTAGCCTTTTGTGGCGTGAAGTGACTGAGATTCAGGGGTTCATTGTCACCCCAACATAACCTAGCTAATTCTGAATAAACTGTGGTTAGCATATTCCAAATGAAGACTGAGGCATGAAAAAGTTAGGTGCCCACTCTGCTCATACAGACAAAGCACAGATCTGCCATCATCTCCAGCCCTAACATTCACTAGAGCTATTTTACTAGGAACTGTTCAAAGAGAGCCAATTTGACTCTAGAAGGAAATGAAGAAAATTATGGAAAACTGCTTTCTCTAAGTACAGCAAACATTTGTAGAATAAATGAGTTTGCAGTTTATAATCTATTTTCCACTCTAGCAAAGCTGGTGCTGTTCCATCTGAGCTGAGAAACTACTGGAGCTTGAATTATCCATGAAGGCGCTGCCTATTTGTCATGCAGGCTGGCCCGCTGAGGGCGAGTTTATACATTGAAATGCAATGAGGTCAAGTTGGAACCCCAGCAAACACTGCTGCACTTCGGCAGCTGGAACATCATGTGCCTTTCCAAGCTCAGGAGCCGTCTCAATTCCCCTTGGGGAACAGCGTCAAGGAAATGGGCCTTGCAGTGCCTCTCCAGGGCTTACTGGGTATTCGCAGAATCACGGTACCCATCCCTCACCATGTCTGCCCAGAGGCAGTCAAAAGAAGGAAAGGCAGGACAGTGAAGCTCAGTTTGTGGAATGCTATTTGCAGATGAAAAGACTACCAAGTGCCTCTTGGAAAGGGGTAAATACCACATCACATCAAATGTTCAGTCCTTCAACACAGGAGAAAGATCTGCGACTGGCTCCATTCCATTGTGAACGTTTTTGATCCTTGCCGTATTTTATCTCCTGATTAGTGCATATGATTTGCTTTGGGGCTTTCTGGAATCTAAACGCTTTTCCTATGCTTTGTGAGTTTCCCACCATGTGGTCCTGGTGAAAAGCAGAACCTGCCTCCCACCTTAGAAGCCAAAAGGCCAGATCACACTTTTCTAGCTTCTCTTGCATATTAGGACTTGGCACATGTCTCAAATAATCAGACGCATACAACACTCATTCTGAGCTGGGAAAGAGGAATACAAAGAAGCAGGAGCCTCAGCGATTGCATTCTGGGGCAGTGGTGGTAGAAATTTCTGTATGCGAGGATAGCAGTACCTAAGATGACCACAGGAGGGACTAAAGAGGGATGTGGAGCATTTGTGGACTACGGCTGCAGTGGCAGGCCAAACTCATAGTGAGCATGCATTTGGCTGGGGTTCTGGTGGCCTAGCCTTCCTTGTTCTGGGCCACCTTCTGCCCCTGGTTCTCCAGCCAAAACTGGCAATTTTGTCATATTCTAACAGCCTCTTAAAGCCTTCTTCCTACATCAGTCAAAAAATGTTTCTGTTATTGTTATTACAATTCTTTCCTGATAAAGTCCCTCACTTGCACAGCAAGATAAGGGACATTCCTAAAACAATCATTATAAATAGTGTGGTCAGTGAAATCTATTCATAAAATAGGCAAAGAGAAATGGTCTCAGTGTCAATGTAATTATAATGCGCTTGGTTCAATTTGTCATCTTAGATCCGTGATTCTCAACCAGGTGCCATTGCGTCCTCCAGGGACCATCTGAGTAAGTTTGCTATTGTCATCTAGTGAGGAGAAGTCAGAGATGCTGCTAAGTGTCCTACAATGCATAAAGCAGCCTCAATGACAATGAATTATCCGGCCCAAAAGGTCAATAATATGAAGGTTCAAGAACCCTGTCTTAGAGTGAGTTTCAACGGACCTTAAGGCCAACTAATCCCATGGCTGAGACAGCTCTATTTTCTGGGACTGTGAACTCCAGAGGGAGCTTCTCTGTCCTCCTGTTAAGACAATCAGCCTGTTGCTTGTTTACTCTTTTCTTTGCACTTAATGATATGCTTATTATATTGTTTTTATGTATCCAGAAAGGTAATTGCTTTAACTTTCAGAATTCTTTATTCTTGCTGGGGTGTCATAAATGGAAGGTTCTGTAACCTCATCACTAACTCATTTGGGGTGTCCTTGAAATATTAAAGTTTGACCCTCAAAACAAAACCAAAAACTTCTTGGAGATTTTCAAAGTTCGTAGAGGAGATGCCCCAACTACTTTTCATGTTTTATAGAGTTCCACGTTTTTCTGTTTGTTTGCTTTTTGTTGTTCATTTTTGAGTTGAGAGACAGAGAGAGAGAGGGCACGTGCGCAAGTAGGGGTGGGCGGGGAGGAAAAGAGAGAATCTTAAGCCAACTCCACACCCAACTCCACACGCAACGTGGAGCCCAATGCAGGGCTCAATCCCGTGACCCTGAGATCATGACCTGAGCCAAAACTGAGAGTCTGATGCTTAACTGACTGAGCCACCCTGGTGCCCTAAGACTTTCATGTTTAAGTCTTTCTCCATCCAACAAATAATTACTGCCATTTCCGTACCAGGTACCACAGTAGGTAAATAGGTTCAAAATCAAACACACAAAAATACCCAAAGAAACCTGGTACTAGCTTTCAAGATTTTTCATACAAATGGGGAAGACAGACAACAAACAAGTAAATCAATGGATAAATCTATCAATTTAAACTATTAGAAAGATAATAAAGGAGAAAAAGCTGGGTTAAGTATTAAAGATTATCAAGGGAAAATAAGCTTAGAGAACATGATCATAGAGCCCTCTCTGAGGAGGTGGAATTTTTTAAAATTTTAATTTATTTATTTCTAATTCAAGTATAAGTAACATATAATGCTATATTAGCTTCAGGTGTAAGAGATAATGATTCAACAATTCTATGCATTTCTCAGTGCTCATCACAAGTGCCCTCCTTAATCCCCATCATCTATTTCACCTATCCCCCCACCCACCTCCCCCTGGCAACCACCAATTTGTTCTCTGTATTTTAGAGTCTGTTTTTTTGTTTGTCTATCTTCTTTTTTTCTTTGTTCATTTGTTTTGTTTCTTAAATTCCACATATGAGTGAAATCATATGGTATTTGTCTTTCTCTGCCTGATTTATTTCATTTAGCGTACTCTCTAGATCCATCCGTATTATTGCAAATGATAAGATTTCATTCTTTTCATGAACGAGTAATATTTCATTGTGTGTACACACACACACACACACACACGTATGCACATATATATATATACTACATCTTCTTTGTCCATTCATCTGTCACTAGACACTTGGACTGCTTCCATAATTTGTAAATAATGCTGCAATAAACATAGGGGTGCATATATCTTTTTGAATTACTGTTTTCATATTCTTTGGGTAAATACTCAGTAATGGCATTGTTGAATCATATAGTTCTATTTTTAATTTCTTGAGGAACCTCCATACTGTTTTCCACAGTGGCTTCTCCAGTTTGCGTTCCATCAACAATGCACAAGTTTCCTTTTTCTCCACATTGAGGAGGTAGCATTTAGATCAAAGCTGGAGGAAGAGCATATTAAGCACAGAAAACAGTGTGAATGAAGTCTTAGGATCGGAAAGGACTTAATGACTAAAAAGTTGAAAGGAAGCCACTAGGATTATGGGGCCCTGAGTGAGGGAGAGTAGCAGCAGATAATCTGGGAGGTACAGAAAAAGAGCTTTGGGTCTGTCCCAGTCTATTGAGGGTGATACTCTGGCTTGGGATGCCTAAGGCCCTCACCTGGGCCCGTATTCTGCACAGCCAGGCCCTGCAGACATTTCCCCAGCAGGGCCAAACCTGTCACGGGACCAGCCCTCGTGGTTCTCATTACGACTGCAAAACAGACTTCAGCGAAGACCCTCAGGGAACCCTGAGAAACAAGACTTGCTAATCACAGGTCCCGGAGGGCACGTAGCAAGGTCACAGGTAGAGAAAGAATTTATACCTAAGACCCTGCCTTTATTTATTCTGATGGTGGGGTGTCTATGGTTTTGTGGGCTCACTTTTATTGACAAATTTAAAGCATAGAGCAGGGATTAGAGTATGGGAAGGGAGAAATGGGGTCGCTCAAGCAGTCAGTTATCTAGGCCACACAGGGCCTTCTAGAAGGGGACTTTCAAGGTGAGGGCTGCCTGGTTTCTTATCTGGTTGTTTTGTGAGTGGCTGTGTCATATTTCTGGCAATATGTTTATTCAGAATGGATGTCTTGAAATGGATGCCTCGGCAATCAAAAGCTTAATGTCAGGCACTGACACTACAATCAAAAAGCTAATGTCAGGCACTTGGACTCCAAGGTCATATCCTGCGGAGCTCTGTAAGCTGGGAGGAAGAAGTGGTAAATCTGCAAAAGGATTCTTCTGTTGACATACCCTAAGGATTCTTGGACTATCTAAACATGGAGTTGCTTTGCACTTGCCCACAATGATTTAAAAAAGGAGGAAGAAGGAAAAAGCAATTCAATCATATGAGTTATTTCACTATGACCAGAAGCCCAAATCAACAGTTTCATTTATGCCTTATTAATAAAAACATATCAGTTAATTATGTGTTAGTGTCGTTTACTTAATAAACAAAAATCTTGAAATGGCACACGGTCTGTGAGGGAAAAGTTCAAAATCCTCCAGCCAAGTCCAGCTACTTCATTTGACGCAAGATGAAACTGAGACACACAGAGTAACTATGACTTGTCCAAAGTCACACAATTTAGAGAACCAAGTTTAAGATCTCGATGTCTGCATACCTACCCTGACGCTTTCTACCAAACCACCCGCTTAGATGACATGCAATGGGAGTCCATGTAGAGGTTAAACCAACTTAAAGGAGAGACTCTGGTTCCCTTTCTATGATAAAAAATCTCCCTTGAATTCTGAACTCACTCAAATGTATGATGACATTTTCCCCATTGCCCAGATAGATAGAAATTTACTTCAAAAATTACCCTTTTCTTGTGCCTCATGAATAATCATTGCCATCAGATTAGAGGCCAGATTAACATTTTCTATATACTTGATCCAGATGACTGCCTGGAGGTTTTTGGGTAAATGAACTGTGCGGTAGGTAATCATTAATTTCCATTCTATCACCCATGCATGGAAGCCTGTGCCAGTGTTCAAACTGCTTTTCCTTTAGCTGACAAATACATTGTTCCCACCTTGATGCCTCTGGATTGCATTTATAATGGCTTTAATTAATATCATGTATTTTTCTATACTTGATGAGCACAAGATAAATAAAAGTCCCAAGGAGACCAATATGGGCAGGGAGTGTCGGTGGGAGACCTCTAACTACCCGGGATCTGCTGGTGACAAGCAGGCTGTTGTTGCTCTGGTTGAATTCTGGGAAAAGGCTGTTTGCCTAGTGTTGGAGAGAACGGCTTCTGATTGATCTGAGATTAAATCCTAACATTTCCAGTTACTACTTAGGAGACTGTAAAACATTTCTTAAATGCTCTAAATTTCCATTTCCACATTCATAATGGAAAGATGATAATACTCATAGCTAACATTTATCAAGCCCTTACTATTATACCCCTGACACTTCTCTGTGCAGTTAATAGGAATCAATTCAAGGTACGTATTAACATCTTGATTATAAAGGTAAAGAAAAATAAAATCCTTGAATAACCTGCCCAAGATCTTAAAACTGGAAAATAGCAAAGCAATCATATTTCGAAGCTTTGCTCTTTTACCTGCATAAATCTATGAAGTCCAGCTACTGTGTTCTGTTTTTCTGAAAAACGAGTAAACACTGGATTCCAGAGAAATAAAAATGGCAAGGCTGTTCCATGACCTTGCTGGGCATGTAGCCTCTGCTTCATTCTTCACCCCAATGTATTTTCATAAGAATCCTGCTGCCTCACAAGGAAAGTTCTCTGTTATTTTATTTTTTAAACTATTGGAGATTAACGGAGCTTCGTATGAATTTGCCCAGAAATGGTATATTCTACAAAGCTTTGAGTAGGCCCTGAACTCTGCAGCACTCCTTTGGGTTATGGGACAGTGGGCACAGCTGCTGTCACACCCAGTAATGTAGCTGTCTCC
This sequence comes from Ursus maritimus, assembly GCF_017311325.1. Taxonomy (NCBI): domain Eukaryota; kingdom Metazoa; phylum Chordata; class Mammalia; order Carnivora; family Ursidae; genus Ursus; species Ursus maritimus. The sequence continues at coordinate 72,114,778 of NW_024426996.1, forward strand.
ACTGCACCCGTCCTGCCCTCCCCCTAAACTCCTATTGTGCTTTTGCGAGCAATGCTCTTGCAGCATTGTGCACAACGCTGTCCATTGTAAGTAGGCGTTCTAGAAAATAAAGACCATGTGATCTGTGAGCAAGGCTTTAGTGTAGAGCCTCACTGCATTCATTGCATTCTGTTATCACAATAGCAAACCCAAATCAGCTCAAGAAAGTTAGATGCATCCTCTAAATAAGTAAGACAGGACCCGGAAGGCTCAGAACGTTCTGTCCTAGCGCCTGAAGGTATAAAAGATAAGGAATCCTATAAAGCAGCAGAAAACAGCCTGTTGGCAGACTGGGAATAGTAAGTGGCCAGATTGGAGCCCTATTGTCATTCTCATCTGGGTCTCAGATATCAATGGCCCCAGAGGCAAAACCAAGGCTAGCCAACTGGACCCCCTGGAGTTAGTGCTTATCATTTGTTTACTTATGCTTTAAATTTATCCTCAAGTTTGAAACTTCAGAGGTGTTCTTACAGTTAAAAGAAAACAGAAATAAGGTTTATCCCAGTTACTCAAATTTTGGTTCTGTGTTCATAGTTCCATATTAAGTCCCGATCCCCATCGTATCTTTGTGGCTTATTATCCTCTTCTTTCTTACACTTTGTATACTTTATATGTTCTGATCTTCACTTTCTGGGTGTGAATAAGCATCCTTGAGATTACATCTTGCCAACTGGGCATCTCTACTTGAATGTTGCTGTCTGCCCACCCATAACTAAACCCATCAATCCCCACACCAAATCTCCTCCTTCTGGGTTTCTCATCACAGATGATATGTTTTTCACGTTTTTTGATTACTAAAGACTGAAACAAGACGTTGTCCTTTCTTCCTTCTTTGTCCCTTCCCCTCACATCCAATTACCAAGCCATATTGAAACTACCTCTAGCCAAGTCTGAAGTCCACCCGTTTCTCTCCTTGTTGCTGTCACCATTTTTTCCCATCACCCATTTTCCCCATCCCCCCAGCCCCTCCGCTCTGGTAACCATCATTTTGTTCTCTATAGTTAAGAGTCTGTTTCTTGGTTTGTCTCTCTCTTTCTTTTCCCTTTGCTCGTTTGTTTGGTTTCTTGAATTCCACATACGAGTGAGATCATATGGTATTTGTCTTTCTCTGACTGACTTATTTCGCTTAGCATGATACTCTCTAGCTCCACCCACTTCTTCTCAAATGTGCATCCCCCATCTTGCCCCCAGTTGCGTTACCTCTCACCTACGATGCACGTCTTCTTTTTCCCTTTCAACCCTTCTCTACACTGTAGCCAGGGTGTTATTTCTGAAGTTTGCACATGATCATGTGTGCTCCTAAGTAAGGCCATCCAGAGGTTTCTAACTGCTCTTAGATCAAGTTGAAACAGCTTATAGAGAGTTCTAAACTGTGTGTGTAATCTGGGCACTGCTTGTTTCTCTAGCTCCCTCCCCTCAACACCCTCCTCTCTTACTGTCTGCCCTTCACGCACACCCAGAAGCATTACAGGATTTTACTATCAGTGAGACAGAACCTATAAAAATATGCACGTTTACTTTACTTTGATTACTTTCTTTTTTTTTTTAAGATTTTATTTATTTATTTGACAGAGAGACAGCCAGTGAGAGAGGGAACACAAGCAGAGGGAGTGGGAGAGGAAGAAGCAGGCTCCCAGCAGAGGAGCCTGATGTGGGGCTCCATCCCAGAACACTGGGATCACGCCCTGAGCCGAAGGCAGACGCTAAATGACTGAGCCACCCAGGGGCCCCTACTTTGATTACTTTCTTTACTTGTTTTAACATACGGAAAGTAACTACTCTTGAAGGATGTGTTCATTCCTGCTGCCTCCTGGATATACCACTGCACAGATCATTCTCTCTTCCTAAACATGACTCCTCAGCCGCTACACACATATCAACTCTTCTTACCCTGTCAATTCTGTATATTGGCCGAGACTCTTTGATTTATAAGTCATAGAAATCCATCTCAAAGCATAAGAAAAGTAATAGCGTCATATCAAAGTTACTGCCTACTCCTCTCAAGGAGTTGCCTACCACCCATCTCTCTACCATAGTGGTGGACTCCTAGAGCTACGTTTCCTATGTATGATGCCCTCCACTCGCTCTGGGCCATAGTAGATTGATCCAAGGTGGACATCTAACCCAATGAACCAAGAACTCTCTCTTTACCAAGAAACTGGAATTAGAGCCAAAGTGTCTTTACATTTGGCTGGGCCCAAACATAAAATCTCTGGTGTGGTGCTGCAACTTCTGGCTTGTGTACCAGGAACAGAGAAAGAGAATATAGAGAAAAGAAAAAAATTAGACACACTGAAAAAACAAATAACTAATAATAGTAACGAGATACAGAAAGGATTCTCATATCTTTCTAGTTCCTTCCTCATCTTTCCTGATAGCTAGAAACATTTTTGCACTTGTGTTCCATTAGATATCCATATGTCTCCTTCATTTTTGTCTGCTTAAGTTTACTCAATTTTATTTTTATTACATTATAGTAAGAGTCCATAATAAAATATTGTTTGCTTTCTATGCAACAAGTAATATGAATATATATTATATATTTACACATATAATATACGCATGAATATATGTGTGTGCATGTATATGCATATATGAGTGTGTGTATGTACACAAACACACAGTCTCAAGTAAGTATCACCATACTCCAAAGTGTTTGTTATGATTTTCATTTTACAGATGAGAAATATGAGATTCATAGAAGTGACGTAAGCCATCCAAGATCCCACAGACAAAAAGTAGTGAACCAAGTAGGAAATTGAAATATTTTTGATTCTCAAGAGCATGTTTTTTCCTATTTTACTATGTTTCCCACCCTCATTCATTTGGATCCCAATATCAGTCAATTTTTCATTCATTCATTCGTTCATTCATTTGCGAAACACATATTAGTTTTCTTCTCCATGGCAGATGCTATGCAGGCAATTTTCTCGTAATTTCTGTGATGATTTGATGATACTGCTCACAGACAGTTCTCCACGACATCTCATGTTTCTTCATGTCTTGTGTCAGCCATTGTTCTAGATTAGCTTCTCACAGGTGGGTGTACAACAAACATCCTTGGAAGATAACGTCTCCTTCCAGAGCAGAAGGAAGATTTGTTTTCTGACCAGGATGATAATGACAATCTCTCCCTCTGGGGTGAATGTTGGGTACATTTGTTAGCAATCCCTTTTAAAAGAATTGGATTTTCTAAGTTTGGAGTTCCTCAGCTGTGTTGCAGGCTCATTGAATACATAGCATCCATCCTGGCCCTCTGCATCACCACATGGGACCTGGGGACAAACAAAATCAATGTGAACATGAAGCTCATGTTGCTTCCTATTCCATGAGCAATAAAGTCCATTACCTATGACCAAGGAGTCTCATATCTCCCACCAACAACTACCTGTGACCAATTTACTTGTCAGTTTACAAATGGAAAAACCTTAGATCCTTCACAACACTTGACAAATATAACTGATAAAATAGTTATAGGAAGACAGATATGGACAAAACAACTTGATACACCAGTGTTCATGCAGACTTATAAGTTGTAGAGTCAATATTTGAACCAAGGTCTACCTTTCTTTCAGACCATCGAAGAAGGTATAAAGGAGTTAAAGGAGCGGAATAGAATTAATAAAACAGACAGACAGCCTCAACTGGTCAGCTGTATGCTGCCATTTAATAGGCGTGTGATAAGAACTTTTGGAATGGTTAGTGTTGTAAAATGTATCAGATACCAGCACAGGGACGGGTAAGTAGCAAGTAGAGAAGACAAATGGTCTTAGAGGTTAAGAGACTTTGGAATCAAACAGCCCTAGGTTCAAATCTGACACTCTGCATGACACAGAACAATTTATTTAACCTGTTGGAGCAGTAATTTCTCTATCTCTAAGGCAAGAATAATAGATTCTATCTCACAAGAGTGTCATAGCATTAAACAAGGTGATGTATGGAGCATTTAGCATGAAGCTGCACACAAAGAAAGTACTCATTAAATGATAGCTCTTAGTGTTACTAATAAGCCCCCAATAAAGTTTGCATGAGTGATTGATCAATATCTCTACATCAATTTACCTGCCCCTTAACCATCAGATCATTTACTACTAGCATTGCCCTAGTAGTTAGCCACATAATCAGATTTACAAATACAGATCATTACCTGAACCTCTGCAGCTTTAAGTGCTAAAGGGGACCCCGATTTTAAGTGTGGTGGATACTAATAGTTCCTTTTTGTAACAAAAACATCTTCAGGCTGCAATTTTGAGATAGCATTAAGACTGAGCACTCACTTTGTACATTTCCACAATGGTATGAGAAATTATAAGGCTGGGGTTTTCCTGGTTATCCATTTGTCTCTTCCCCATCTTGCAAGTGGAACGAGTACTGCTGTTGCCAAGCAACAGCGCAGAGGTGGGAGTGATGGTGCATGTGTAATGTGGCACTCTGGGAGTGAGGGGCTTAGTTCTAGAGCTGGTCCAAGGGCACTGAAAAGGAACACTGAAGAGTGTACTTTTTCTCGACAGCTGGACAGTCATGTCATTAATGCAAATCCTCCAATAATTAAAAGAGCTGCTTCCACTGAGCAATCCCATCACCAGCTTTCTGTGAACTGTGGAAAATCCCAAGAACCACAGGGCGTACTAGCCCTTGAGAGTCGCCATTTGCCATCCTCGTATCTTGGCCAAACACACAGCATAAGTACAGCAATCTTTCGCGGTGAATAATCAGAACTTAAACTAGACTCTGAAAGAGGGGTTGGAAATCTCAATCCCAAACATGCATCCATTCTACGGAATTGATAGGAAGATGGTTCTTTCACTGAAGTAATAAGGAAGAGATCTTGAGAAGGGGAGTGGGGAGCACAAGGGGAGAATGAGAGACAACACATGATTTGGTAACCGGCAACCATCTGTTTTATGTCATTAAAGAGGGGGATAAAAGAAGGTTGAGAACGTCTCTGTTACATTAGTAGCTAAGGCCTCTCTAATTAATTGTACTCAAATATCACTAATATGGGATCATTGTGTTCAAGCTTTCAGTGCGGTAGGCCGCATTACAAAGCAGTAAAGCACAGGCTCGGGAACAAGGCTATCTTGGTTTGGATCCCAGCTCTCCCCCTTACTGATGGACTGATTTTGGAAGGTCACTTGACCTCTCTGTGCCCCCCCCCTTTTAATATATAAAGTGTGAATAATTATGGTACCTATCTCATAGGACTGTTGTCAAGATTAAATGAGTTAATACATAAGAACAATTCAATTGAAGTGGGTATAGAGTATTAAATAAATGCTAGCTGTTATCCATAGCAGTTTCACACGTTGTTGTTAAGAAAGCAACCTCATCTTATTCCCCTTTTTATTTTTATCATCCCAAAACTATTCCAGGCTTTTAGCTGGCACATGACATATGTTTGTCAAATAAGCTCTAAAAACCTAATCACCTCCCTTTACTACAATACATTTTTAAAGCTGGCTAATGAAAATATAATTTCAAGTCAGAATAGGAATAGTATCAGGAGTTTACAGAATAAGTTCACCTGGATTTTCCTTGCCTCACCCCTGCAAATATATTGTTAAGAATGTTCAACTCAAAATTAGAAGCTAATGTTGACCTCTGTGCTACATTTTCTTCTTCACAGATGGATATCTCTGCCTTGCAGAGGCAACAACAGTGTCCTGGAGTTCGCTTTGGATTTTTAAAATATTGTGTCCTTGTCTTGTATTGAGCTGTAATAGAAAAATCATCTAATCTCAATGGGAAGTGAGAAAAAGCTTTGATAAACTATGGCCCCCTGTGCCCCAGAAAAAGCCCGGGGCCCCGTTTGAATTCTATCCTGGTGTCTCACTTGGACAAACAGCTTTAATTCTTGGTTTCCTGGTTTCTTCATCTTTAAAATGTAAGTCATAATCTGACCTCTTCGTATTTATCAAATGAGACCGTCCTAGACAATGTCTCATTTTGAAATCAGCCTTTTAAATGAAGGAAGTTACAGCTTTCCAGATTAGTTAATGGCATAAATACTTTTTCCTCTTTCTTCTGCTATCTCTGAGATTGTTTTTCATTTGCCATATAAGGAGTGGAGTTCTTTGAGCAACAAGCACAGCAGAAATAGCTGTTGTTCTAGCAATCAAGAAAGCAAACAGAAAAATAAGATATATGTTCACAGAAACCAAGGGACAATCAGCTCTTGATTATTGGAGACTTTAACCATTTTATAGGAAGTAAAAGTTGGGGACCCCAAATATATATGCAATCATATCAAGGAAGTCAAAATGATTCCATAAATATTTTCTATTTTGAGCCAAGCAGTATCTAGGTTCTAAGATAAAGCAAATATATACACAATTCTTAGAACCATGTCTTCCATATCTTGGTAGATGGCAAAAATTTCCCCAATTCTTCACCCATTGCTAAGTTCACTTTCTTTGCCATGTGGATCTTCAGTATCTTCCAACTGACTCAATTAAGTTCAAGAATTAGAGGTGATAAATGCATATGAGTGTCTGGTTTCTTGCAGATCATATATCTGTAACTTATGCATATACTGCTACTATAGGGTGGTATTTGTTTTCTGTAACTGCATAATAAACTACCACGAATTTAATGACTTGAGACAATACCCATTTATGAGCACATAGTTCTACAGAAACTCCCCATGGTATGGCTGGGTTCTCTGCTCAAGGTATTACAAGGATGAAATCAGTGGCTATCACGCTGAGTTCTCATCTGAAGGCTCTTGAGAAAATACACCTCCAAGCTCATTCTTGTTGGCAGAATTCAGTTCTTTCCAGTGGGACTAAGATCCTCATATCCTGGCTGGCTGTCAGCAAGGGCCCCCGCTCAACTTTCAGACTGCTTTAAGGTCCTTACCGGGTGGCCCCTTCTATCTCAACAATGAAGAATGTCACTCTTATTAAACCCCTTTCAAGCTTGGAATCTCTCTGACTTCAACTTCTGTGAGCAGTCCTACTTTTAAAGAGCTCATGTGATTAGGGCAGGCCCATCCAGATAATCTCTACATATTGAGGTCAACTATGCCATAAAATATAACCTAATTCTAAGAGTAAAATCTCTCCTAATCACAGTCTTGCGGATTAATGCAGAGCATATTAACACCAGGATCAGGAAATCCCGAGGGATATCTCAGAATTCTGCCTACTTGAGGTCGTAAGATTGATTCTACAGAAAAATCTTTAGAGAAATAAAGTGGAAGAGAAGGAAACCCAAGGAAAGCTTAAAGTTAATTTAACAATACATGACATTAAATCACTGAATTCTACTCCTGAAACCAACATTACACTGCATGTTAACTAACTAGAATTAAAAAAAAAAAATACATGACATTAACAGGCATCCCAAGGCAAATTTATTCCTTTTTCCTTTTTCTAGAAGGCTAAAGATTTCTAAGAATTTAGTGAGAATGGCACAAAAATTTTTTCTGGAGTGCTGGCAGTGTTTTAGATTTTGACCTGGATATAGCTGGTTGCATGTAGATGCTTGTCAAAATGCATAGAATCATATGCTTCATATCTGTGCACTTTACTGTGCAAAAATTATAATTCAATAAGAGAAAGACACCAAGGGAGCACATTGGAAGCACACCTTGAAAGAGGTCTCGTAAGTGACAGAGTAGCTCTAAATTATAGAAGATAAAGGATGCAACCCAAAACTGGAACCCAGAGGAAATAACCAAAGAAGATGTTCTGCCCCCGTAGTCGCTTGCTGGCATACACACTTTCAAGATCCACTTTGAGGAATCTACAGTTTTGACTTCTGATTAAATAGAGACCACGTGTATTTTTTATGGTATTTCCAATGACTTATTCAATCTCTCTCTCTGCTTCTCTTTAATTAATTTATTTATTTGAGAGTGAACAAAAGGGATCTCAGAGGCAGAGGGAGAAGCAGACTCACTGCTGAGTGGAGAGCCAGATGTGGAGCTTGATCCCAGGACGCTGAGATCATGACCTGAGCTGAAGGCAAATGCTTAACTGACTGAGCGCCCCTCAATGTCTCTTGAGATAACTCTTCAAGTAGAGTGCCTCTCACATATTGTCTATTGTATATTTCCGTTCGTTTCAGGAGAGCTCTGGACTTGTTAGAGAAGACAAGTTGCCTTATTCATCATTCCATACACTAAAATACCTAATGATAGCACTAAACCTACAATGACAAGGATGTTAACAGACACCAGCAACATTCCAGTGAGAAATTACTCTGGCAGAATTTTACTGCTAGAACTGCTATTTAATATTGCTCCTGAAACTGTCCTACTCACGTACATACCTCAAATGTGGCAATGTGGTCATGATGAGTGGTTAACACTCACGTGATCATTTTTCCTCTAAGACGGATTTCAAAATGGTTGAAAATAATAAAAGTTTCAAGGAGGTAAAGCCTCTGTGCCCTCTGATCAAGTGGGAGAAATTTCCTGATCTTCTCAGGTATTTATAAAAGAAGACCAGTCTCACACGGAAAATCTTAAAACTAGTGCAAATTTAGTAGGAATAAAGGAAACATAGGGAAGACTTCTGAGTCCTCTCCTAGTTCCTTAGTAATGTGAACCTTCTGTCCCATTGCTTATTTGGAAAGAAACCACTTTGTTTAGTTCTGGACAAGAGGCAACCAGAAAGAGCTCAGGAGAGGGTGGAGAAGGCTTGGAGAGGCTGGGTAACTTTTAGAACAGCTTCTGTGGATAAAGAGAAAGAGTCTCCAATTAAAAGGAGTAGGTGGGAGAACCATGCTTCCAGTTTAAAATGGAAGTGATGAATGGAACCTTTCTTTCCCCAGGCCTCACCTGCTTCCAGGTCCAAAAGGGTGTTGAAATGACAAATGGAATGGATCCCAACATTCATATGGCTGGAGCCCAGCCTTCCCCACCTTCTGTGCCATTTATACAGAACCGTCAGTCTCACATCTTCCCCTGGAAGAAGCCCTTTCCAGGTTCCCTCTTACCTTGTACCACCACCCCCATCATTCTGATTCTCCTACAGTGAGTTACCTAGTCATTGTGTTAATACTATTTCCTTCAGCTGTTTAATATTGCTCAACAACAACAACAACAACAACAACAACAACAAAAGATACACATGGTTAATGCCAGTATATGATCATAGATTTGAAAATGTGACTGATGGTACAAAACACTGTCAGGCAAAAATCAAATAAGTAAAACAAACAAGCAGAAAATCCCACAAGGGGCTTGTCTGAAGTCCAAGATTAACTCTGTCCCTCTGGTATGCCATTTATCTTCAAAATAGCTTTGAGGTCTAAAACTGTTAAAAGGCCTGATCTTATCTTTCTCTATTTCTTTTTCCTATTTTTTTCTTTTTTCATTTTCCATCATCTTGCCCCTTAAGAACTTAAGAGGAACGGTGAAAAGACAAGCTGTGATTTACGGAATATAAATCTTTTTCTTCAGTGCACGTGTCAGAATACTGAAAAATAAGATGCTCACTAATGACCTGGATGAAATTGAGATTCTTAAATCAACTATTAAACCAAGAATTTAATTTCGGTCTTTTGACCACCTTAACCCAGAAATGCAGGAATGCACCACTTTATAGCTGAAAGCAGATGGCTTGTGTGTTTTGATGGAGCTGGATGGAAATACTGGTCGCAACTCTACCTGCAGGTATTAAACTGGGTAAATTAGTTATACTCTCTGAGCTTCAGTTTCCTCATCTCTAAATTAAGAATAATAGCACTTATTTCATAAGGACTTGTGAGTCTTAAATATAGATGAAGATTTTTGAATAGCTGTGTCTTTCCACTATAAAAAGTTGGGATCACTTGAGCTTTAGGGAAAAAGCACAGGTATGTTGGTTAAAGTGTCCCTCAAACTTCCCTAAACATGGAACTGTTGTGGGAAACTGTGTTCGGTTCTCCCCCTGATCCTCTGAGACATCACGTGAAGCACATCTCAGAACTACCTCACCAGAGGGTGGGAAGGCTGGAACATTTATCCATTCGTTCCCATCCCCCATCAGTTGACATTTGCTTCCTGGAACATTCACAGGGTTATGCACTTCTGGGTTGTGCCCTCTTGTTCACAGAAGAACACCATCATCAGAAAAGAGAAAAAAATGGGCACTTGAGGTGGTTGCTGAAAGCATGCTGCACTTTTTTTTTTAATTGAAGTATAATTAACATACAATGTTATGTTAATTTCAGGTGTACAACATAGTGATTCAACAATTCTATGCATTACTCATTGATCACCATAAGTGTAGTCACTATCTGTTACCATACAACAGTATTACAAAATCATTGACTATATTCTCTGTGCCGTACTGTTTTGTTCATTGTTCTGTCCTTACTGCCTAGAACATTATCTGGAATTTAGTAGGTGCTTGAATAAAATTTATTGAGTTAAGTTAATCATATTTAGTTTAGTTGGGATTTGTCTGCAGGTTTTCTGACTTCCAACGTAGCATAATACTACCTTGCCATGTAGTAAATGCTACTGATAGTCTGCTCAATATACCCTTAGCCCACCTGAGTTTACAAATCAAAACAGCTGACATGTAAAAGATGATAAAGTCCTCAGTGAAAAAAGGTTAGGGTTGGGATTAGAGTTAGGGTTAGGTAGGGTTAGGGTTAGACAGAGGGTGAGACCCTGGGATGAGACTAAAGACTTTTTCTAAGTATATCCAACAACTGTACTTAGGCTAGGACATTGGCAGAGTCTACCAGCTTCTGATGGAACTCAGCAAGCTAAGGATAGACCAAGCCAAGCACCAGAGGCCTCCCACGACTGACATAGAGCCAGTTACTTGGACGTCCCCAAGTTCTACCTTATACACCTACCTGCTTCAAATCTGAAGAGAGAGGGGGAGAACACTGTAGGAGTAAGACCATCATCTTACCCTTTGCCTAGCCCTTAAATCCATAATCTAACAGGCCATGATGGAGAAGAAAGCTTTAAACTAAACATGACAATAAGAGTTGGGCTGACTTTTAATAACATTACTGAAAAATGGCCATAAAATTATACAAATACCAAAATGACCTCAAGATATACAAAGAAGAATTTAATATAATACAGTGAAATCAGTGGCTGGAAATATAGAATGCCATTACATGTTTACATGTAACGGCTGTGGACTGACTTGTGTCTCTCCAAAATTAGTAGGTTGAAGATGTAGATTGGCGATGGGACCTTTGGGAAACAAGCAGATTTACATGAGGTCATGAGGGTGGGGTCTTCATGAAGGTATCAGTGTTCTCATAAGAAGAGACACAAGAAAGTCTGTTCTCTCTCGCTTGCTCTCTCCTTGTTATGTGAGGACCCAGATAGAAGATGGCTGTCTCCAAGCCAGGAAGAGAACTCACAGATATCAGCCATGCTGGTATCTTGATCTTGGACTTCTAGCCTCCATAAATGAGCGAAAACAAATAGCTGTTGTTTAAGTCACCCAGCCTGAGGTATTTTGTAATGATGACCCAAGCTAAGACAGTATCTAAATATAAATTTCAATAAACCCCTTACACCCACAGCAAGAATCCTGAGTAGTCATTTTGAGCTCTAGTAGTAGCTCTCACACCAGAACCTTCTTCTAACAAGCCTCTTTCTTTCTCAAAAGTGGTCTTTAAATACCATCTTCTCACTGAATTAAATCCTAACTCTTCCTCTCTTGTATTCCCAATAGGACGCCAACCCATCTCTTCAGCTTTATTCATATTCTCTTCTGGGCATGCTCCAAGCTCCACTTGCCTCCTCCAAATCTGTGCTTCCCAATCTCCATGTGTATTACTTTGCTAGAGCTGACATTAAAAACTAAAGCAAACTGGATAGCAAAAACAACAGAAATGTGTGGTCTCAGATCTGGAGGCCAGAGGTTCATATAGTCAAGGTGTCAACAGGATCGTTTCCTTCTGATGGCTGTGAGGGAGACATCTGTCACAGGTCTCTCTACCTGGCCTGCAGATGGCCAACTTCTTCTTGTGTCTCCTCACATCATCTTCTCTCTCTATCTCCGTGTGCAAATGTCACCTTTTTCTAAGTCAGCAGTCGTGTTGGATTAGGGCCCATACCAATGACCTCATTTTAACTCGATTACCTCTGAAAAGACTCCATCTCCACATAAGGTCACATTCTAAGGTACTGGGGTTAGGACTTCAACATATGTATTTATGGAGGTGGAGGGGGACAGAGTTTAAGCCAAAACACTATTTTTACTTGCTTACTCTTCACTGCTCCCCAAACTTCTTTTCTGTTTTCCTTTCATGGCTTTGAAGTTGTATCAGGTGTTCAATGCAAACTTCTTCATAAAGCCTGTTTTCTCCTGATCTCCCCTGCCTCCCAACTAAATACACTCTATTTCTTCAAGTATCCATTATACTTAGCTTTTATTTTTCTCATGACATTTACCTCCTACTTCACATCACACACCATGTGTACTTTTTTCCTTCTGCTAATAGATAGTGGAGAGCCTAATGGATGGTTTAACTCTAACCCCATGCAGTGCCAAATGCATGTCTTAATATTTGGGAATTGATAGGGGAATATTTGTGTACATGGCTATTCATTTGAGCAAACAATCAGAACACCCAGTCTGGACTGCGATGGTTATAATTCACTTGTATCTGCATCTTTAGTACTGGGCACAATGCCTGGCACAGAAGCATGACTTATTAAAGGGAGCGAATGATTTTTCTAAAATAGTATGTGCCATGGAGATGGGAGGGAAGCAGCTAATGGAAAAGGTCATCAAAGCTAAATGCTTGCTACATAAGGCCTGCCAGCATCTCATTGCCACGTCCCTCTGGACTGTAGATGTGGACTGTCAGTCTTGGATTAAATGAGCTCCTTTCAGAAAAGGCATCCGCAGGGATCGCTTTGACTGACAGAACGTCACAGGAAGTGAGGAGTGTGCTTCTATAACAGGTTCTTATAAGTTTCACGTTGGCCCATATAGAGTGAAAGAATAAAATGACCAGGAAAAATGATTTCATAGCAGGATATCTTGACCTGTCTATAAGAAGCCCACTGGGGAAAATGGCATCAATGAAGAGAACGGTGAAGAGAAATGGACTTCATTAACCATAGTGGTTGTGACCAGTCACAGGGGATAAAGCAAGGAGGACAGGATTCCTGTTTGCTGGGCCTAGTGTACGTCCTTGCATCTGCACATCACTTCGCACTCCCTTCGTGGTTCCAGACGGGGCTGCAGTGGTTAGGTGGTAGTGGGAGCTGAGATGCAGGGGGGCTGAGCTGTGTTCTCATATAGGCTTTATTATTATTATTTTGCTGTGAAAGGCCAGCAGACTGGGAGACAGCTGCCATTGAAAAAAACCTTTTATACTGACAGATTCCCAAAAGGAGAGGGCATGCCTGGGGGGGCACTAAATTTGGTCAGGAGGCAGCAGAGAGGGGAAATTATATCAAGAGTCTTTACTGTGGTTTCTGTGGAAAGGAACAGGGAAGGCAGGCCCAACAGGTTTAGGATTAGGACTGGTCAGTTTGGATCATTTCAGCGGGCTGTGGGGGCTTAGGTATTGTCCCTGGTTGTCTGGTATCTGGCCCTGGAGTGATTTGACAGGTGATAGGGAGACCCTGGTAAAGGAGGTGCCTGGGGTGTAGACTCTAGACTGGTTGGCTTGCATTTGTAAAAGCTCAGTGGGTGAGCATTTGCTCTCCCTAGGAATTGGCTAGCCCGGAGAGGGGCAGTCCTTCCAGAGTCAGCAAGGTCTCAGATGTCAAAGCCTCAGAATACAGAAAATAAAAATAAAATAGAAGCAGTCAGGCATTGAGCCACCTTCACCCTTTCAAATACAGCATCTAAAATATGAATTCCATTGACCTGCATTGTTTCCCTTAATTCCCATAATGACCTTTCCTGACAGGTTTTCATTTTCCCATCTGACAAATGAGAAATACAAGGCTTACAGAGCTTTTTCCAAGTTCAGACAGTCAAAATAGTAAACAAAGTGCTTTACTTCAAGTGTAAAGATCATTTCGTTTTCCACCTTACAGTATTATGGTCACTCGGTTTGCTGACAGTTCTGAGGGGCTTTTCATATCAAATCTGTGTGAAAACATGTGTAACAAAGTCTTGGGAAGTATGACCTGGCCAACCATTAATGGCTACCTTAAGATCTCTATGCTATTAGGACCGAGGCTTCTAGAACCTGGGTCAGTGGTCCTACATCTGTTTTGTTTGTTTGTTTGTTTTTAATTCCAACCTCAAAGACTTTAAATACTTACCTTTTAATGATCTTGGACATAATCGATACTTCCTTCATTCCCACCACCCTTTGGCCACTGAATCAACCATTACATTCAGACACCCAGCAGCTTCCATGCTTCCCTAGGCTTTGGTTTTACTTCCATCATTAGTCATTACAAAGGTGAGTTCCAGCAATCTTGCAGATGAGGTTGGCTTTCTCTCCAACCTCACCTCTTACAAGGATCAAATATTGACAAGGTGAGGCAAAGGAAACACTTGGAGTTCTCTGAATGGCCCTGGAGTTACACAGATCTGAGAGTATACATTTTCTCTTTATCCACCATTTCCAGAGAGGGGACACAGAGCTTTCAAACAAACTGTAAGAAATTTTAGGATGAATTTCTGTGCTTCGCAGCCCAAGCCATTACCTTTCTCAAACTGTTCAGCATCGTTATTTGTAAAATCTAAAAAGGTGTCACAAACACAGAAAAGAGGCAAGGTAGGATGACAAATGGAAGGGCTTTCAGGTGCCTCCAGATATAACACTTCACACTGTTTGGAAATTTTAATTTCTTTAAGGGAAGACCACCGTGTCTCAACTTTACGCAAGTGTTATACGACCACAGGACACTCGGTTTAAAGAGACATCAAAGTCAGGGAGACTGCAGATAATATTGGTAAAGAGCAAAGACTTTAGGTGCAGAGATTTCTAGGCTCTAGTCCAAACTCTTATTACGCTTTCTAGCCACTGACCTCAGGCAAGTTTTATCAGTGAGGCTCAGTTGACGCAGCTGTCAAATGGGAATCATACTTTCCAGGGCTGATGTGAGAATTAAGTGAATGTATGAATGTAAGGAGCTTAGTTCACTGCCTGGGATAAATCAAGACCTCAATAAAATTGAAGCTGGTGATTGACCGGGGGTCAATAAGAATTATTTTTGTTTCTTGATTTTTTTTATGTATTGTTTTGTTTCTAAAGAGTCCCACCATTATTCAGAATTATCATGAATTTTAGAGCTGGAAGAATCTTCTTTGGTTCAGCCTCATCATGCAACACAAATGTGAACTAGGGTGCATGACCCAAAGTTCCTTTAGTTTCCATTGAGATACTATCGCTAAAACAAAGATGCAGATGTTGGTTTGGTAAAGACAAATTTTTGACAGGGCACAAAGTCTAAAAGCTGATCTGTCCTTAAGCTAATACTTTAGAATACACAAGTACAGATACTTAAAAGTAGCAAAACTCTGAATAGTGTCATAGCCATCTACCTCACATTTTACTTAGAGAAATGTTCTTCCGTTAAGTAAGATGATATTATTATCTTAACATGCTGTTGCAGTTATGGTATATATGGTAACAACATATATGGTAACATATATCGTAACAACACTGTATTTGCCATTTTTAGAGAAAAATATTTCATTCATTCTCAGGGTAGCTCTGCTGGGTCTGCAAGGTCTTGGCATAACGACTCTGTAATGTTTGCAGGTGGAAGGATTCTTTGTACTGGCTCTGTAATTGGCAAGACACTGAAGAGAAATACCTTCATGGTTGGTCAGTGAATCTCTTCCATACTAGTGCTTTTGAAATTTGAAATTGTGCAAGTTTTTCTCCGGGCCAACACCCACATTGGTCTCTTTCTATATTTTCCATTCAAACTATACAATAAGTAAGACACCAGATTTTCTGCAGTCTAAGAAAGTATTTAATGGTGTTGCATAGGAAGGACAATGAAACCCGTGTTTCAGTGTGGACTCCAATGAAGATATGAGGCTTTCTCAAAATAGACTCAAAACTTCCAAAGCTAGAGCATTGAATAAACAAGAGAGGTACTATTTTCAGAAGAGTAAGTAAAACAAAAGCCACGTGTTTACTGGGGACAATTGGGAGAGGGGTGGTTGGAAAACAATGTTTCTATAGTAGAACAACTGGGGTATTGTGCACAGAAATTATAAGGATGAGTGTCCTAATATAAGAAATGCACAGAACAAAGCTGAAACTTTCCCCCTTCTCCCAACAAGAGAACATGACAGCACAAAGAAAACATCTTGATAAAGGGTTTTTGGCAGTTTCTAATGAAGAACTAGACATTTCTATTGGTTAATATTTATATATTGATTACATATTGATTACTAACTAATCACATAGCAAAAGTTGTAACATTTTCATTCCAAAGTACATATGTTTTCTACTAAAGCCTTCATATTGGATCTTCATAAGTCCTAAGG
Organism: Ursus maritimus; assembly: GCF_017311325.1. Lineage (NCBI taxonomy): Eukaryota > Metazoa > Chordata > Mammalia > Carnivora > Ursidae > Ursus > Ursus maritimus. The sequence continues at coordinate 72,131,205 of NW_024426996.1, forward strand.
CAAAGAGCTCAGGCTTTCATTATCAACAATTATCTAAAGTGAGTAGCTCTCTGAATTAATCTTTAATATTCAGTCCCAAATGAATAAAGGCATATAAATAGCCCAAATAGCCAATCTAGTCACCTAGCCTGTGGTGTGTGTGTGTGTGTGTGTGTGTGTGTATCTCACATCTCAAAAACTGCTTCACTCTAATTTGATGGAAAACCATGGCAGAGGTGCTGCAAGCAGAGAGAACAGCACATGAAGGATCTGGGGAGGGATTTCACTGTCTGGATGCAGAGTGTGTGCGAGCAGGTGGGTCAGGACTGGTCAAACTAGAGATGAAGTCAAGCCACAGAAGCGTCTCACGAGCCATCCCATATCACGATGACCAGAAGAATCTCTGATTCTAACTGTCCTTTTATCACGCCCACCTACAGCATTCCCAATCTCTCATGGAATCTCCCTTGACTCCAGGCTAGGTCTTTAGTTTTTCTCTACAAATCACCCAAGGATGTCATGCTCAACCTTCCTCCTAATCCCAGGGACCCACAAGTCACCCTTCACATGCTGCAGGAGCAGTATCCTGAGCAGTACCCTGTGGGGCAGGGGCAGGAAGATGTGCTCAAGTTTTGTTAAATGAATAGGTACCGTATCAATGAATAAATAATATCAACTATGCTTTGAAGTCATCACAGTAGGTCTTGTTGCTAAAATGTCTCCTGTCATCCTAAACACACACCTTAGCTAATCCAAGAGTTTTCAACCTCAATTTTAACATTATGGATCAAATGATCCTTTGTTGTGAAGGCTGCCCTGAATATCGTAGGACATGTACAAGCATTTCTGGCTTCTACTCACTAGGTCACTAGCACCCCGCTCTTCGAATTGTGAAAATCAAAAATGTCTCCTGACGTTGCTAAATATTCCCTCTGGGTCAAAATCACCCGCGGTTGAGAATCATGGACTTAATTCCATATTTTGGCTAGTGTATTTTTTTTTATAATTTTTATTTTGTTAAATTAGTCACCATACAGTACATCCCCAGTTTTTGATGCAATGTTCCATGATTCATTATTTGCATATAACACCCAGTGCACCATGCAATATGTGCCCTCCTTAATACCCATCACCGGCCTAGCCCAATCCCCCACCCCCCTCCCCTCTGAAGCCCTCAGTTTGTTTCCCAGAGTCCATAGTGTATTTTATATATACTGATGGTTTCTTCTTACAAATGGGATAGATTTTTATAGAGCCTCTAATATTTTTCCGTAGTCATAGGTGATATTAATTAAATACTATTTTCCAGGCACACTATGAAGGCATTTCTGCTGTGAACACCATTTTACAGAGAAGAGAAGAAATGTAGGGTCATGGAGGTTAAACACCTTCCCTATGGAGTGGGTCCGGAATTTGAATCCAAGCCACCTGACTTCAAAGTCAATCTTCTAGCCCCTCTGAAACATTATCTCCCAGGCAAGGAAAAGCTTAGCCTCCTAGAATATAGCTGTGTAAGGATGGGGAATAGCAGGCAGATCAGACAGTGCATCAACCTGTTAAAACCTAGTCTACCACACTCACTTTCCAAAACAGAATCCTCAGGATAGTAAATGATTTGCCTACTTGAATATCGAGTGCTAAGATAAAAGGACTGGAGGTCAACCCAGAGACTCATATGAGGAAATGGCTTCTTTGACAGCTAATCCAAACCAGGCTATGCTGTTTCCATTCTTTCTAGAGGGTTCTGCATGTCCATCATCATAACACATCACATATTATATCGCCAACGTTTCCTGCCTTAAATGCCCGTTCTATTAGACTGGGAACTTCTTCAGAGCAAAAACAGTTTCACTCACCTTTTTTGCAAAGAGCATTTTCCCGTTCACATAGTAAGAACTCAATAAAGCTGACTGATTGGATGGATGGATGGATGGATGGACAGAAGGACAATGAATCCTAGATATAGGAAGAACTGTAAACATGCAGGATGGGAGCTACAAGTGACTCCTGGAAGCCCAGGTACAAATGAAGGCCTGTCAAGTTAACCACTTACAGAAAGTGTTTTCTATTATCCAGACAGGAAGCCGCTGGGAGCAAAGTACATAGATTCAATGCAGCAAATAAAGTAAGAAAAATTGGCCCTGAATCAATAAAAATTGTCCGTCCTCTCTTTTCAGTTTTATAATCCAGGCCGTGGCTGACCCAAACCACCCAACTCAATTCCACCCCCATTTAGGACTATTACCTGCCTTGTTAAATATTCAGGGGCACAGCCCCTCCGGAAAGGACGCAAGCACTTTAGCACCGCAAATCGATCCACAGCGCCTCTGTGTGAGCAGCCTGCTAAAAGAGATTACAAAACACAGCTCCGGGTTTGACAAGTTTCCCAGACTTGGGGTTTGGTAGCTGGAGACAATCAGGCGGGCTTCTCTGTCCCCACCACCCACAGTGCTGGACATGGAGCATTGCTTCTCTATTCCCAGGGTGAATTACTGACTTGGAAGATTTCCCAATGCAACCTTCTTTTCACAACTTCCATTTTGTCTCCAAAGATGATCTTCAGAATCCTATTTTGTCAGAGACTCTGGGATACAGAGTTACACTCAGATTCGATGAAGCAGCTAAAGCCCAAGCAGGGGAAATGACCTGCCCGAGATCCCTGGGGGAGTTAGCTGCAGAACTAGGATGAGCTTCGGAAAGGTTGATGGACTGAACGCACTGGTTAGACTAAAGAAATAATGGGTTGGAACCCCCATGGATCCAAAGGAAACTCCCTAGAGACACTGATCAAGTAGCTTGGAGCCAGGTTGGGGAAACTTTTCGTAGTTATTCAGGGTGATTGGAAAGGATGGAGCAGGCAGACAGGAGCAGAGCAAACAGCCTAGCAGAAAATAGATAGACTGTAATATAGTATTATGTAGTCGGACGATCTTTCATAATTTATATGTGATATTATATGATATCTATTGTCTTGGTTGGCTTGGCTTGCAACAACAAAATACCATACACTGGGTGGCTTAAGCAGCAGAAATTTATTTTGTCAGGTACGGGAGGCTAAACGTCCGAGAATAGGGTGCCAGCATGGTCGGGTTCTAGTGAGAGCTCTCTTTCTGGCTTGTGGACGGCGGCCTTCTCATTGTGTCCTCACAGTGGAAAGAGATGTCTGTCATTTCTTCTTGTAAGCCCACTAATCCCATCACGGGGAAACCACTTCAGGACCTTATCTATATCTAATTATCTCCCAAAGGCCCTATCTTCACATGCTCTCACACTGGAAGGAAGGGCTTCAACATCCGAAGGGGGGCACAATTCAGTCCATACATATAACCAAATATGGTATATGACCTGTTACCATACGATATAAAAATACAGGCTAAGAACTGAAAGAGGAAGGAAAAGACCAGAGAAAGTTTCTTGCAGGTAGTAACATCTAAAGCCAAGTGTATTGTCAAGGTCAAAGGGAAAACACAGGGCCAGAGACCACAGACTGAGGCAAAAGGCCCTGAGCGAATCAAGGAGTGGCTCAGCAGGCAAGAACAAAGGCAGGGAAGTCCAGCTGCTGACTCAGGCTACGGAGCCAGATAGACTTCAGGCACCATCAGCTATGACCATGCACACTTCATTCAAACCTTCTGAGTCTTATCTCCACGATTATAAACCGTGGAGGACAAAAATAGCTAACGTCCCAAGTCCTTGTGCAAGTTGGCATGAGGTAATCTTCTTCAAGAGCTTAGCCCTGAAACCGGCATATTGTGACTAATAAATGGGAATTATGATTATTGAAATACTGAAAATATTCCATAAGCACAGCCTGTTGGCTCTGCCTTCAGGATGCATCTTGCATCCGAACAACCTTTGTGGCCTTGGCCGACTGCTTAAAAACTCTCTCTGCCTCAGTTTTCTCATCTGTAAAATGGATACATTATTAGTGTCTACGTCTCAGAACTGTTGGAAGTACTTATGAATTAACACACATGTAAAGACTTGAAAAGATGCCTAGACGACAGCGCATGGTGAGTGCTACGTAAGTGGTTCTTCCCGTTGTCCTCTTTTGTCTGCATTGCTGGGGTAGCAGGCTCCTATTTGCTCTCTCTGCTTCCACCCCTTCTCCTTGCATCTCTTCACACAGCAGCCAGAGTAAGGCATTCAATCAATAAAGCATGGTAGCCTCCAATGTGTTACCATCTTACTCAGCAAAAGCAAAGGCTTCACACTGGCCTGGACCCCCTTGTCTCTCAGACCTTATCTCTCACTGCCCTGCTCACTCACGCTGCCTCTACCTCCCCAGCATGATGTGCTGTTCCTCTGACATAGCAGGTCAGTGTGTTTTTACTTGCGGTTCTCTCTGCCCGAGAATTCTTGCCCAGGTATGTTCACAAACTATCCATTCAACTCCATGCAGGGCTCTGTTTAAATATCTCATTAGCAGGAAGACCTTCCCTAAGGTCTTCCCAGTGGACCTGAGTAGCAAATGCCGCCCAGCACGTCCTATCACCTGACCCTTCTTTATTTTCCTTATCATCTGACATATTATGAATTTATACTAGTAATTGCTTATTGTCAACTGTCCCAATAGAAAGTGAGCTCCATAAGGACAGGGACTTGGCTTGCTTACTGGAAGCAAGAAATGGGCTAGACACATGGAAGGGGCTTAATGAATGTTTTCGGTGATAAAGGAGTGTAAGAGTTATGGCCAGGTGTCCTCTCTGATTGAACACTGGCCGTACGGGGCAGGGGTGGCCCCCCTGGCTGCGAGGCACACAGACTGCAGTCCTGAATGAAAGACTCAGGGGCCTTGAGCCCCTGATTGCCTGTCTAGTGTCTTTTCCAGGAGCAACCTGGAAAATCTGCCTGGATAGTTTTCAGTGGCAGAAGGCAAGCAATCTTCATTATTTAGCAATTCTAAGCATTACCTTAATGACCTGGTAAATCATCCCGAAAATCTGAAGGTCTCTAAAATATGGTGATTCTGAGAAACTGCTGACTCAAGCAGCCTCACCGGGATGCAGTTAGTGATCAGTTCGGATGGGCTTTTTGCAGGTACTGTGATGTTCTTCTTAGGTAAGGGTGCAAGGGAATGAGGTATAGTTCTCCTGCCTTTTTTCTCCGTTTTTCTTTCTTTCTTTTTTCTCCTCCTTTCTATGCAGCTGAGTATAATCTGCTCACAGTCCAGGCTGTGCTGTAAATCCTGCAGTGTGTGTGTGTGTGTGTGTGTGTGTGTGTGTGTGTGTGACGGTAGCATCTGGGGCATTATTTTAACCGGAAACTTCAGTGAGGTGGGGTCATAAAGCTATGTTGATATTCATGTCAACTATCATTGGAGCCACTTCTCTAAACAAGTTGGCTTCCCACAGTTTTTCTTCCTTCCTTCCTTTCTGGCCACACTCAAGATGAAATTGAAGACGAGCACTTATTTCATAGTGAGTGTGGCCACCATCCAAGCTGACCCTGTGCGGCACCACCCTTAGATCTAGGCGACAAGGCCTCCATCCTGGGCCCGAGGCTCTAGAGGGACCTTGTATCACACACACATTAGAAAATGCACTTATTGAAGCATCACCCCTGCTTGTTGCAGCTGTCAGCTCTGGGGAAGCATGATCCCTAAGCCTGAACCTACACTCCTGTGAGTGTTCAAGCCCCCAGGAAATGTGTCTCTACATCCCTTGCCCCAGGTGCTCAAAACAAAAGTAAAGTGCATTCAAATACCATGGAGGTGGGCACCTGGGTGGCTCAGTCAGTAAAGCATCAGCTTCCAGCTCAGGTCATGATCCCAGGGCCCTGGGAGCAAGTCCTGCATCAGACTCCCTGCTCATCAGGGAGTCTGCTTCCCCCTCTCCCCTTCCCCCCGCTCCTGCTTTCTCTGTCTCTCTCTCTCTCTCAAATAGATCAATAAAACCTTTTGAAAAAATAGCATGGAGGTTTGCAGGTGGGCTGATGCCAACGTCAGAGATAGAGGCTGTCAGATTTGAGCAACGGGAACAACTTAGGCAACAGAGCAGAGAAATTGATAATTTTGTGAAATCTTTCCTTGCAAGTAGTACAAATGCAATAGGCTTGGGCATGGCAAAGTAGTGCAAAACATCCATTTTCTTGCTTTGGGTTCATATTCCATCTCACGGTTCCAGAGGTAGAAATGAGCTGGCGAGGTGTTCACGTCAGTTCCCCAGGAAAGCTAAGGAACATTTTGCTACCATTGAACAATTCATCTTGCTCTGGGAGTTTCGTATGTTTGTATCGTGGGCATAATGGGCATGCAGTGTGATGCCGATTCTTTCCATGGGTAACTAGATGGACATTATGTACTAGAATCATAAATAGTATTACTGCTAAAAAAATGAATAAGATTTAATTAAATTTGCGAACAATCAAATAAAATGTTTCCACTTTATTTAGATAATTTAAATGCAAGTTTTGATGTTTTATGTAATTATAATTTGAATTTTTAAATCTTAAGTTATTTGGCATATTTCAGAAGAAAAGTGAAAAATAAACAAAAATAATTTTCATCTTTTGATTTTTTGCATTTACTTTACATTTTTGATGAACATCTATTAAAATTTTGTAGGCTTTGAATCCAATTATATTTTATTTCCCAGTACTTTAAATCATTTAGAATGAGTGCAAATTCAGATGGTAATAGAATCCAAAAGGATGGAAACTTAGCTCAGAGAAGGAAAAAGCTAAAAGGAAAAGAAAAAAGAAAAATTTTTCAGAAAGGGAGACTGCTTAGAACTAGAAATAATAAAAGTGAATACATTTCATGTGATAGGAATCACATAGAATTAGTGACTATTGCATTACAAATTCTCCATGTAAAGATTTAATTATTAATGAAAATAATGAAAAATGAGCAAGGAAATTACTGTCATCAAATCTACAACCTGAACAAGTCAGATGAAATCAAAGCAATGTTGTGATCTTTACTAAATTAAAACATAATTCCTGAACAAAGAGAGAAGGTGTGGGCCTCCATTTTACCATTGCTATGGGTCAACCTTCCCCAAGATTCACTGCAAGATAGGATGCTGCAGCCTCAACCTACCTGCCTTCCGGTCCCTAAATACAAGACCGTCAAACCTTCCTTTATCATTAGAGGGGGGGGGCAGCACACGGTCAGAATAACAAAAATGGGGGAGCCACAGATGTTTAGGCCAAGTGCCAGCTTTTGATGGTCAATTCTCATAGTAAGAGAGAAAACAGAACTCACTTTGAGCTTCTTCCCTTCCATTTTACTCATTTATTTTTAAGTCACACGTGTGGTGAGCACATGTTATGTAGAAGGCCTTTGCCAAGTGCTCTTTATGCTCTATCTTATTTCATGTTCAAACAACATTATGGAAGAGTTAATGTTACTTTCTTCATTCAAAGATGAGGAAGCAGGGAAGTCAGTGCCAGACCCAAGGTGATCTGTAAAGCAAGGGAGATGCTGGAATTTGAGCCCAGGTAGTCTGGCTCAAGATCCCATAAATAATCTATGCTGTTTCCCCCTTAAATTAAACTACCTTGGGATTGAGGGTGGAAGAGTGTGTGGTTCCTCTATCCCTTCTGGATTATGCTTTAGCAAAAGGCCATGTGGACTCCTCCCCAAAGATCTTTCACTATAAAAAATAACATCAGTGTGTCTTCTCTTCCCATAGTATGTCAACTACTGGAAGCACAGACTACATCTTATTCATCTTTGTATCCCCTGTGTCTACAGTAGAGCTTATATGTTTTAAGCTTCTGATAAATGAATGAATGAAGACAGTGCAATGAGTGACCCTTATCTCAAGTGAATAGTTGCACTTAAATATCTCCAGAGCATATGATGTCTGCTTGGGAGACACACAATCTTCCTCTCACTGTGTTCCTGCCATGCCCCAAGTACAGGCATGAGCCCTTTTGCAAGTATCAAGTAGAAGCATCCTGCCTTCTCTCTGCCTTTCACTCTGTCCTCCCTATTGGATTAGAAGGGATTTGTCTTACTGCCAAGATTGGGATTGAGGACCAAGAATGCCTGGTGTACCCCTCTGGACTCTCTTTTTGCCTCATGTGCCCATAGAATAGAGGCCTCCTTTTCTCCACCCCTTCATCCATATGAGAAGTACACCTGATTAAGGAACCAGGGACACCCTCTAAAGGCAGATCAGGAGACTCACTTCTGTGCCCACTCTCAGCTTCTTTGAGGCACAGAGCTGAACAGATCATGACTTCCATGCAGGACGCTGGGCAGACATCTGGTCTACAAACCCTATTCTTTCCACATGTGGACCCTGCCTCTGAGATTTAGGAGAAAGGCGCCCAAGGCCAGAATTGAACAGCAGGTCCAAGCCACATTCTCCAGTCCATCTTAGCCAATAGTAAAGCTGATATTCTCATCCCTATTTAACTCCTTTGTATGCTGAAATTCCAAGAGGAAAGGTATTGAGCAAAATCCCTATCTTAAAAACATTCTTCTAAGCAGTAATGATAATTTTGGTCAAGTCTTACAGTTTTAGCTATAAAAACTGAGTGCAATAGATCCTACTCTTACTTACCCAGCCCACTTTTCAGAGAGGCCCTCCTTTATTCCTATAATAAGGTGGCCTCCCACTTCACTCCCATGACCTTTGCCCTTAGTACCCTAGAGAATACTCACCACAGTGAGTGTCACGCTGTGAATGTTACTTGGTTTCATAGGCTTTACAAACCTCACACTAAAAACTCCTCAGAAATAGGGAAATAAAGAGCCTGATTATCTTACTCTTCACTGTATTCCCTGTAGCTAGCTCAATGCCCAGCATTTAGAGAGCACTTAACAAATAAATATAAATAAATACTAATAAGTGAGGAAATTATAAGTTAATTTAATATGAAACTCTGGTGCCCTGGAACTTGAACTATCTTGTTAATGTTTAGAAGAATGATTTCAAAACACTTCAAGAATTTAATCTGACATTTTAAAATGTCACTGTAGTGCACAAGCTGGTGAGAGGCTAGGGGCCAGACAGGGAAGTGGCTCAGGCTTGGGAGCGTGAGGGCTCAGAGGCTGCCTCCAGCTTGCAGCATGAACTCAAAAACACGAGCTCTCTAAGTGGCATTTTGCATTTCTTTTTTTTTTTTTTTAATGTTTTTTAATTATATTATGTTAGTCACCATACAGTACATCCCTGGTTTCTGATGTAAAGTTCGATGATTCATTAGTTGCGTATAACACCCAGTGCACCATGCAATACGTGCCCTCCTTACTACCCATCACCAGCCTATCCCATTCCCCCACCCCCCTCCCCTCTGAAGTCCTCAGTTTGTTTCTCAGAGTCCATAGTCTCTCATGCTTCATTCCCCCTTCCGTTTACCCCCCCTTTCTTTATCCCTTTCTTCCTCTACTGATCTTCCTAGTTCTTATGTTCCATAGATGAGAGAAACCATATGATAATTGTCTTTCTCTGCTTGACTTATTTCACTTAGCATTATCTCCTCCAGTGCCGTCCATGTTGCAGCAAATGTTGAGAAATCGTTCTTTTTGATAGCTGAGTAATATTCCATTGTATATATGGACCACAACTTCTTAATCCAGTCATCTGTTGAAGGGCATCTCGGCTCCTTCCACAATTTAGCTATTGTGGACAATGCTGCTATGAACATTGGGGTGCATATGGCCCTTCTCTTCACTACATCTGTATCTTTGGGGTAAATACCCAGTAGTGCAATGGCTGGGTCATAGGGTAGCTCAATTTTTAACTTTTTAAGGGACCTCCACACTGTTTTCCAGAGTGGCTGTACCAACTTGCATTCCCACCAACAGTGTAGGAGGGATACCTTTTCTCCACATCCTCTCCAGCAATTGTTGTTTCTTGCTTTGTCAATTTTTGCCATTCTAACTGGCGTAAGGTGATATCTTAGTGTGGTTTTGATTTGAATTTCCCTGATGGCTAATGATTTTGAACATTTTTTGATGTGTCTGTTAGCCATTTGTATGTCTTCTTTGGAGAAGTGTCTGTTCATATCTTCTGCCCATTTTATGATTTGTTTATTTGTTTCTCAAGTATTGAGTTTGAGAAGTTCTTTGTAGATCTTGGATACCAGTCTTTTATCTGTAGTATCATTTGCAAATATATTCTCCCATGGCATTTTGCATTTCAATGGCATTCTTGGATTTTCATAAAATTATACGATGCTTGATTAGGGAGAGAAAGCACAGAGAACCTAGTTTGTCTTTCATTCTATTGAGTGAAGAGTCTGAAACTTGAAGAGATGAGCTGTGCTTTTCAATCACACAACAGCAGCACCAGACCCAGAAAATGGCAGTCCTTGCCTATCAGGTCTATGTGTCTCCTTGCATTTTTTTTTTTTCCTAAGAAGCAATCCTGTTTCTCATTAAACACTCTTTTGCCAGGATTCAGTAGGAACTGAGGATTAAATAAGACTCTGGAAGTCTACTCTCTAGTGGAGAAAGGAGATTAATCAATCAAAGACCGTAGATAAAATTGAAATGGTTATGGTGTGGTATGCTTGAGACCCAGGGTTAGGAGGCTGTGCACAAAAGCCTTCTAAATTGAGCCAAGGAGGAAGGATGTCAGGTTATTCGTTCTAGGGTGATTCATGACTTGTGTTTCTATGTTTGAGTCAGGATGCTGCGTGAGAATGGAGGCACAGGAGAACATTTAGGAGGGGTCAGTACAGAGAAAAGGGAGATCATGCAGAAAGAAGCCCTTCTCCCCATTTCCCAACTCACTTTCTTAATCTCTACTTCTAGTTCCTTCACACGCACACTTTTCTATAGTGCTGGCCTGCACATATGCTGGTCCCTCCACTAAAAAGCATTCCTACTTCCTCTCACATGATGGTTTCCTTGTTCTTCACTCTTGACCTTAAATGTAATTTCCACAGGAAGCTTGCTCTGCCTGCTCCCAGTCTCAAATAGCACCCCCTTTTATTTCTCTCATATGACAATACATTTTTATCCATGTTCTAAATGCAATTTTTGATGTTAGTTTCAATATGAGCTCCATCATCAGACTGTGAGCTCTGAGATCTGGGATCATGTCTGTTTTGTTCTGTACTGCACATGCTGTGCTTTACACAGTATTTGGCACATAATCAATCCTCACTAAGATATTTTGAATGAATGAATATATTATTATATTAATCATTTTTATCAATACCTTTCCTGAACATGTAATTTGAGTGAATGAATTCATTGTCAGCTGACATTCACTGAATGCCTACTATGTGCTGGACAATGTTCTAAGGATTTTACTAATTGTTACCTCAATTATTTCTCTTAGCTTCTTGAGGAGATAAATACTAAGGTAACCCTCATTTTATAGATAAGGAAATTAAAGCATAGAGATGGTAAGTAACTTGCTCAAGTTTGCATGGTGATAAGTAGCAGAGCTGGAATTCAATCGGGTGGTCTAACTGGAGAGTCAGTGCTCTTGGCTTAGATGCCAAGTGTTTCTCATGACTAAGTGAGTGAATCAATGAAAAAATAAATTATAAACAGCAAACTGTGTCCAAGAAGCTGCAGGAGCTTAGAATGACCGAGTACAGGGTGAGTGCTGGGCAGGATGTATGTAACGGGGCAGGGGACTGGAGGCAATGAGACTTGAAGCATGGAGGGCCTTGGGTACTAAGGAATGGGGTGCCCCCCTTTGTTGGCAGGTGCACTGATGAATCTGCAGCAAGATTTCATATTTAAAAGAGATCCCTGGCTTTTCTTTTAAAATGATAACTCAACCTCAGATCAGAATCAGGAATCCTAACTTCAACCCTTATACTGTACCTCCATCCCATTCCTCCATACCAGCTGCCTTCTCCAAGATGAGCCTGTCAGTGGACTGCCTACCTATTTGAGAACAGCCTTCCCACCTGCTGATGTTTCTCCATTCTTCTTTGGCTCTTTGGTTTACAGCCAATTGAGTGGCACTATAATTAAACCCCCTCCACAGCCCATGGGCCCAAATCCTCCTGATACATCCTAAGTTCTTGGTATTATCTGCCATGTAATTGGCACTTACTTAGTGGACTGTGAAGGCAGGGAGGTAAGTTGATCCATAGATAACAGTACACATGGTGTTAAGGAGGAAGAGGGAAGAGGAATGAAGAGACTAGTACGAGCTGTGAAGCTACTGCAATAGTCCAAGTTGAGTTTAAAATCCTCTTTCTACCACTGGTGCTTACAGGACAAGAAAGGGAAAAGATGCAAGATCAGATGTAACAGGACTTAGAGAATGATTAGAGAAAAGAAAGACAGTGCAAAAAATCAGAGTTCTTTAAAGGTTTGAGTCTGAAAGTCTGAAAAAAATTGTCATTTAAAGAATAGAAAAAGAAAGGGAATAGAAAGGCTGATGAGATTCCTCTGGACGTGTTGAGTTGGAGGCACTGAATAGGCACCCAGTGTACATGTCCAGCCAGAAGCCAGCAGAGAGGCCTATGGACTAGGAAAGACCAAGGGAATGAAGACACAGCTGTGAGAGCCACTCCTGTTGATGTGGTCATTGAAAATGCAGCTTGAGAATGTGTAGAAATAGGAGAAACCCAAGGACAAGCGCCATAAAATAGCCACCACTGTATGAAGTACTTAATCTCCTATTAAGGGCACAGAGCATGGAGCCACAGAGACAAGCCGTGGCGGAGTTTGAATCGTGCCTGCAAAACTTTTTGGCTATGTGACTTGGGCAAGTTTCTTTATTTCTTACAGCTCAGCTTTCTCTTTAGTAAAATCAGGGTAGTAAGCTCTATCTCCTGGGGTCATTGTGAGAAGTCATTGAACAAGCGTGGGAAGGACCCAACACAGTGGACAGCCCATTGTGGTTGCCAGAAAACACCAGCACCCTTGCCCCACCTAAGGAACTATTACTGGTGCTTGAAAACCACTGCACTTGCCCGATGCACGTATTTCCTCTTATAATCCTTACTACAATGGCATATATAGGATTCATGCCTCCATCATTTGTTTGAAGAAATTTAGGTTCACAGGTAAGTAACTAAACTCAAAAAAACTAATAATAAGCAGCCTCCAAATCTCAGCCTCTTGACACAGCAAAATTTTATTTCTTGTACAATTTACAGTCACCACTGGTTGGGCAGCACTTCTGGGTAACTGTTTTCCAGGGAGACACTCGGGGATTCAGGCTCCTTCCAGCATGTGATAGCCCCATCTTTAACACTTGTCCTATATGGTCATTTATGTAAGAGGAAGAGAGCAAGGAGGACCGTCAAGCCAGAAACTGATAGCTAGGACTGAAAGAAGCCCACACACAGTCTATTGGCAGAACCTAGTCTTATGTCCATCCCTAAACCAGTTTCAGTGAAAGCTTGGACATGTACTCGTCTTGCCCAGGAAAAAAAACGAGCAAGACTTTGCCCTGTCTCATAACTGGTGAAGGTGGGATGTGAAAGAAGCCCTAAATATGGAGGTTGGAGGAAAAAGAAAGACAGTAAAGGGAAAATTTGACAGGTGAAAAAATGACCTGGTATAGTTTTCATGTTCTGAAAGCCAAGAGAAGAGGAAGTCTCTCCATTTAAACAATACCTACTATGTGCCAGGCACTGTGCTGGCCCAGTGTTACCTTATGAAGACTCAGTATCTGGGTGAGGATATGGAAGAGTCTACTGGGTTTAGCAATGGTCCCTATAAGGGATTTGTTTCAGGAGAGATGGGTAAGGAGCAGAAAAGGAGACAGATTTTTTTTTTTTTTGTCAAGTTTTATCATTGCCAGAGGCTTGTTATATAGTCCTCTTGAGATTATTGTTGGAAACTTGACTCTATCTTTGAGGAAGAATTCCGTGAGACACTGAAGCCTTCTCAGGGAATAGCAGTGATTTACCCTCAGGGTGAGGAGACTGACAGAACTAAAAGTAGGCTATGGAGTGGGAGGAGCAAAGAAATTATGGAATGCATGCTTCATCTCTTTAAACATTTGTGTTTCTTCTCCCATTTGGTGAGTGGCCTTTGAAGGAAAAGAACAAACAACAACAACAACCAAAAAAAGGACAACCAAACAAAATAAAAACTCAAGAAACAAAACACACGCCTGGGAGCTGGGGCTGGTGAAATCTTTGATTGGAACTGTTCTGATATAGATGAATTGAGAGAAGCAATGTAGTCATTGGATCTTGCCAGAGTCTCAAAGCCCCCTGCCCTGCACCACGCAGGACTTCAGAATCTCTAAAATAAACAACAGCAGGAAATCGATCAGTCCTGTGGGTTTCTCAGCACTTCCCATTGGTCAGTTTCAAACCCTCAGCCTCTGGTAGCACTGCCAGTTTCTACCTCATTGCCTTTTAACCTCACTCTCCCTTTTGAATTCATGTGAGATAATGATTCCTTCCATTTGTTTACCTGACTTCTGACTCAGCATGTCTATAGGATGCCACCCTTCAAAACCCCACCAAAGCCAACTACACACTGACGTGCTACACCCACATCAAACCTGGACTCCGAGATACTTTATTCCATATGTAACCCAGTACCCTTCTCCTAATCCACCTCACATGATGGGCGAAGCTCAGGCAGATGTGGCTCAAGAGAGACAGCAAGAGAAGGTTCTAGATGAGTATTCCTGGCTCTGCCCTGGGCTTCAGGGAAGAAATGAAGAGGCCTTATAGATTTCACGTTGTCCAACCCAACTTTCTTAAAGGGAAATAAATTAACTGGTTCATTCAAAGAACACACATATGTAGCAGAAACTTTGCCGACAGTGCAACACCGAGGAACACAATCCTGCCTGCAAGGAGCTCACAGTAGATAACAGGGAGATGGATGCCCGTGCACGTAATGGCAGCATGTCTGCAGGGCTGGAGACCACAGTGGGTGATGAGGTAGCCCAGACTCCCGCTCCAGCTCAGGGGAGAAAAGTCTTGAATGCAAAAGCACCAATGAAAAAAATGGAATCACCTCTGACATAATCTGAAATCTGGGGGAAAAACTGACAAGCAAACAAAACCATAACAGAGAGTGGCAAGTATCTGAGTAGCAATGCAGGAAGAGGAAATCCTAACAGCTAAAACTACAAGAAAGGAAAGATGTGCTGACTTCACACAGGAAATAGAGCCTGTGGAAGGTCTTTCTGAAGGAAAAAGAAAAACGTATATGTGAGCTAAAGGCAATAACTCAGTATATAGAGCAATGCTAAAGATGCCACAGGGTATGGGGTCAGGAACGAGGCCCCAAATCTGCCCACCCGATCGTCACAATTTCTTCCAGGGAAAGCAATTGTCAGGAAGTGAGAGAAGTGGCAGCATAGACAGTAATCACAAAGCCAGAAGACAATGAACGTGCATAATCTTCGCTACAGCTCTGGTGAAATGAAAGAGGCATTATCTTCAGAGTCAGCAGATATGATTCTGCCCCAAGCAGAGTCCAGGAATTTTGACAGCTTTCTGAGTTTCTTTATCTTCTTTTGGAAAACGAGGGAATTGGAAGGAAGGATTCTATGGTTCATCTTTAGGGGCCAATAAGCATACCCCTTTCCCCTCTTTGAAATTTCCTATAGGATGCAATTCTTCTATGAAAGCTCGCATCTAGAAACAAGTTATTTTTGATAATCTAGGAGACTCCAAATAACACATATGCATTTTAATCCAAGTGTCATGCCTAATCCAGAATCACCCCATCAGGCACGCCATTCATCTGTTTAGATTGGATCAAAGACTTTCTCGATTCCAAAATCCTATGGTCTATCAGAGAAACAAATTTGTTTTTGTTTATTCCATTGTAGTGATCATTTTCATTCTAATTTTTAAAAATTCCATCACAGAGTTCTGTAAAACTTATCTTGGTGCTCAAGGGACTGAATGAATTTGGCATTTTGTTCTGCTGGTTGTTGAAAGTGAAGTCTGTTGACTGGGAAAATGTTGACTTCTGTTGCTCTGAGTATAGGTGTGTGTATTTGTGTGTGTGTGTGTGCTCCCAGTTCGGTAGGTAATAAAAAGATTAAATCTGAAAATGGCTCCATTCTACAAGATATGGCATTTCACATTGAGTTGTATTTTACAACATTTTCAGGTAGAATTTGATTACTGTGAACAATTGACTATTGATTCATGATTCTCAGAACTCAGCCGGGCATGGGGAGAAGTCTCAGCCAATTGCAAATACTTGGAAAGTGTTCTCAGGCAGCAAGGCTTACAATCAAAAGTACTGGGAATTTAAACAAAATCTTAAAAATTCTGCCCTACTTCTTATTAAGGAAAAGTTTTACTTCTCCACATTGAACTTCCCTGGGTCAAGTATAACTCACCCTTCCTACATTAAATGGCACAACCATATAAAATCTTTTCAGTGTGACCCCAGCATCTTCAATAATAAAGTCCAAACTGAAAAAAAAAAATATATATATATATATTAGAAATTATCTTACATTTAAATTAAAGCCACTTGAATGCAATCTTAGCCTTTTCTATCCCAAATCAATTCTGATGATCATCAAAAATTAATATGTTAGGAAAATGTAGACAAAGCACAAGAGATACATTGAAATCTGATAGACCTGAAGTTCAAATTCTTAATCAGGAAGACTTAGAAAATTCTGTCAACCAGTATGAACATTATAAATACAGTAAGGATAACCTTACAGGTTTATTGTTAGGTTTAAACGAGATTACATACGTGAACATGCAAAACCATCATTGATCATTTACTGTGTATTGGCTTACTCTGTTCTTACTGTGAGCATTTACCAAGTACTTCATGAGTATTCACTTTCATAATGTTTAACAATAACCTTATGAGTTTGGGGTGCGTGGGTGTCTCAATTGGTTAAGCATCTGACTCTTGGTTACAGCTCCCATCATGATCTCAGGGTCATGAGATTGAGCCCTGTGCGGGCTCTGCACTCAGTGGGGAGTCTGCTCGAGATTCTCTCTCTCCCTGTCCCTCTAGTCCTCCCCCCTGCTCTCTCCCTCTCTCTAAAATATATAAATAAATCTTTTAAAAAAATAACCCGATGAGTTAGATACTATTGTAATTCCTGTTGATAATAACCAACTACTTCTATAAAATAATTGAGTCCAAGAGAGGTTAAGGAATTTACCAAAATAAGTGATAATTCCAAGCTTTGAATATGCCAGCATCTATGTCCCAAAATATCACATTATATACTGACATTTTACTATAATCTTGTGAGCGTGATCCCAGAATACATTTATGATGTAAAGCCTTCCCTGGTTCTTGTGCTAGATAAGGTGAGTGTCCTTTCTATTTACTCCAATTATATTTAGATATTTACTTAGCTATTTTTAATGATATAACTAGCTTATGACCACCCAAAATGGAAAAACAAATTGGAACCTTGACAATATCTTACAACACAGTGCAAGTTTTTCCCATCAGCTCAGATCTCTTCTTCTACTAACGATGTAAATATCAATGGGAATCCTATATTTATAATTCTCTTGCTCTCCATTTTATATAGTGCCATCTACTTGGATTCCTACATGTTATATGCAAAACACACACATGCACATAAAAAAAATAAGTAGTAAGTAATTTTTGAAAGTTAGTTTTATTCTTTTGTATTATGGCACTAAAGATCCATCCAATTGCTGTAGCATTGACCCTGCATAATATTACCGTGTGACTATTCCACGGATTATTCATCTACTCCCCTGATGACAGACTTAAGGCCGCTTCCAGGTTTTTATTATAGCATTCATCATAGTATTCATTATAACACTGCTATAAACATTTTCATAGGCGTCCTCTGCTATGCATGAGTAAGACTTTTGTTTTCAGTATTATCCCAGGAATTGGTTTTCTGGGTCAAAAGGTTTAACAATTTTAGGAAATAATATCAAGCCATTTTTCAAAGTGATTTTACCATCTTATGTACCCACCAAAAATATATAAGGTTGCTCTCCAACACTTTGTATTGTGATTTTATTTCAATTCTGCTAATCCAATAGGTGTAAAATGAGGTGCCATTGTAATACTGATTTATTAACAAGGATGTCCATCTCCCTTCCATTTTTCATATATTTACTAGTATATGTTTCCTCACTTATGAAATACATCTTTGTGGTCTTGCATATTTTGTCTTTGAGTTATTAGCATTCTTATTGTATAACGTTGATACAAATCCTTTGTTATGGTTAAAAGTATTTCTACCCTCTCTCAGTGTATAACTGGGATTTTTACATTCTTCCAGGAGTCTTGATAAAAACTTTACTTTCTGACTTTTAATAATGTTCAACTCACTGTATGGTTTGCCTGACCCTGATTGGACCCAGATGGATACGTATGCACTTTAATATTAAGAAAGACCTAATGCCACAAATAATTAAATAAAATCCAAATTGATTCACACATACAAAGAACTCAAACAAAAGAAAATTACAATAGAAAGAGAGACCTGAAAGAGGAGACATAATATCAATACCGTAAAACTCTAATTAAGAGAGTGTTTAGTACTGATGAAGGTGGAAGATGGAAATTTAATCAATGAAATAGACTGGGGGTCCAGAAACAGATCTTTATTTATACATGGAAACTTAATATATTACAGACTTAATATGTCATATAAGTGATGAAAAATAGGACTGTTCATTACTTGGAATTGGAAAAAAGCATACCCATTTAAAAAAGCCCTGACTTATGCCATATGCTAAAATCTCATTTACTCATGCACATACCACTTGCCTAGCTTTCCTTGCCTGTGGTCTTCCATCCTTCTCCCATCCAGTCTCCTATATCACTAGTCAAGTCATATGTCAATATTAGGAATCGATATAGGTATATAGCATAATAATAATAACCCTCACTCTATGGGACAGAAAACCAATATGAAGACTTTGGCTGTTAAATGTACCGCTCCTACTTATACTCTCAGAAACCAGGAATGTAACCACAGCTAGGTCTGCAGATTCATTAGATGCAATAAGAAATGGGCTCCATTTTTGCTCTGACTCTATAAGCTTCCAATCTACCCAGAGGACCATGGGGACACTTCCAGGTTGGATGAGCACGAGTATCATGCAAGCTTTGTATCCAATAGTCTTAAAAATCTGAATATTTTAAGTACAGTTTCCCTGGAAGTTAAAAGGGCTTTTGTGGGGTGGCTAAGTGGCTCATTTGGTTAAACATCGTACTCTTGATTTTGGCTCAGGTCATGATCTCAGGGTGTTGAGATCAAGTCTGCATAGTGGACTCTACCCTCAACAGGGAGTCTGTTTCTCTCCCTCTCTTTCTGTCCCTCCCCCAACTTGTGTTCTCTCTCTAAAATAAATAAATCTTTAAAAAGGTTTTTGTAAAATTATAAGATAACACTTATTATATAATTGTGATGACATTACAGGGTCTTTTCCTAAAGGGCCCTGGCTCTGCTTTCAACTACTTGTCTTGGGTCTATGAACCAACTTTTTTTTTTTTTAATTTATTTATTTGACAGAGAGAGAAAGCCAGCGAGAGAGGGAACACAAGCAGGGGGAGTGGGAGAGGAAGAAGCAGGCTCCCAGAGGAGGAGCCTGATGTGGGGCTCGATCCCATAACGCCGGGATCACGCCCTGAGCCGAAGGCAGACGCTTAACGACTGAGCCACTCAGGCGCCCCCATGAACCAACTTTAATCTGGAAACTAGAAGAGAAACTATAATTTTTCATTGCCTTAGCTGATGTTAGACTTTGTCACTCTCCATTAACTTCCATTGATCAAAGTTACACTCAGAGTTTGAATTGTTCTGCACTTCCAGGTTGGGTGGGCATTGAGTCATCTCTCACATCTCAGCAGGAACAGGGAAACCCCAGGTGAGCAGGTGAAAAGTGTACATTGCCAGCCTGAGGTGGTATGCTTGCAGGTTGTGCTATATAATCATTTGTCATAGGGCCTAGAGTAAAGTTAGGGTCCCAGAAATAGGCGTGACCAAGAGACTATGAGAAGAATCATAAGAAGCAAATAATACAAGTGGCTATTAAGTCAATGATGAATGGAAATCCTCTTCATAGGCAAAATTATGAGCAACACATCTGTTTTTTCCCCACTTTGTCCATTAAGAAAGATGATGTAATAATAAGTCTATACCACCTTATAGTAGTGGCCAATTTGTTGGTTTTCTGTTTTTAGGTAATGTAAAAGACCAAAACTGCAAGATTAATGACAAGAAGATCTGAGAAAGAAGTGTGTGCTTAGATTTCTTGGACTGAATATATATAGTATATATTCTGCACTACATAAATGCCCACAGGAAGTCATCCACTGTGGAAAGGTTTTTGGTAAGATAAGATCATCTATACTGTGGATGTCAGCCCCTTTTCCAAGATATACTAATGCCTTTTCTGTAGCTCATTGTACAAGTCTTGGCAGAAAGAATCCCATGCATGAGCACAAAGATATGATTAAATCCCACCAAAGCTGATCCAGGTACTGAAACAACTGAATGCCTATCTTGATAACAGTGGATGCCAATTTTAGTACCAAATATAACACCATTTCCTGAGGTAACTAATGGCCAATGCCTACTTAATTACATTGGATCCTTACATCACGAGATGGTAGTAGTTTGTATTCTTGGGAATAGATATTTGGGAATCCTATTCTGGATAAGGATGACTACCTCCTATGCTCTGTCAGCACAACCATTTGTAGACTTACAGAATGCCATAATCATCACCTCAGTGTCCTATATAGCATCTCTTCCAACTAAGAAACTATATGGCAAATTAAATAAAGCAAAACTTTTGCATATGCAATTTGTTTGTCTTACCATGTAATCTTTCAGCCATAAACATGTAGTTCAACAGAACTGTAGAGCTCACACACAGCTTCCTTCCCTGCAACCAAGGCAACTACCTAAAGCTTACGTATAGCATTAGCTAGAAGAAAACACCCTTGAGTATTAGTGTTGTGCTACATAAAGTAATACATGATTTAAACCAATAACCATCCCATGGTGTCATTTTCCCCAAAGCCAGAATACATGGGTCTGGGAACAAAGAAGTGAAAGTAGGAGAGACCAGTCTCACTGTTATATCCCATAACTCACTTATAGAATTTCTGAATTTCAGTGCTTGCATTTCTTAAGAAAATAATGTTTCCCTCAGGGAAAATAGCAACATTTCTATTAACTTAGAAAACAAGAAAATACCTTGATCATTTGGGTTACTCTGCTACTGAACTCACAGACAGAAAAGGTGATTACTACATGGGGCTTGATTTTATTTACTAAGGAGAAATTAAGTTGCTTCTAACCAATGGAGAAAAGGGGAAATCTGATCGGCAACCAATGAAGTCATTAGGGTAACTTTAGTGCTCTCTTGACAATAGTCCTGGTCAATGGAAAACTATGACAGCTCAATGAAGATAGAATATTTAGGAATAAATATTTGCGTCACCCTATGAGGAAGAAACTATCCAAGGGGTTGGCAGAAAATAGAGGAAACGTGGATTGTGGTCTAAAAAGGAAGTTGTAATATGATAAGTTGTACATAACTTATTATATTTTTTCGTCTACCTCACCCATTATTATACCTTTTTTTGAAAATTACTGCTGATGATTTATATACATTTATATTCCAGGTATCAGTATAACAAAATAAGCATCATTGCCATCAGAGCTTGCATGAGGCTGAGACAAGAAAGTTTCCTAAGATACAAAATCAAGAAGTCACCCTCAAGGTTGCACGAGTACAGGGTGCCATCTGTATTGAATTATAGTACCTGTTGTGCCTTTCCTGATACATGTCCTGTGCTTCTATAATAGAGTGATAATATTCACTGCCTTCTCATATTTATTTGAGCTTTTAAAGATAAAGGAATTCTATCTTGTTCAACACTATATTCTGAGAGCTTATCACAGTGCCTGGAACATTGTAAATGCTAATTAAAAGTTTATTTAGAAAAACCATGTGGTCTTACAAGGTAAATTTTTGTTTTTTTTATTTTTGTGTTTTTACACATATTTTATTACACAAATGTTCACAAATGAAGACCAGCAGTATTCTTGCATTCTTGACAAGGATGGCAGATATTGTTGATGATAAACTAATAACCAAAACATTTTAAGCTAAAATGTGGACAAAATATCACAGAAGGGCAATATAAAAAAAAGAAGGCATAGAGTGAGAAATATTGATAGTAAGATTTATATTTCAGAACCAAATCTCTTATTTACTAGCTCTGAAAATGCAGACAAGTCATTTGATCTCACCAGTGTCAGTGTCTCTTATTTGTAAAATAGGGTATGACATCTAAGATATAGATCTTACAGATATAAAGATTTAAAATTAAGTTTTAAGTATAGATGAAAATAATCTGTAAGTTTTAACATGATATATAATTGTAATGGATTCATATTAGCAACTTCACTGTTTTTCTAACTAATCTAAATGAGTGCTTTTCTAGCACTAATTACAGATTATCCAGTATGATAGATAATTTTACACATGTCAATCTTATCTTTATAATAAGGTTTCTTGCTGTCAGTGGAGATTGAATCTTATTTCTCTTATCCCTCTCCTGCTCCATCCCTCATTAGCTCCCTCCCCCCTTCCATATTTCTTTCTTTCTTTCTTTCTTTCTTTCTTTCTTTCTTTCTTTCTTTCTTTCTTTCTTTCTTTCTTTCTTCTCCTTCTCCTCCTCCTTCTTCTTTCTTCTTCCTCTTCCTCTTCCTCCCACTTCCCTTAGTACCTACCCTTAGAACTTAGCACAAATTAAGGGCCAATAATGTCTATTAATTAAATAACATTTCTCATTGCAGACTCATTTAGCGTTTTCCTGCCAAGATTTGTACACTTTTTTTATCTAACAAGTTATGATCCAGCAAACTTTTGTGAAATTATAAAATATAAACAATAAAACCAAACATGTGCAATTAAGTTGATAAGACATGGCTTTAAACTATGCTTACATTTTTGTGTGGTCTCAATGAGGTAAGCTTGAGGGAGTACACACTTAGAATTTACGTGAGAGGAGAAATAGAATCAAGCAAAGAAGAGAAGAATGAGATGAGTGAGGTGGATTGGTCCAACACAACTAAATGTTAAGGCCATGATGTGGGCTGTGGTGCTGTCCATGGTGCTGTCCATGTGTTCAACTTGGGAAACAAGCAATTCCTGTCCAGTTTCTGCCAAAATTTCCTAGCTAGATAGAGAAGAAATAATAAATGGGAGAAAAGAGGGATTAACCATAGAGAAAATGGGTAGAGGCTATCAGTGATGCAAGATATCGATTCCCTAGTTTATAAATGAGGGAAAGTTAACTAAAATAGAAAGATCATTATTTTTTCATTATTTTAGGAAATCCAAAGTTATGGAGAAAGGAACCACAAAATACAGTATTGAAATATAATAACACCTATAGAACAAGAAAAATGTGATCTAAGGAAGTAGGATCTGTACTTGTGTTAACATAAACCAACTTATCTGGATACCAAGACTGAAGTTACATCATCAATATAATAGTTTTTGTTTGTTTTTTATTTTCTATCTTGATTTTTCAAGTTACATTTTCTATCTTATTGCAGAGTGAATTAAATCATTACTTATATTCTATAATATTTTTCACTGATTTTGCATTAGTTTGATGGTTTTGTCATATTCTAGATTTCTATAATTCCTTATAAATCTATAATTTATTTATATTTGGGTGGAGTATATTAGAGACCCTGGCTTTTCTTCTTCTACCTCCTGCCTGATGCTTTGTGGGAGTTGTTATCAATAAATTGTCCCTTCTTTTCATGTGCTTCCAGCATCTATTATTATTAAACATCAGCAAGAAAGCTAAAGGTCATCCTCAACTTCTCCTTCTGTTGAAATTGTTTCTTGCAACCATTTCAGGTACTTTTAACTACCTCTCCTATTGAATATAAGCTACATTCTTTATTTTTTTATAATAATTTTTATTATGTTATGTTAGTCACCATACAGTATATCCTTAGTTTTTGATGTAATGTTCCATGATTCATTATTTGCATAAGCTACATACTTTAAAATTAAAAGAACATCCAACTTAATTTGGCATGGTATTTCACTCTTATCATTCACTACTCTGATCAAACAACTGTAGTCTACTCAGTGTTTCAAAAACATGCCATACCTTTCGTACCTCCAGGTCTTTGCTGATGCTGCTTTCTGTGCTCATGATCTCCTTCTACCTGGTTTCCTCCAATCAAAAATCTGTTCCTTTTCCAAGACCCAGCCAAAACATCATCTCAAAATGTACCAATCTGAAACACGCTTTCCTTGATAATTCCACTACATTGTGATAGTTTTTGGATAGCCTGGAGAATTATAGCATGTAATATGGACTGTTGTACACTAGGAGAAAGTATGGACCATAGAATTAAAACAATTGAGTTTCAAGTCAATATTCATTTATTCAGCAAATACTTAGTGAAGTCTTATTAGTTCTAGGCACTCCCTTAAGCTTTGGGAAGTGGAAAGAATAGACAGTCTTTGCTTACATAGAACTAAATTTCTAGGCAGAGGTGGTAGACAATAATTGGGTAAATGAAAAAAATACATGTAATATGAATATATTCATCATATTTTGAATATAATAAGCCAGAATTATAGCCTAGAGAAAGGTAATTAGGGAGGGCTACTTTGAGAAGAATGTCTCTCTCCCTCCCTCCCTCCCTTCATCTCTTTGGGAACCTGAAGGAGCCAATGATGCAAAGATTACAGATGATGATGAGAAAGACAAGGAAGAGAAGGAGGATAGCAATTATGATAACCAGCATTGATTGAACCATTATGTCTTCTAACCATTTATTTAAAATAATACAATTATATAAACTGAGTACTAGTACTATCTCCATTTTGCAAATGAGAGAGAAAATAGGTTTACAAATACTGAAAATTCAACATCAGTTAAAAAGCACAATAGGGATGCTTAAAAAGCTATTTGGTCCCCATAGTGCCAGAAAAAGGGGTTAATATCCTAGTTCTCCGATGTTTCTCACTTATAACCAAGACCTTTATAAACAATCTTTGATAGGCGATCTTAGCAGAAAGGGTAAAAAAGTGGGAGGGGGATACAAAGATATCAATAAGCATTCAAGGTATAAAAAATTATTATAAATTATGTAAGGGTAGATTTATGTGTACATACCCTTTTAAAAGTATGCCTCTGTGCATTTTATATGCAAAAAGGGCTCAAGCACAGGTACAAAAAGATAGAATTAAATAGGAAAACAAAAATAATTAAATAAGAGTTTAGGCTGAGAAAGTTTATAATAATGGATCCAACAAAAGAAATAGATATTTAAAACAAGGGATAAAGCATAGCAAAAGAAAAGCCAAGTCAGGAAAGATTAGAGAGAGAGTGTGTGTGTGTGTGTGTGTGTGTGCACGCTTGCGCATGTGTGCACGTGTGTGTGTGAACAGATATTTTACATGTAGTTGTGCATTTTAAGACATTCTCTGCCTAAAATTAACTACAAATAAAAGGTGCTGAACAGATAACCTTAGCAGAGAGTTGTGGGTGTTTTTAAGTTTTCTATCAGTCTTGAATATTACTATCCTAGATCTAAGGAAAGTTATTTTCAAATCCTAAAGTTTACCAAGGTTTCTTTTTAAAGAATTGCTTCTCCTGTGAGTCCTTACCCTAGGATTCTATTTCCCAGAAGGGGTCTCAGTCCAGGTTTTCAATCCCTGGTGGCTGTTATTTTTGTTTGTTAACAATTAAGTGGTTGATGCAAAGATATACATTTTTGAGATTTTTTTTTGCATAGTCTTGGAAGTTGTTGAAGACAAGATTGTTTTCCCTCTGTCTCTGAGATGCATGTGGTAAGAATGCAGTGTTATCTTTTGTGCTTGTTGATTTTAAGTTGAACTGCCTGGAGATGTTTTTTTGTTTTTGTAAATTTTCTTCTCAAATTTGAAATATTGGTTTAAAATCATGTAAAACCATCACTTTGTAGTCTACTTTCTTATCAAAACGTGCGTATAGGGGCGCCTGGGTGGCAAAGCAGTTAAGCGTCTGCCTTCGGCTCAGGGCGTGATCCCGGCGTTCTGGGATCGAGCCCCACATCAGGCTCCTCTGCCATGAGCCTGCTTCTTCCTCTCCCACTCCCCCTGTTTGTGTTCCCTCTCTCTCTCGCTGGCTGTCTCTATCTCTGTCGAATGCATAAATAAAGTCTTTAAAAAAAAAAAAACATGCATATACGTTCAGTGCATCATACTTTACTATGTCTCCCAGGATGGAGAAATGTAGAATAAATGAAATTACTCAACAATATTTGAAAATCAGAACTATATAGTAAGTCCACTGATCAATGTGGCCTTTGGGCCATGTGATTCCATCAGAGTTAAAAATCTTAAATTGATCATGTGTTAACTGATACCTTTGACTAGCATGCTTTTCACATATAGTAGGAATATGGACTTTATTCCCAGTTTATACCCGTCCAGAAACAAAAGTCAAATATTCACAAATAATGCCTTCAGATTTATTATTCTATTTCTGACTCCGTCAGAGATAGATATAGAGATGATTTAAGGAAAAGGAAAGAGGATATTCTTTAACTTCGAGGACTGATATTTTGAGTTCAGGAAGCCCTCAAAATAATGCATAGAAAGGCTGATATTAAAAAGGATTGTCGAAAAGCATACAAACATTTATACTGTGTGTCCCATGACTTTGCCTAGATCTAGCCGGTCTAGACTGGGATATGTTGGAAGAACAAATGACCCCCACATCTCAATCTTTAAAATAACAACATGTTTCTGACTCACACTAAATACACTGAAGATCAACAGAGGTGGGGAATGTGGGTGGGGACTTTTCTCATTAGAATCACTCAAAATCCTGGGCCAATAAGCAGCCACCACCTCAAGCATTACCGGTAAATTAACTGGACAGAAAGAAAGAACTGGAGAGTCTTGCACTAATAATTGCATGATTGTCCCTCATCACCTCTGCTCGTGATCCATTGGCCAAAGGCATTTATTTTGTCCTACCTAACTTCACAGTTATCGGAAGTTCTATTCTTTCATGTACCCAAAAAGAAGAGAGCCAAAAATACCCAGAAAATAGAACTAGACCCTACCACAGCTTCCATGCTTTGCTTTTGTGATCACTCCATTTTTACCTATAAATAAACCCCTCCTTTGATTTGTATTACAGCTTTTGTGTGGCAAGCACTGATTCCCCAAATGAAAGGAAGTGGTTTTTCTTTGTTAACATTTATATTTAGCAATGAAATATAAGACATCTCTGCTAGCACACTTGTCTTTATTTTCTGCTCTATCCAGAGTCTGATCCAATTATCAATGATATTAGCCGAACCAAAAAGAAAAAGACCAAAGCTTTTGTAATCATATAAAGCTAATCCCTTGATTTTCACTGCTGCCTGCCATCAGTCTGCACAATGACATACATTTAGGAAGAAAAGAGGAATTTAGTCTTTGTCCTAAGAGCTGACACTGCAATATTTCCGGATTCCCAGGAATAACCTCCCCTTCTGCTGTGTGCCCTTTTCCAGGGCTAGCTGTGTTGAGTGGTGGGTGGGGGTGAAAAGGGTCTGAATTTCACTCCTGACTGTATCACGTACCATCTATGAAATCTTGAGAAAAATGGTTTACTTCTCTGTGCCTTCTCTTTCTCTCTGTAAAATCAGAACAAACCAAATATCCCGTGCATAGAAGACTTGCAATAAAATTTTATATTGTATATTTTATTTTTTTACCTTCATCTCTTCCTTCCTTCCTTTCTTCCTTAACTTGCCTCTGACTACATAACACTTTAAGGACACTTTTTTGTTGTATTTTTAACTCTATGATGGTAATTTATGGGTATGTACACATGAGATTACACTGGACCAGAAGTAAGGTCTGCTACTTATGGCAGCATATGGGAATCCTGTATTAGATACTGTACCAAATGGAATCCACTTTCCAAATGAGGAAACTGAGAAACTTCAAAGTAGGCAGAAAACACCAGTTCTTATCTACCTCACAAGGTGATTAGGATGATGGAATTTGATAATATAAGCCATTTGGGGGCCATATTTTTGCATATATTTTTGGCCATATGACTTGCACATGGTAAAGTGCTATCTCCTTCCCCATTATAAAGCCCTTGTAAGCAGGATCTGTGTCTGTTTTCTCTTTCCCTTCATAGCGGCAAGGCCAATGCCTGACAATGGTAGGAGCTCAAGGAAAGGATCTTACTACCCAAATGCTAAGAGCCCCCTCATGTTCAAGAAGACCTATGAAAGGAAGATCCGTATAGCAATGGTTTAACTATCTCCACACTGATAAGGATTATAGTGAGCCAGTGTGACTAGAGGAAATAGAAATCTGTAGTCACCTACACACTCGTGGTCAAATTTTAGCTCTGCCCAAAATATCCAAATGTCCTTGAGTAACTTGATCTGATTTCAGGCTTAGAAGAGTAAATATAAGCATGCGTATAAAATTCTTTGCATATTCCCTTGTGCATAGTAGGACATCAGTAATGGTAGAATTCATCCTTTACACCATTACTTTAAAATTGCTTAATATAGTGAAAATGATTAATATAAGGCATTAAAACAAGGAATTCATAAGTGGTGGCACAGCCACGATTCTACAATGTATTAGAATTAGTGATTATATCCTATCTTCCTGACCCAGAATATCTATATTCTTGCATTTGTTATGTAAGTGTTGATAGTTTTTACATATTTAGCTCAGACAATTGAGGAAGAAGATTTACGCAATTGTCATAACTGAAATGTATTCATGGAGATTTAGGAAACTAGTTATATTCCATCAACCAAGGAAACCTCCGACAAGAAAGAAAAAAGGACTCACTTTTAGGGTGTCCATTTAGTAGAGTAATGACCCATGGAAATCCATTCTAGAGAGAGCAGTCTGCATTAACTTGTTTCAGGTCTGCCTAGAAATCTGTATCACATACATTCATCCTTGAGTTTTTCTCATTTCAGTGAGTCCTCTCCCTTCTCCAAGAGAGACAGTACCCACACGGGGTGGGATAGAAGTGCTAAAGATATTTCAGGTCATGTTCCTGCCTGGAGGCAGGCATTACACTGGAATCCTCTATCCAAACTCCAAATCATACTTTTAGACACAAAACTACTTATTTCCAGTGAGCTCCATTCTGTTGATTATGTTGGCCGACAATGGAAAGCATTAAGCATTGAGGTAGGAGGACACAAGCATGAGGTCAGAACTGATGAGTGGGTGACTCTGCCATGCCTTCAGTGTGGGGACTGGAGCACCCGATGCGAATTTCTCTGGAGCAGCCCCTCCATTTGTGTCCAGATGAGAGGAGGTTTTAATCAAGACCCAAGATTCAGATGGGACAAGCACAGAGATTCTGAAGTCAGGGGGTCCTAACTTCAACCTCAATTTTGCCCATCACCATGTTAATGACTTTGGGAAAGTCACCTAATTTTTGTAAGTGATCAGGCTATAGCCTCGTTAAGGGAAATGACTTTGGCTTTTTGATACTGACTGTCCCTAAATTTTGCACCTTTCCTGGAAGAGAACAATGTCGATTAGTTACTTTTTGAATGAGTAAACCTCGTTTTTCCTGTCCGCGATATAGAGCCATATGTACCCCTTCTGGACAGGGAGCAAGAGAGGTGACATGTGCTGTGTAAGACACACTGAGTGACGGTGACGGAAGGACATGGCTGTGTTCGAGATGAGCAGTGTGGGACTTAAAGCAGGGGAGCTCATGTGGTTTGCCTAGGTGACAGGGACACTGTGCGTGACAGCTGTTTGGTAAATGGTACTCTAAGCAGAGCTGTGGACTAGAAACCGTAGGCTTAGTGTTCTTCCACTTATTAACGAAACTTCAATGTCACTATCTTTAAAATAGGCCTAATAAAAGCACCTTTCTTATAATTTTATTATAGTAATTTAAAAAAAAGAATTCTCGCAAAGTTACTTTAACTCATGACTATACACATAGTGAACTTTCAAGAACTATAACTTGTTATTATCATGCATGTTTCAAGGACTGTCCCAGCAGGCAGCCTCACCCACCAGCTCCCTAAAGGAATCGCCTCCGCTACAGAGGGCATCTGCCCAAACTCACCTCACCCTCCTGGACTGTCTGCACTCACGACTGCTCAATGTGAGGCTATGAACTGGATTTGGACTTGAATCCCTCACTCTCAACTTGGCACAACTCTGAAGGGTCATCCCTGCCTCTGAAGGTTGGCTAAATTTTCTGATGAGATTGTGTCACTAATCACCATCTCCCTCTGCCAAATTCTGCTTCCTTCCCACCCTTGCCACAGGTGTGGACCCTGAGAACACTCCCGCACGCTGATCTCCAGCTCAGTTTGCTTCGGCGGGGCGGGGGAGGGGGGGTAGGGCATCATGACAGTGCCTGGGTGTCCATCACTTTTACATCAGCCGCCAGCAGAAGCCAGATTCAGAAAATGCAAACCTCATCCAGGGCCTGTGGAAGAAACCATTTATCCTCACATTCTGCTTTCTGGCTGATTTCCTCTATCTTTGGACCTTGAGCATTCCCTTCCCTCCTGCCTCCAACCTACAACGCAGCACGTAGACATGATTCTGGGCCAAAGATGTTGAAGTTTATTCCGTTCTTCCTGTTCTAGTTCCCACAGTTACATAGTTTCTATCAAAATAATAGGAAAAAGTGTTCATTAATGAAATAGCCATGTTTCCAGTGAGTCACTGCTCACACATGTCTCCTTTCTAACACTAACATCCATCTCAATCTATATCGGTGTCCTGTTGCTTAGACTTTCAGGGACGGCCAGGTGTTATAAACGCATCTGCTGCTTTGATATTGTATTCCCAACTTGAAGAATACAGTGCAAAGTAACGGCATTAGAGCTGCAACATCTGCAAACAATTTCATTAAATTGATGAAAGTGATAACACTGATCTTGGAGAGGGTCCACGTTCTCCTGTAAAACCAGATACACAAGAGGGTGGCAATTAAATCAGTTAACAAAGAAAAGACAACCTTATACTATTTCAAGAGAGAATAATTTGATCCAGAAGAACACCTGGAATAATGAAAAAAATATTAATTTTTTATAAGATTTTATTTACTTATTTGTCAGAGAGAGCACAAGCAGAGGAGCAGTACGTAGAGGGAGGAGAAGGCTCCCCACCGAGCAGGGAGTCCGATGCAGAGCTCGATCCCAGGACCCCAGGATCATGACCTGAGCCAAAGTCAGATACTTAAACAACTGAGCCATCCAGGCACCCCCAAAATATTAAATATTTTTAAAACCATGTTCTTGAAGGTCAGGATATGAAAGAGAGTTGGAAAGTGAAGGATATATTATCCTAATACCATGTGTTTATAATAAAAATCACGCACCCACCTCCAAAACAATGAAATTCACTTGATCCCTTTTTTGCTCACTCTAAGAATTAGGTCCTGATTACATTAGTAGCTAATATTTTTAAAGAGAAGATAAAATGAACTTATTTTCATAATTGTTAGTTTCATCTGTCATGCCTTATCCCAGTCAAAATTGCTTTTAATATTTTCTCCAAAATATGTGTCCCACTTTTAGGAATTCACTTTAGGTGATCTTATCTCCGTATGAAATTATCCTGAGCTAATGAGGCCTTCCCCACCTGCTGCCCTGGGGTTGACCTCTGACCTCCTCCACATGTCTCTATTCCTACTGCACCTCTGGCCCGAGCATTACACCTGTTATGGCCTCCTTGCATCTTTCCATGTGGGCACACAGCATCCCAGTAACCCCAGAACCTGCTATCAATGCTCCTCTCCACATCTGAAACTGAGCACCAGGATCTAGATCTCGTCTTTTATAAATAAACAAAGGACATTATTATTTTCATAAATATGAATAAGAAGTCATTGCAGAAGCATAGCAGCGAAATATACAGACACACACACACACAGGTACGCCCATGTACGTACATATGTCTGCATCTGTATGTGTGCACGTGTATGTAGATACATAAAAAGAACAAGAATCTTTGCTATTCTTAACCATTCAAAAATGTGTTATAGAGATGCATTCATATGGGTATGTGAAAATGTTTTGGATTATGAATTTAATGAATATAATCAAAGTGGTTTTACTTCCCCCAAATCCTGGGCTTTACATAACAGGACTAAATGACTAGAGTAACTGTGGGAATGTGGGAGTTACCAGAGTTGGCTAAAAAAACCGTTCTGCTAGCAAGCTCTTGCTTGCATGACAAACAACCAGAACATCCATCAAATTAAAATCATGTTTGAAGCGAAATCCTATTTGCATGACAAACAGCAGAGCATCAGTCAGAGCAAACACCAGTGTTTAGGACTTGGTACACAT
The DNA here is from genome assembly GCF_017311325.1 of Ursus maritimus. Taxonomy (NCBI): domain Eukaryota; kingdom Metazoa; phylum Chordata; class Mammalia; order Carnivora; family Ursidae; genus Ursus; species Ursus maritimus. The sequence goes on from NW_024426996.1 coordinate 72,163,370, forward strand.
TTTGCAGGAAGAAAAAGCAGCAAAGGAACGTGGGTACCGAATTAGGGATGAAAAGTGGAAGCCAGAGGTGCAGGACTTTTGCACAGAAAGAGCCCTGAGTGCAAGTTGCAGCAAAAAACATCCAAAAGAGGGGGTTTTTTTGTTTGTTTTTTGGGTTTTGTTTTTGTTTTTGTTCTTGTTTTGTTTTTGTTTTGTTTTGTTTTGTAAAATGAGAACAAAGTCCAACCAAAAAGAAAGAGGGAAGGGAAGGAGAAAGGGAGAGAAAACTCGAGGAGGTGAGAAGGAGAAAGAAAGTGAAAGAGGAAAGGTGGGAGAAGAGGAAGAGAGGGAGGGAGAGGGAGAGAAGAGAGAAGTGCTCCTTTTTTCCGTGGAAAGAGAACGCAGGCCTGGGGTCTGCAGGGAGATAATCGCGCAGCCCAGCAGCCAACAGCTAAAGGGTTTGGCAAGCTGCTGGAGCAGGTGCGCCTGGCTGCTGAACCAGCATTTCCTGCCAGGCGCTGGCATCGGCCCAGACTCATGGGTACCACATGGGCATATGGGGCTGGTGATAAATAGCCACAGGACTGGGGATGCAAGACTCCGATCAGGGCAGGACACAGAGCCCAGCCATCTCGCACAGGCTCAGGCTGTCTTCGACCCTCTCCTCCTCCTCAGGGTGCATTCCATCCACACCTCTGCCCAGTTTTAGGGAGTCTGTCTTCTGTCCCTGAGAAGGGGAGCTCTGCATTCAGGCAGAAGCGACCTTGTTATTTCCCAGCTCCGTGGCATTAGGTTGTACTGAGTCTCAGTGTTCTCATCTAACAGGGAAGCCCAGTGTAGATTTCTGAAAGAATTAAAAGAAAGAACACGTGTGAGCATGCTCCGGACGCCGTATGTGCTGAGTGAATGGTAGGCAGTGCCCCTCCCCTCGGTGATTGTCAGGCAACCTTCCTCTCTCCGTCTCCTTAGGGTTAAGGCTGCCAAAGTGAGGTCTCATCTCATCTTGTGACAAAGACCCCTCATCTGCATTTCCTTCTTCTTTAACTGTGAAGTGCATTTGTTACTGGGACACAGCAGAGTGAAGAATTCTACAGGAGGGGCCCGGAATCAGGGACAGGAGAGCTGGCAATGACCTTGTCTTCTCTCCTGGGTGCTAACATAACCTTGGAGAGATGCCATTTATATACTTCAGCATCCCCAACTGTGTTGTCGAGGTTCTTCAGAGACATAGAACCAGTGCTATTATACACAGTATAGCTACACTCTGTAGAACTGTATTATATGTTACATAACTACAGTTGACCTGTGAACAGCATGGGTTCGAACTGCACAGGTCCACGCGTATGGGGGCTTTTTTTATTTTGATAAACACAGTACTATACTCTTCATGTATTTTCTCTTCCCTTTGATTTTCATAAAACATTTTTTCTCCAGTTTATTTTAAGAATACTGTATATAATACATATAATATACAAAATATATGTTTATGGGTTTCTGCTATCAGTAGGGCTTCTCATCCACAGCTGACCGATAGTGGTTAAGTTTTACAGGAGTCAAATGTGATTATGTAACTATAGTAACATAATGATCAACTTATATTGATATATGATTAATGATTAATGTGCAATTTGATTAATGATTAATATACAATTATATACTTTAATACAATTATTAGAAAATACATATCATATAATAAGTATAATTATATAATATAAAGTATATGTAGTTTTATTATATAATTACATTATACATTACATGTCAGTATATATCATTATATATGTAACTGTATAATATAATTATTTATATGTAATTACGATGATAGATATAGTATTTTGTGTTATATATAGATATATATTATAAGGAATGGACCCATGCAACTATAGTGGCTGAGAAATCCCAAACTCTGCAGTTAGCAAGCTGGAGGTCGAAGGCTCCATGAGAGCCAGAGTTCCAGAGTTCCAATTCTGAAGGCCTGAGAACCAGGAGAGCCATTGGTGTAAGTCCCAGTCCAAAAGCCAACAGGATCAAGAACCAAGAATGGATGTTTTAGTTCAAGTCCAAAAGCAGGAAAAAATTGATGTCCCAGCTCAAGGGAGTTGAATGGGAGGACTTACCTCTAACTTTCAGGAGAGTCAGTCTTTTCCTTCTATTTAGGCCTTCAACTGATTAGCTGCGGCCCACCCACACCAGGAAGGGCAATTTGCTTAACTCAGTTACTGATTCAGATGTTAATCTCATCCAAAAACACCCCCACAGTCACACCCAGAATGATATTTTATCACATGTCAGGGTAGCATGTGGCCCAATCAAGTGGACACACAGAATCAACCATTACACCAACCATACTCTGTGGAAAGAAAGGAGGCAGAGGAGTGAGTAGAGCCTGGAAACATGGAATTGAAAACTCAAGAAATCCATTGATATGTAGCGTCCTCCAGGAAACAAGGTGAAGCATCTAGATTCTGTGGAATACTTAGGAGACACAGAAGAAGATGATACCTTATGACATCGTGAAGAAAACTGGACACAGGTTTTCTAAGGAGAATGAAATCCTTAATGATGTGTAGAAATAGCATTACTATTGAAATGTGTGCCTAGCATAAGCCAGGCATCTTCCGTGAATTGTCTTATTCTTATTTACTCCTCACATCAACCCTCAGAGCTGGGCTTCGTTAAGTCCATATTAGATAAGGGGCAAAAGCTCAGAGGGGTTAGCTAACATGCCCAAGATCACTTAACTAGTCAGTGACAGTGCTGGGACTTGCTTACCCCCAAAACTTCTGCTCCTTCTAAATTACAGTTTTGTTCTCTGCTGCATGTGCTGTGTCCCGGTGCTTAGGACGTTGCCTGGCATACAGCAGGTGCTCAACACCCAGACAATCTTCCTTCTCCTGCCTCTGTTTTTACCAGCTCTCTCTCACTGGAAAGCCTGGGGGACCCTACCCACCTGTCTCCATTGCTCTGTTCCTGAGTCAGTCAGTCCTAAATAGAGAAAGAAGACAATTCTTCAACCTAACCCCTTTCAATGATGAGAACTGGATATTTCCTTTCCAAAAGATGAAGGTTTCTCTATGATAGAAAAGAACCCTGGAAATTTTAGTGCTTCAAATCCATCTCCATGTAGGACGCTCCAGAAACATTCACACTTGTTCTCTGTGCTCCTTTCCGAGGAAGCACACCACTCACTAGCAGGTACTGTGACCCATGACACACAGTAACAGTGCGACAGCAAGTGGGTCTGATTTTGCATTCTGATCTGATTTGGCCACTTTGGGCTTCTGAATTGGGGCAAAGAAACTACATTTTTAGTGTGTTTCCCCATCTGTAAATTTTTAAAAAAAAAGATTTTATTGAGAGAGAAAGAGTGAGCAAGAAAGCACAAGCAGGGGGAGCAGCTGAGGGGGAGGGAGACCCAAGCTCCCCGCTGAGCAGGGAGCCCCCCATGGGGCTTGATCCCAGGACCCTGAGATCATGACCTGAGCTGAAGCCGCACGCCCCTCCTCGTCTGTAAATTGTGTATGCTTTTCCCGAGCACATAGGGCTGCTGCGGGTATTTCATGTGCTAAGCCATGCAAGGTACTTAGCACGGTGCCTGGCATATGGGTCAGGAGGATGAAGGGTGACCTATTCCGTATTATTATTGCCCAACCTCAGCCTCCAGTTTTATTCTACAGGAGATTGTCCCCCTGCAGAGAAATGCCCAGTGCTAATATTATTCGAAATGAGTTGTGTACAGTTTTTGGACTCTGCATTTGAATGGCTGCCCTTGCCAGGCCTGTTTTGCTACTTGAGTTTGTTCTCCCTACTTCATCCCCCTCTTCTTGGCTTCTTACACTTACTTCCTGACCACACAAAATACTCAACGTCCTGTGCCCCCCCCCCCCCCCGCCTGCCTTGTCTACCATCCTTAGGAGCGGTCCTATCCACATTTAAAGACGTGTCACTTTCCCTTTTAAAAAGTTCCCTTTTATTTGGATTAACAGCCCAATCCTCCAGTTCAGCACTTCCAAAGTGATTCCAATAAATAGAAACCAGAACATTTGGAAATTGCCTCCAGCCCTCTCTGTGCCCGTCTCACTTGGAAATCTCTGGCAGCTGCATGTTTTCCTAACGACCTTCGGTTGCTCAGAGAATGTATAATTCATTCCCCACCTATCTTCACTAATCCCACTTTCCTAAAATAAATATTAACTGAACTTATCTGCTAAAACAAGCCCAAATCAAGTCTCTTATCAAATGAACTCAGAGACAGAACAGAAAGCTGAGAATCTGGTGGAGAGGTAATTGCCTTTATTGGGAAGGCAGATCTAAAACTCCCTCTGGCCTGCCGTTCCATTCAATCCCGTTCAGCAAACCTTTATTGAACACTCTCTATGCAGGCAGCAACAGAGCTGGAGAGGACAGGAAATTGGATTCAGAGCGAGAAGGCCTGATATCAGAGGAATTGGATTCGAATTCCATCTTTACCCTTGACCAATTGTGAACATCAGGAAAATCGCTCTGAGGCTCATTTGCTGTGGAATAATAACACGATTCCTATTACCAGAATGCCTCAACACCTCTCCCCACCTCCCTGACACACACAACGTTCAGCAAAGTCTCCCTGGATTTGTCAGGGATAAGACAGTGAGTGTCTTGTCAAATATTAGAGAAAAAATATTGACTTCCTGATGCACGGATGGATCATGGGAGTAGAAGTTGCACCATCTCTAGCTCAAGTCAAAGGAGAAAGTTATTTATTTCATGAAAATTTATAAACCTCATTGCCCATGAAAATATCTTTCCCAATCCAATTCTAGTCCAGCCCAGTACAGTTCTATTTCCATCACAGTACAATTGCTTGCTGCTAGCATGTGAGATTGAGGAGTGATCTAGAAATGTGACTTGTACCTTAAATTCAGAGGCGTTGGTTCCCAAGGGACTGATCTGATGATGTCACCCTTTTGAGCTTTTGGATGGGACTGTCCTTGGAAACCTCCCTCCTCACTAGTCTGCAAAGACCAGCGCTGGATTAGGCCACCCAGCCATCATGGCACGAGGGACGCTGTGTTGAGTCACAAATCTGACCCATCATTTAACCTCAATAGGTAAGGGAAGCGCCGAGATTACACAGACAATACATAGCAAGTAATTCCCGATTTGTGCGACTAAACCACAGCTACAAAGGGCAATTTAAAATCTTCCACCAGAGAAGGTATTGTCTAAATACATAATAGATCCTTTCTGATAAACAAAAGATGAGAGGAAAGCAAAGCACAGTGGTGAGAATGCTTTAAGACAAACGCCAGGGCACCTGGGGGGCTCAGTCAGTTAAGCGTCTGCCTTCGGCTCAGGGCGTGATCCCAGGGTCCTGGGATTGAGTCCCCCATGGGGCTCCCTACTTAGTGGGGAGTCTGCTTCTCCCTCTCTTTCTGCCCCTGTCCTTGTTCGTGTGTGCTCTCTCTCTCTCTCTCTAATAAATAAATAAAATCTTTAAGACAAATGCCAACTGACTTTTACTTTCAAACTGGCTTCATGATATCATTCCAAGTACTCGGGTTTCCCCTCTGTCCCTCTCCCCAGTAAAACCCCCTCCTGCTTCCGTCCTGGGGGTGTGATGATAGATCGAGCAATGGTTTTGAAAGCACCAGGTAGACTGCCAAATCCTGAACATGCCAGAGGTTGTCCCCATTTTTAGCCACTGGGACAGGTGCTGTGAGGGGCACGCTGATGAAAATCTCATGACCCCCACCACTCCTGAGTGCAGAGCCCAGTGAGAAGTAGTAATAGGCACCCCAGCAAGAAAGGTCACTGAGGGTTCAGCAGAGGAAAGGTGGTAGGCCAAACACGCACACGTTAGGAAAGCCCTTTGCTGTTAAAAGAACATCAAAGCCGAATGGGGCAATTACAGAGAAGAGGTTACAATTGCCTGAGAAATCTTCAAGGAAAACAATTCCTTGTCCTCTGCAGGGACCTTCCAATGCACCCTCAGCAAAGCATCATTAAACCTGCACGGGCCTAATGAGGGTAGCTCAACATCACCCAGTTACTAAACAAACACAAAAGCCCTGCTCTTATTTCTCAGAGAGCTCTCCAACCCACACACCTTCCTGGAGTTCAAATTAAGGAATTAAATATTCTGGCTTTTTGCACCAGCCTGGACTCCTATCTTTAATTTACAGAGCCGGGGACAGAAAAGGGAAGAAGAAGGGTATGCTAGCGAGTTTATTTCTCATTGGCATTTACCGATCAATATCTCTTTGCCAAAGGAGGATATCAACTAGAAACACACCTCATTGTTCTAAACCCTTTGAGAGTAAAATGACATAGTAGAAAGATAAACACAGAAAGAAACACTGGGAAGAAAAACACAGAATAAGATGACATAGTAGAAAGATAAACACAGAAAGAAACACTGGGAAGAAAAACACAGAATTACATATGTACCTCTCGGGCTATAGGTGGTTTTTTTTTTCCCTTTCCTCCATCATTTGCTCTTAATTTTTTTACAAGTTTTGATAACATGAAAATGTGTTATCATAAAAAATACCCCTCAAAAGAGTTTTGCGTGAGCAACTGGACCAGACATGTGTGGCCATTTGGATTGTAAACTGAGGACACTAATGCACGAAGGTTTATTCCCGGGAGCGCTGTAATGAACAAGAACCAAAGACAAGGACATGGGAAGGTTTTGTCCAAGTCCATTTCCCTGAAGTTGGAAGTCTCCACAGTGTGTCTCAGCCTCACATTGTAACTTCAGTGGAAGGGCAGGGGAGAGCCAGATACAGTAAATTCAGCCACACACCCCAACCTCCCTCCCCTGCTTCGTTCTCAGGGGCTAGAAACCATTCCCTCTTAAGCCCTTTCCAGGACTGCAGATTGCTGAGGGCTGGAAGTGCCTCCGTTTATCACCCTGAGACTGCTTGAGCACAACACAGACGCCATAGCTGCTACTCTGTCCAAATGCATGAAATCAAAGTCTTCTCCAGGGGCGCCTGGGTGGCGCAGTCGTTAAGCGTCTGCCTTCGGCTCAGGGCGTGATCCCAGCGTTCTGGGATCGAGCCCCACATCAGGCTCCTCCGCTATGAGCCTGCTTCTTCCTCTCCCACTCCCCCTGCTTGTGTTCCCTCTCTTGCTGGCTGTCTCTATCTCTGTCGAATAAATAAATACAATCTTTAAAAAAAAAAGTCTTCTCCAAAGAACCAAACAGTAAAAGCTCCCAATTTAAATTCTACCCACAGGAGCCATTTTTCTTTTTGTCCGCTTTTCCCCTATTAGTTTATTTTGCTGTTGTTGTTCTAAAAAATCTTTGGTGGGTCCCATTTGTCCTACCAGCTTCTGCTGCCTGCATGTAGCCTTCCCGTACACGGATACAAAGTCACAAAAGAGGGAAACTATTACCTTGAGACAAGTGGGCACTTGAAAAGCCCTTACCTTGAAAGTTCTCATTCTGCCCAAGCATTTAGTCAAGGCACGGGTGCTGGGGAGATGGCATTCCGGACGGTGTGACTTCAAGGAGACCGGCCACACTGGTGCTGAAGCCAGCTAGCACGGGCTCGAAACCGGCCACACTTGCTAGCGAGAGCCCGCTGAATACACCTCTTTCCCAGCCCCTGTTCAACGGCTTCTGGATGGTAGCTGAGAATTAGCCCCGTGGGAGTATTTCCACCACTGAAGTCCGCGAACGCTACAGATCTGAGTGTTGTGTTTTGCTTTGCTTTGCTTTGTCCCAGAGAGGCAGTTAATAAACTTCTTTCTAGCACAGCATTAACCACAGGCCTGTGAAAGGTCAATGTTTTAAAGAGCCATCTGGCTCACACGCGCCTTAGCAGAAAGACCTCTCGATTCTGTGATTCCTCAAGGAAGTGCCAGCAAGAAAGGGAGACCCATCCCTGTGACTTTTTCTCTCAGTGCTTTACAACGATCAGGACCAGAGCTCTGGCCAGTCGCCTCCTGTCCCCTTCGCCCCCGGCCCCCCGGCTTTGTGTCGTGTCTGACTTGAAAGTCCTTCCATTACTTAGGCCACACAGCTTTTTACACCCTTACTATGTAATAGAAGCCAGCCTGTCTTGTTCTGGAACCGTCCTGTAAATGCGTCAGCTTCAATTTTCCTTTCCTTCTGCTTCACCCTCGGGCTGTAACTTTCATTCCTTTCCAGACAAATCTTTCCCTCAGTGGTTTTCCTTCCTGCCTCCACTTGCTCATCTTCCGTCACCTCTCGCAGCCTGCCGCGGGCCTTCTGCCCCCTCAGCTCACAGCCCTCCAGCGCCAGCCTGTCAACCGCGGTGTCTCTCCTGCAAGGCTCATGGCTGCTCACATCCCTTGTCCCTCCCTCTGACCATGTGCCCCTGTCCCTAAAACACCTCCCTTGGCTGCCACAGCTATTCCAAATCGTGGTTCTCAGACTTCATTTCTGACTAGTCTTCTGTCTCTTCTTGGCTACCTCAGTCCCTACAGGCAGGGCTTCTCCATGAGTCTGGGGTGGGCACCAGTCACTGCATTCTCACAACCCTTGGAACCTCGTCTCCAGCCAGCGGTATTTTATGTTCTTGTATATATGTAAATGTGGTATTTCCTCTAATAGAATATAGAGGACTTAAGAGCAGAGAGTGGGCCTTATTGAACTCTAATTCTTTACAGATCCTTTTCAAGTAAGAAGGATTATGGAGAAAATGGACTTCCATAGCTGGACCTCCCCCAATGTCTTAAGTTATCTGATAGAACATAGGACAGTGGTTCTCATGCAAGGATGATTGGTCCCTTGGACATTTGACAAAGTCTGCAGGCTTTGCTTTTTGTTTTTTTGTTTTTTTGTTTTTTTTTCATTTTTACAACTAGTGAGGGCATACTACTGGTGTTTAGAGGCCATGGATACGGCTCAATGTTCCATAATGCACAGAACAATCCCCTCAAGAAAGAATGATCAGGCCCAAGATGTCAATACTGTTGAGGATGAGAAATCTTAACTTCTAATGACCATCCTATTGCTGTCTACCATTGCCATTCAGCAGCTAATGGGAGTAAGAGTTGGGTTGAGGCTCTAGTCATACTTGCTTAACCACCAATAACACTATCATAGGGTTTGCTGCACCCATCTTCTTACCTCAACCTGGCAACAGGAGGGCCCCCTATTGGGTCCCTATAAGGTCTTCGTTCTGACCCTTGGTCCTCGCTGAATGCACAGCAGAGCACTTCACTCTCAATCCTTGGTTGTGTTTCTAATATGCAATAAATAAGCCAACGTATCAGGACAAACTATGTGTGTCTCAGCAATCTGCATCTTTACAAGCATGTCAAATATTCAAAATTTATGCACATTTGACAATCACAAGTTTGGGGGAAGTATCAATTAGTGGTTAGAAGCTAAGAGACCCAAGGCCAAAGGACAGTTAAGCTCCTGCCAACTTGAGTGATTCTGAGTTGTTGCTAATTTTACTCCATTTTCTGGTCTATAGAAGGAGGATAGCTAACAGTAAGACACTCCTCATGGGGTTGTGATGACAACATGTGTTAAGGCAAGCACAGTGTGGAGAAAACACCCAGCAGCTAATAACCACTTGGCAACTAAGAGGTGGTGTTAGTAAAACAACTTTAGATTCCTTATGTTTAGGAAAAAGAGAGAAGCCAGGAGACTTTTTTAATATTAGGGGGATTATGGATTATCGTCCAACTAATAACCGACTTTCTAGAAGCGCTCCTTCGACTTCGACCTTTCTTGTGTTGAATTGAAATGAACTGATTTCACTAGAGTGTACATGTACCGCACCATTTGTATCCAAGCAACAATTCAAATAGAATAGAGTATTTGAAAGGAATAATTCATGGAGCTTGAAAACAGTGAGGAAAGATAAAGGAGAATACAGTACATAGACCATAAGATGCACTGCTGTGAGCCAAGTCTTGAATATCCTCTATTTCTACATCAGTTTGTGTCTCAAGGATCCAAAGCATCTTGCTAATCTAATGACTCTCCATAACATCCTGGTATTATCATTCCAGTTTTTTAAAACCTGAGTAAACTGAACTGCAGAAACATTGAGTGAATTGCTCAAGGTCACATGGAAGTCAAGCCCAGAATAGAACGGTGCCTGCTGGTTTCCCGTTCAGCCATGACCCTTCTCAATACACCTTATTTGAAGCAGTCTGGTGAGAGGGGCTAATGGCTTTGATATTCTTGAACCACCAATATATTTTTTTTTAACTGAGTAATACTCTTGGCAAACTTGCTTATTTTCTAGAGTGAGAGATATTTCTGAAAATAGAGTCTCTGAACAAGGTTGATTGTCAGCCTAAAAGAATAATCAGCCTAAAAGCCGTGAATTAATTTTAACCTAAAAATGTGGGTTTGGAGACTGTAATCAAAGAGGAAGATTTTATACCAATATCAAGAATCTCGAAAGACAGAGAGATTGAATGAAATATACTGAATATCAAAGTAAGAGTTTTGCCAAGGCTAGAAAACCTGGGTTCAGAATAAGAGCAGGCCTTTAGCAATGCGTTTGAATTCCTGCCGAGAAATGTGGTGCACCTTGGCACCCTTCCCTGACCCCACAGTCCTGAGCATTGGCTTATATCTCATGCTGCAGCCAACTCATTTCCTCCAGGCCAATCGATGGCTTCCTAATAGCTGAGCATCCGGCTCTGAATCACTTGCAAACCACTAAGATACACTTTCACTGTTTATTTTCTGACTTGAGACAGAGAAGAGCAAGGTCAGTTGATTCTTTCAATGATTGCTCTTAAAATAAAAACTTTCACTGCCGTCTTCTGAACTTTTGAAAACCAATATCCAATAATATAGCCATTTTAGCAAATTCAGTTGTTCATGACCATAGTGTTTCTGTAACTTTATTATCTCTACCTACATCACATATATTAATGCACTGGCATTATTAACGGGTGTGTGTTTTTACATTTGTCAAGTACAGTGCTTTGTGCTTCCTACGCACTCAACTAATATTGGAAAAGAAAAAAGAAAATACACAAAGATAATAAATGGTCCTTTTTAATTAGGGGCTTATTATTCATGTGAGATAGAGCTCTCCTAGTATAAGAATAAGCATATATGGATCGTGTGATGGTGCAGAGAAAAGGCTCACTGGTAGGAAAGGGGTATGTCTAGGAGCTGGAGAAGACAAAATTGCATGGGTGTGTCATTTAGGCAAAGAACAGAGTCTTGATGTTGGGTGTAATAGCGTGGACAGTGTGAGCAAAAGAACAGAGAGGTTCCAACCACAAGATGAAAGTTCTAGCGTGTAATTAGTGTAGGCAATCAATTTGCCGCCCACATTCCACTTGGTAGCCAACATGCTTCTAAACAGCTGCATCGCCACCACGGCCACCATCAGCATCATCAGCACCATCTTATCACTGCGAGTCAGAGAAAGGAATTCATCAAAGTCTAGAAACTGGAGCATACATAGTATTATTAATCATTATTACTAGAACACGCATGCTCTCCTAGAGTTTACTTGAGGTCACGTTACACTTTCACACCAGCTGACATGAGATTGCTCACTTTCTCAGGATTTGAGAAATCGTAAACTACGTGGCAGAGAATTCACTTTTGTTGGTCCACATCCAGTCGTACGTACTCATCCGCAGCTCATGTGAATATAATGAATCAACAGAGGCCAGAGGCTGGATGAAATTTGCTAACCGACTATCAAGACAGTGGAAAAGCGTGTGGCGAAACCAGTTGATTTCTGTCTTGTAAAACTATGTTGTCTTCACCTTCATTCTGACGCAATGGAAGATGCTTCTTCTAGATGCTGGCCGCTTTGGAAAAGTGACCCAATTAATTCAGGATTTTTTTTCCCCAAACCCCAAATTCTATTTCAGATGCTAGTTGCTAGTTGCTAAGGGAACCACGACAGGGCAATTATCATTAAAACAGGCTCTGAAACTAGGTATCTGATAGAGGGGGAATTGTTCTCTGGTCTTTTAAGAGCAACAGTTGGGCAAATCCTTTCTCATGTCAGTAAAGCCCATTCACATTCAGGCTACTTTTCCTTTTCACCCCACTGCCTGGGAAAACAGTGGAGGACAGAACTTGTATTAAAAGCCTTGGAGAAGAAGACTCATGTATGGATGAATCTTGAAATCAGTTTGAACCCATAAACTCATGATGGCTGTGATATAAAGAAATTGTATTTAAACTTGGAAAACGGCTTTTTTTCTTCTACCTGTTTTATGAACAGCAGTATAAATTACATACCATAAAATGCAGACTTTATGTACATTTTGATGAGTTTTGACAAACATATACATTTGTGCAAACACCACCCCAGAAATGACACAGAATGCTTCCAGCATTCCACAAAGTTCCTTCCTAATACCTCATTCCAGGCATTCCTTGCCCCTTTGACATAGCTATTGCTCTGATACCAGTCATCATAATTCAGTTTCTCCTGTTCTGGAACATCATATAAATGGAATAATGTAACATTTAATCTTATTTCCTGGCTTCTATTGGCCACATATAAGGCTTATGAGACTAATTGATGTTACTATATTTATCAATAGTTTGTCCCTTTTTATGGCTGAGTAGTATTCCACTGAACAAATATATATGCCACACTTTTGTATCCATTCACCTGCTAGTGAACATTTAGTTCGTTTTTTGGTACTATGAATGAAGCTGTTATGAATGCTCTTTTAAATACCTGTCTGCAGACATGCATTTCCATTTCCATTTTAGGATTACTAGTCACAGATTTGACTTAATGACTCTTTTTAATTTTTATTTTTTAAAGATTTATTTATTTATTTGTGAGAGAGAGAGAGCATGTAGGAGGGAGGGGCAGAAGGAGGGGCAGAGGGAGAGAGAGACTCAAGCAGTCACACACTGAACTTGGAGACCAACCTCACGACCCTGAGATTAGGACCTGAGCGGAACTCAAGATTTGGCTGCTCAATCGACTGTGTCCCCCAGGCACCCCTTGATGACTCCTTTTAGAAGAAGCTACAGTAGGAGCAGATCGTTCTGAGCAAAAGGGCCTTTTTTATCCACCGTTAGCCCCTTGGTGGTCTCAGCCCAGGGTTTTGGACCACCCCCCTCTGCCACCACCACCCATCCCCAACCTTTAATAACCATTGAAGGTATATGTCAAATTCTGTATTTCCTAGGATATCACAGCCAAACAGTGTAATAGAGTCAAGGCCCCTTCCTCATTCCTATTCCCATTTAAAAAACTGGGACCTACTTTTAACATCTCCACACTTTGTAGCTAGTGAGGAGACACACGGTAGCCACGTCTCTTTTAAGACTGAAAAGCGGTCTGGCGTTTTCAGAGTAATTGGCTTCAGAAACTCACCTGCCCAACCCAGAAGTCTCCCTGGGTAGTGGCTTTGAATCCCAGGGGTGACCACTTTGCATACATTTTGCACTCATAATGAAAACACATCCAGGATTCAACATTCCACGTTCTGGGAGGATTCTGAGTGCCTCCTGCTTTTTCCGAACTAGAGGAAGAGATATGTTAATAAGACCATATTTAAAGTTCACCCCAGTGGTGCTTCAACATCCTTGCTGAGAAAGATGTACTGAGAGGTTTGCTGTAATCCACACTAAAACCCTTCTAAAGGTTTAAGGACTTTGCTACAGTGGAGTACGCTTCATTGGAGGACGGGGGTCTGGCTGTGGGATCACCAGAGCTTTTGTTTAGCCTGCAGTAAGCCCCTTGTCCGTGCTTGGATGCTCGCACACACAGGTAGGTTATGCCCGAAGCTCTCACCCATTTCTGATGTTTCTGAGGGTGCCGCATCTCTAGCTGATTTAATCCCATCAGTTTTGTTTTGCTTTTGTTTTTGTTTTTCTCTCCGAGATGGGCTGATGTACAGGGGACACCATTTAAACATGATTGTTTCATCTCCTGATTTTTTTTTAATTTCTATTTTTTGGTTTTGGTTCCAAATGTTATATGATTTCCCAACCACTTTCTGGATTTTTTTTAACCAAATAGGCATCGAGTACCATGCCCATTTTACAGATGGTAAGAATGAAATAGAGTTAGGTGGCTTGCCATGTTGCGTTATAAATTACCCGCTTCCTCTTCCTGCTGTGTCAGGGCAGCACGTGGTGCAGGCTGGCGGTGACGCCCCGGCTGCGTCCTCAGGACGACCGAGTGGGAGACAGCTGCCCTTGCAGCCGCGGAGACCTCTGACATCAAGCTCTTTGGAAAGTGGTGCATCCATGATGTGCAGATCGATGGCATTTGCTCGCAAGATTACATAGCAGTGAAGGAGAAGTATGCCAATATCTGCCCCATGGTGCAGGGCGCTTCCCCAAGGCACAGTGCCCCGTTGTGGAGCGCCGCCCCAACTCAGTGATGATGCACCGCCTTAAAAATGGCAAACGGCTCACGACCATGCGCACTGCCAAGCACGCCTTTGAGATCATCCGTCTGCTCATTGGTGAGAACCCCCCACAGGTCCTGGTCCATGCCATTAGTAACAGCGGTTCCTAGAGGACCCAACCCGAATTGGGAGAGCTCGAACATGGAGCGTCAGGCCGTGGACGTGTCCCCACTACGCCGTGTGAATCAGGCTGTGCACAGGTGCCCGTGGGGTCATTTCGGAGCATCAAGACCACCGCCCAATGTCTAGCAGATGAGCTTACCATGCAGCCAAAGGCTCTTCCAATCTATGCCGTCAAGAAGGATGAATGGGGAAGTATAGCCAAGTTCAAGCTTTGATCGCCTGTGTCCCCAATAAACCTGTTTGCCCTTCGAGGGCAACCTTAAATACACACACGCGAATTATATATATATTATATATATTTATGTTTTTTATATATATTTATATATGTGTGTGTGTGCGCGCGCGCGCGCGTGTGAATGTGTGCATAAGGCCACTTTAAGCATTTCCAACATCGCGCCAGTACCCCAGTCTGGGTGAAAGCAGCAACTTATCTCTGTTCTGAGAGAAATCCCTAGAATAATTCTTAATTTTTTTCAGTGAAAGAGAAGTAGATGCTTGTGTAGGGGAGGGGTTTGACAAGGTAGCCCCTCCAAATTCCCCTAGATATGCCCAGGGGGCACTGAGGCAGGGGCAGTAAATTTGCACACGAACGAAGAAACATCCAGAGAGGAAAAGGATCGATTCTGAACCCTTTCTCTCTTCGGGGCCAGAATTTGAGAGTGTATCTGATAAATTAGGATGGTTGCAAGAAGGCTACTAGGCATAGAGGACTCAAAGGCCCCCACAGGGGAAGTCATCATAGAGGAAGAAAGGGTGTGCAGAGTAAGCTGAAAACACCAAAAACTAAACTAGCAAAATCCAATAGAGATACAATGCAAATCATAAACATAATTTTAATTTTCTTTTTGCCACATTTAAAAAAATAAAAGGAAACGTACATAATTTTGATACATTTTATTCAACCTAATGTATCCAAAATATTATCATCTTAAGAAATAATTAATATAAAAATAATGAGATGCTTCATATTCCTTTTTATGTATTAAATCTTGAAATCAAGGATGTATTTCCTACTTGCAGTGCACCTCAATTTGGACAAGCCACATTTCAAGTGTTCTTGCCTTTAAGTAGCTGCCATGTTGGATGGTGTGAGCCTGGAGGCTCATGGGAGAAAGACAAACGCCCTCTAAGCAGTGATTCTTACACAGTTGCTGTGCTTTTTAGAGCCATGGTGGGAGTGTCAGCCAGAGTTGTAACCATAAAGTTCTAGGAGCTATACACTCAGGGACACAAAAGGTAGCAAGGAAGACAACACAGAGCAGCAAAAGAACCACAACTCGACACCGTGGGCCACAAGTGGACTGAGCACGTTGCTTTACTCTCTCCCTATTGTTTGGAAAAAGAGTTGATCCTGTAATTCTTGGCCAGTTGGTGTAAGGAAAAGAAGAACTCAAGAGAGAATTTGGTTTTACACAAATGGAAGCAAAGGAGATGTCAGCCAAGAATCTGAAAAATAAGAGAAGCCTGGGAAATGGGTCAGACCAGTAACAATGATTTAGTTGTGTGTCAGCCTTTCTCATCCCCCTCCCTCCAATATAGTGTGAGGGCCTTGAGGGGAGGAATTAGGATTTACTCTTTTATGGTAGTTCCCGAAGCTTATGCAGCACCGCAATTGTGGCAAACTGGGCAAGTCTAGTCTTCTTCAACCTCCTTCCAGGACCTAGAATAAGACTCATCGTGGCATTCAAAAATTGTTGAAGGACTGACCAGAGAAATCGGAGTTCCTTCCCTCTCCAATGCAGCTCCCTCCTTCCAAAATGGACATAACCAGAAGGCTCCCCCTGCTCGTGACTCAAGTAAATTACTGTAGGTGTTACTTTTTACCTACCTACCTAAGTCAATGGGAAGAAAAAAAAAATACAAGAAAAATGATAGGAATACAAGGTGTTGTGTTTATATGAAGTTTTAGATCATAGAGAAGGCTCTCGTTTGCAAATCTCATTTAAGCTTTCACATGTTACACGTTCAGAAAGGGTTCAGTCAAGTGATTAACAGGTCATTCACCTGGAAACTGATCCTAAGATGTCTAACTCCAAATCCAAATAATTTTCAGTCTTCCTTCCCCTGCATTACAGCTGCCTACAAACACAGGACCACCTGTGCTGAAAATAAAATGCTCTGGACAAATGCATGGTATTTTTATCATGTTCTTATCAGGAGGGGCTCAGTTAGCCCTGACTAAGAAAATATTATTACTTGAAACTGCCTTTGACCTATTTTTACATATATTAAATACAACTATTGACCCATCGGAAAACCCAGAGTGGTTCTAAATAAAGATTTTCATTTTCCAGGTTGTACCATGATAGTTTGTCTTCCAGAATAAAATGACTTCTTTGGAAGCAGGGGAGAATTGATTTCTTAAATCTGACCCAGACGTCAGATTGGTGTGCTTTATTGTATGAGTCTAACTGAATGTTTTCTTAGCAGGATCTCCTGTTACTGGAACAAGGAGATTTTGCACAATTTATTCATTGAAGCAATGGGAGAAAATAGGCCAGACCGTACAGCTGGCTTAGAAAACAATGTAAATGCATTTTTGTTCAGTAAACAATTGAAGAGGGAAAATAATTTCCTCCCAAGCCAACAGAAAGTGGGAAAGGACAAACATTTGCTCTTGCCAAATTCAGTCTGAATTATTTATTACCTGCTACAGAACAGGGTATGTGAATAATATTGTAAGAAGCAGCAAAGTTCTGACACCTTCTCAAAAAAGAGTTTGTAAATAGTTTGTAAATAGTAAATTACCACACATCATTCATTGCAAGGGGGTGGGTCATGGGCAGTTGTGACTATCATTATACTCTCCTAGGTTCTGCATTGTGGAGGGTGGGGGAATCTAAACACTTCTCAATATACTATTAAGAAATGAGTGCACTTGGGGGCGCCTGGGTGGCACCGCAGTTAAGCGTCTGCCTTCGTCTCAGGGCGTGATCCCGGCGTTATGGGATCGAGCCCCACATCAGGCTCCTCTGCTATGAGCCTGCTTCTTCCTCTCCCACTCCCCCTGCTTGTGTTCCCTCTCTCGCTGGCTGTCTCTATCTCTGTCGAATAAATAAATAAAATCTTAAAAAAAAAAAAAAAAAAGAAAGAAAGAAATGAGTGCACTTGAAGCCCAAAGACCTGACTTCATTCTGTAGCTGTGCCGTCTTTTTCAAATCACTGAAAATTTCTGAACTTCCCCTCGCCTGTTGTTAAGCAGGCTGAAAATATCAACTTTGTAGGGCTGTACTGAGAATTAAGTGAGCTAATAAAAGTGAAATCTTGTGCAGTACCTGACCCATAGTTTTAACACCCACAGATCATTTATCCCTAGTGGCAACATATATTCAGAAATATCATTTTTCTGATTTAAATATGGCTGAGAAATAGGTGTTTCATGTCTAGGAAGCTGACATCATAGCTGCTCCTACAGTGGACTTGAAATAATGTAACAGTAATGCATCAGTCATTCATTCATTCTTCCACTCCATCATCATTAAGAAAGCTTTAATTTATTGCCCACAGTGTGTACGGCGCTGTACCAGACCCTGAGATATATCAGTTCACAAGGCAGACAATAAATCTATCCCCCATAGTCTACAACCTATAGGCTACTGTTGAGGGGCCGTGGGGAGGGGGATGTTGTTATACAGGAAGGGCCTTGGCTTCCTAATGTGAGAAGGATGGTTTTGATGGCCACTGTGAACAGCAAAGGACATTCTTAAAAGGGTGTTTAAGATACCCATCCGATCATTCCAGCTTGCAATCCCAGAGTACCAGGCTGAGATACTGAGACAGCCAGGATCTGACAGCCTTCCCTTCCTGTGAGCACCACGGTAAGCTGTCATGTTAAGGAAAAGCAAGTGTTCATTGGCAATCAGATTATAAAAGTTCCATACTTAAAACAGTGTTCTTCAAGCAAAACCAAATGGAAAGTATAAGATCTCACTTCTATTAATGATAAAAACTCTACAGCAGAAAGTAGATCTGAGAACACGGTGATCAAGACAAACTCCAGACAAAGATGGAGTTTTAAATACATGGTGCAAGGGGATTGGGATTGGGGGGGGGGAGATAAAATTACATTCATATCACACCATACACAAGAATAAACTCTAAATGGATTAGGAACCTAAATATAAAATATGGAACCATACTTGTACTATATGCGTGAATTCCTTTTTAACTTCAGACTAGGGAAAGGCTTTCTAATTATGACTCAAAAGCTAGAGGCAGGAAAGAAAAGATTGATAAAACTGACTACAGAAAATTTATAAAAATACATAACACAAAATATCATAATCAAAATCAAGAGTTAACTGATGAAAAAGAGTAAATATTTGTATCATGTAATGTATCCAAAGGATTAAGATACCTAATATATAAGGAATTCTTAAAAAATTAAGAACAAAAGACAAAAATAATAGAAAAATAGAAAAAAATCATATGGACAGGCAATTCAGAAGAATATATAAACATTGTTCTGTAAAATATGTTAATTTTTTATACTTTATTTTTTATTATAATATTTTTTATTATATTATGTTAGTAATTTCAAATTAGTAGTCAAAGAAATGCAAGTTATGACAATGCTGAGTTATTATTTTTCACTTCTCATATTGACAAAAGACTTAGAAGGAGGAAAACACAAATGGTATTAGAATGATTGGACATCCACATGCAGAGACGGAATCTGGACACAGACCTCCACCCTTCACAAAAATGACATCAAAGTAGATGATAAACAAAAATACAAAATACAAAACTGTAAATCTCCTAGAGGATAACATAGGAGAAACCCCACCTAACTCTGGACATGGTGATGACTTTGTTGGTCCAACACTAAAAGCATAAAAGAAACAATTGAGAAGCTGGACTTCATGAAAATTCAAAATGTCTGCCTTGGGAAAGACGCTATAAAGAGAATGAAAAGACAGCCACTGCCTGGGAGGAAATATTTGCAAAAGACATATTTGACAAGGGACTGTTATTCAAAGTATACAGAGAACTCTTAAGTGAGAAAAAGAACAGCACAATTTAAAAATGGGTGAAAGACCCAAGCAGACGCCTCACCAAAGAAGATAGGAGATATATGAATGGCAAATAAGCATATGAATAGGTGCTCAGCATCATATGTTCTTAGGGAATTGTAAGATAAAACAACAAAATACCACTACTCACCTATTAAAATAGCCCAAATCCAGAACACCAAATATTGACTAATGAGGATGTGGAGCAATAGAAACTCCCATTCATTGCTGGTGAGAATGCAAAATGGTCCCACCACCTTGGAAGACAGTTCAGGAGTTTTTTGGTCTTGTTTTTTTTTTTTTTTTTTTTTTTTTTTTTTTTTCAAAACTAAACATACTCTTACCATACGATCCAGTAGTCATGCTCCTTGGTATTTATCCAAAGGAATTGAAAACTTGCACCCGTATAGCAACCTAAGCACAGACATTTATAGCAGCTTTGTTCATAATTGCCAAGACTCAGAATCAACCAAGATATCCTTCAGTGGGTGAATGGATTAAAAAAAAAAAAAAAACTACATCCAAACAACGTAATATTCTTCAATGCTAAAAAGAAGTGAGCTATCAAGCCATGAAAAGACCTGGAGGAACATTAAATGCATAATACTAAATGAAAGAAGCAAATCTGAAGAGACTATGTAGTATGATTTCAACTATATGACGTCCTGGAAGAGACAAAATTATGGAGACAGCTAAAGGATCAGTGATCATCAGGGGCTAGAGAAGGAGGGATGACTAGGCAGAGCATGGTGAATTTACAGGGCAGTGAAAATATTCTATATAATACTATATAGATATAGTATATAGATACAGATATAGTATATACCATATAGTATATAGTATAATATATAATGATATGTATATATTTGGCAAAACCCATACAATATACAACACCAAGGGTGAGCCCTAATGGGAACTATGGACTTTGGTTATGATGTGTCAGGGTAGGCTCACCAATTGTAGCAAATGTAGCCCTCTGGTCAGGGATATGGCTAGTGAGGAAGGCCACCTGTGTGTGGGGCCCAGAGTATATGAACTCTCTGTTCCATTTCAGTGTGAACCTAAAGCTATTCTAATAAATAAAATTGATTTAAAAAGTAGAATAATACATCCTGTTGGTAAAACTGTGAGACAACATTCTCTTCAAACGTTACTGGCAGACATGCAAACCAACGCAACCCTTCTTGGGGGTAATCTGTCAAGACCCAACAAAACTCCCTACACACTTACATCTGGAGCCCACAATTCCATCCCTAGCAATCTACAGCATGGAATACACACGGAGAAGCACAAGATGACTCATTACATCATTGCTTGTTATGACAAAGTATTAGAAATGACCAAAATACTCACTCAAAGAAGAATTATTGAAAAAATACAGTACATCCGCACAATGGAATAATATGTAACTATAACCGAAAATAAAGGAAGATCTCTTTTGATTAATAGGATGTGGTTTTCAAAAGTTACCATTAAATGGAAAAAGCAAAGTGCAAAGATAAAAGAAAAAAAGAAGATATAAGAAAACATAAACACATTATTTTTGCAAAAGTTAAACAAGGAGGATAAACCAAAAACTAAAGAGATTGGTTACATGCAAAGGATAGTTAAGAAGAGGCTGGACAGGAGCTTAGAGCAGGAACAAGTGGTGCTCTAAGCAGAGATGGCCACTTCTCTGGGTGAACCTCCTTGTGTAGCCCTTACTCTTAGGAGCACAGGAATTTTTCACAAACCCCCAAAATAAATCATTAAAATCAACCAGAATGCAGAGGAATCCAAAGCGAAGTAGAAACAACATCAAATGAATTTACTCACATTACAACAGATAACAAAATCACACTGAAGGGGCTGGGGAAGCAAAGAACTGACCTAAGCGACTTCAAAAAAACTGAAATTTGGACAAAATGTTTGGTAAAGCAGGAGATAATAAGAACTGCGCACAAATGTTGCAATGCAGCAAAATTATTTCTCATAGAGTTTGGGCTAGCATTTCTAAAATGACGTTACGTGTGCAACAGGACTGTGTAAGGATTATATACTGTGCATCATGAGAACCAGATTTCCTGCAGCCATAGAACTGGGGGAGGGGTGGGCACATGGTACCTCTCCGCACTACTGTTGCAATTTCCTAAGAATCTACAATTATTTCCAAAAAAGTGAAATAAAAAAGAAGGACAAAGCCAGCAGCATCCCTAAGGACAGGGTTGAAATGTTTATTCTGATTAGTCCAAGGGCCTCTAAGGCATTTATAACTAATCGCATTTGCTTTCATAAGGGAATGTGTGTGAGTGGGAGTGTGAGTGTGTGTGTGTGGGCACACACATATACACTTTTACATATGCATAGATATATATATAAATAGAAAGATGGTAATTTCACATGAGTTTTTTTCCCCCTGAAGTTTCTTTTTCTACCATGAACATATGTTATATTTAATAGGAGAAAAGAGAGGGAGGCATTTATAATAATGTTAGAGAAAAAATGAGGAATCACTTGTCCAACTTACACAATTTACCAGTGGGGAAACCAAGGCCCAGAGCGATGAAATGTCAGGGCCAACTTCCTCAGCGACCCCATAGAAGTGCCAAGACCACTGCCATCTGTCCAAAACTTTATCCCCAGGGCTTGTGACATCCTGCCCTCAGGTAGAATCAATACTTTTCTTCTCCCAGAGTCCAAGTCACTATAGGAAATGTGAATGGCAGGGCCAAAGTGAACAATAGAGATATAGTTAATATTTCAGAAAGAAATTTGATTGTCGAGGAGAAAACAAAGTTGGCAACCAGAAGTATGCAAACAGGGTATCTTTGCCAATAAAATTCTAGCAGAATTGTTTAAAATTCTCTACTGATGAACATTCTTTCCACATAAGGCAAATAGTAATTGTAAAGACACAGAAACACAAGTCTTTTAAAAGTCTCTGGTGTACTTTCATTTACATAAGACTGTTTTTTTCCCTAAAACTAAAATTATCTTAATTATCAATTTCTAAAATTAAATACAAAAATAAAAAGCCACTCTCTCTTTGAAATTCTTTAAGTTAGAGTTCTTGGTTATTCCTTGAATGCATGAACAAAGAGAATTTTGGAAATAAAGAAAAAAATTTTAGGCAGTTTGGAAACCCCAGTTTTCTTTAGAAATGACTGAGAGTATTACCATGATAGGATAAAAATCATAAAAGTATGATTGGAAAACAGCTATTTTTAATGTGTGAAGAAAATTCTATTTTATAAAAACTAATGAGCAGAGGATTTTCTGAAAAAATGTTATTTTCCTTTCAGATTCCATTTATCAATATGTGTTTTCAACAAAAATCCATTAAGCACCTGCTTGAAACTGGCCCCACTCCCACTCTGGTTCTGAACATACATCAGTGAATGAGACCAACAGAGCTTAAACTGTAAGAAATTCTTACAACTCCAGCCCTAGGAATTTGGAAAGAAGCCACATGTTTCTCCCATAGTGAAAGAGGGATTGTAATGAACGTGAGAAGAGCCAACACCCTACTTTATTCTGCACACAGAGAAAAGGGTACTCATACTGGCTAAAGATTCAAGCCCTTCACAGATAGCACTTTGTCATAATCACGACCACGCACTATGGTAGGTAATTTCTCTATTTTACAGCCCTGGAAACTATGATTCAGAAGCTTAAGTAACTAAATGGGGGAGGGGGACAGTAATTCTGAGAGAGACATTTAAAGAATGACAGGTTGAGCAGGTATGGAAAAGATTCTTCACTTCCATTATCACGTTGAATGAAATGAATGAATGAATGAATGCATGCATGAATGAATAGGACATAGGGATTCTCATTCTACAGCTATCTTTCACCCACACAGTGGTGAGTTTCATGTTCTACTTTAGAGAGTCGATGGTGGCCCTTTTGGTTCTGGGAAGGGCTTTCTACAGAGGTATCGAGCATAAGGAATTAGAAAGAAAGGATAAGACCGTGGCACAGCTCCAACGGAGCGGCAAGGAGGCAGAGAACACTTCTTACTTCCAATTACTATCTTTGTCACCTTGGCTGAATAGTTAACATCTTGGACTTCAAAGCCTCATCCCATAAAAAAAAAAATAATGAAATGTGTCTCATTGAACAGTTGTGAGAAGAAAGAAAAAAAAGCACATAGTGATTTCAATCGCCTGGCAGATATTTGGATCCTGGTTAACAGAACCTCCTTTCATGAGTCCCCACCTGAGGCCAGAAACAGACTTGACTGCGGGCTGCTTGGCCTGAAACATGTTCCCGGGGTGAGCGGGCTGTGGAGAGAAGAAGCTGAGGGAGTGGGATCTGGGTGGGCAGAGTCCACACAATCAAGGTTTTTGAACAGTGCCACAGATGTCACGATTGAATTTTGGAGTCGTCCTCTGAAGGTCTTCAAAAGTCCAGCTGAATTTAATCCAATGAGGCTTCACCTAGAAAGAACAGATGGTCTTGACGGGTCTGCAAGGCCCCTTTCAGCCCCCGGGTTCTGTAATAGAATTATCTTTAAAGTAGCCAGCCTTTAATTTTTCTCCAGTACCTTCTTTTGTAAAGTCAGAGATATAACTGATTGCTTACCTTCCATTGCCTCTCAGCGGGCTTTATTTATAAAGAATAATCACATGACAGCCAGAAATACCTTCAGACCAGGAGGGACACCGGCCATCTGTTCCTCTGATAACGTGCTTCGAGTGGTTTCTCCGGGATTCTGGTACTTAACAAAATGTCGCCACGGCATCATCCAATCTGTGTATTTATAGGAAGGAGAATGTGTGTACGTTACATATTTGGACTTATTTCTTTCAGCGGGAGAAATATAGCCTCCGCCATATGTTCGCCACACACGTAATTACCTCAGCACTCCGTACATCTAATTTAAATATTTCACCATTCACAGAGCAGCAGGTTAGATCTTCCCCTTGAGTCCAGATACACTTAAACCCATCATCCTGGAACAGAAGCCCTTGGTGGGAGGGTCATTAATCAGATAATTACTAACTTTCAAGCTGATCCTCTGAATAAACATTCCCTATTTTGTGATCTCTCCTGGAGCTAAGAGAGAAGGCCGAGGCTCCCCTGTGGGTCTGGAGGCAGGTGCCTTCACTCCCCCGGCATCCCCGGACCCCCATGTTCCTCTGGTGTATATAGAGGGCTTGTTGGTAAGAATAAAGATTGTAGCTTCATTAAGTAAGCTTGTGTCTTATGCCATGCTGTGCTCCACATTTTACGTGTGTTATGTGATTTTACTTCTCACAACAGCTTTGAAGGGCGGGACTCTTATTATTTCCTCCTTACAAATGGGCACACGAAGGCTTAGAGGAGTTCAGTATCTAATAAAAGACAGATCTGTCTCTCTCTGAAGGGGCTGCCATTTTGCTCAGTAGTTTCAACATTCAGGGATTTAACCAATATTATGGAACATCTTCCCAGCACCTGCTTTGACTCTGGGAATACAGGGTTCCTCAGAGAAGGCAGAGTCCCCTCTCTCATGGGACTAGTAATTCTGACAGAAGAGGACAGACAAGAAGCAAACAAGAAAATGACAGGAACTCATAAAGGCTGTGATGGAAACAATGCAGGACAACACACAGGGAGAGCCCTGGGCCCTGAGGCCACTTCAGCTTTAGGTTTACGGAATGCACTGAGACCAGAATGAGAAGAGGCTGGGCAATGAAGATTCCGGGGCAGAACATTCTGGCAGAGGGAACAGCCCATGACCAGGGTAGGAACAAGCTCATATCTCTACAGGTTCAGGTGGAAGACTAGTGCGGCCAGAACCTCTGTGCAGGAGGGGATCCATGTCTAGAGAAGAGTCCCAGAGGCATACACGGACATGTCGTATGGGTACTTCCAGAGCGGGGCAGGGAGATTGGCTTCTATTGAGGTGTTTGAGGGGCTACTTGTGGAGCAGGAGGTGTTTAAGGGGAGATTTTCATCATCTGATTTACAGTTTTCAGAAATCAGAATGGTGTGTGCAGTGGGGTGGGGTTGGTGGGAACGGAAGCAAGAAGAACCACCGTGACACCCACCCCAGCAAGTGGAGGGAGAGTTACTTCTACCCGTGTGAGGAGTGGCCAGGCAGGGGACAGAGCGTGCTTCTCATCTGAGTTCTATCGAGAAAAATAAACAAGATCTCATCAGGCAGGGAAGAGGGACTAACTCCAGTTAGAGGGAACAGGGTTCACACATGTACGGAGGTTCTGAGTGCAGGGTATGTCAGGGAAACAGTAAATGTTTGTCTCCAGACTATGGTGGGACCACAAATGTTGGGATCAGGCTATGAGGGGCCTTGAGCATATAAGAGAGGTCTCTTCACAATGACAACGATGGCCCTTCCTCCAGGTGGACAGAGCCCACGCCAGAGCTCATGGGAAAGAAGAGTAGGAAGGAACAACATTGACTTCTGTTCCTCCTTCCTGATGAGGCCGGGAGCCGCATCTAGAACAGTGTGCAGAAATGTCTGTCCTTCCTGCTCCCTCACCTCACTCCTGCCAGCCTCTTACAGCATCGACTTTGGATGCTTGCTCAGTCCGCTGGTGTTCCATGCTGAGCACGCCTAGTGAAAATAGTACGAGGCCCACATACGAAATGGTGGTCCCGACCCAGGACTGGTGTCAAGATTTTCACCCTGGATGCTTCTGTTCTAGATGTTTTTCATAGGTCCTCACTCCTCAGAGTGGAACAGCAGTATGAGCGTCATCTGGGAGTCCGTTAGAAAGGCAGGCTCTCAAGCTCTACCCTAGAGCAACTGAATCTGACTCTGCGTTTTAGCAAGATTCCCAGGTGAGTTGCATGCACATTTGAATGTGGGAAACACAAGTCTAGATGAACATGTTACTGCCAAAGAGAAGTCATGGGTTAGAAAGCCAGAAAGGGTCTGGAACTGTGCAGAAACCCACAGCGTGATGCCAGCTGGGGCCTGGGATTGGCAATGCTGGGTCAAGGGCATGGGTGGGCACGGAACCTTCTGATTCCCAATTCCAGTTATGCCTCTGACACAGAGTTGTAGGCAGAGGAGTGTTTTTAGGGCCATGCTTTCCCTTCTTTGCCTGTGTCTACTTCTGTCTACTATCTGTGAAGATAGTGATGGATGCAAAGACAAATTTGTAAGGTTCTACTAATAAACAAATTAATTTCCGTGAAGAAAACCATAAGAATTACCCTAGATTGTCATCAGAGGAACTTAAAGTGCACTAAAAAGGAGAAGAAGAAGAAGAAGAAGAAGAAGAGATTTATAAAGAAAGCGAGAAACTGTCTAAATCATAAAGAGATGACTGCAAGACATGTCCAGTGAGTGATCTGTTCGTAGGGAGCATTAGTCACTCTTGGGCGTTTGGGGACTCTACTCTTTTACTCCGCTATATTATTGATATGCAAGTAGACACCCTCTTTCCTTGCATTATTTTTTATAAACTTACCATCTTTTAACACACTATATAATTTCTTTTTTTTTTAATATTTTATTTATTTATTTGACAGAGATAGAAACAGCCAGCGAGAGAGGGAACACAAGCAGGGGGAGTGGGAGAGGAAGAAGCAGGCTCATAGCGGAGGAGCCTGATGTGGGGCTCGATCCCAGAACGCTGGGATCACGCCCTGAGCCGAAGGCAGACGCTTAACCGCTGTGCCACCCAGGCGCCCCAACACACTATATAATTTCTTAGTTTTAATGTTTGGCTCTGAGTATTTAGTGTGATCTCAGTCTGAGGTGGACTTGGGTTTGAGGTGTTGGGTCAGAAAGAGAAAGATCAAAAAACCCTAAAATATTAAATTACCACTCGGTATATGTGAAATGTATCTTTGAAGCTCATGCAACTTTTTTTTTTATTTTAATGCTGAATGGCATGTCACTCTGTCTTAAATCTCTGCAAGAAAAAATCAATTAGCATCGTAGAGCTGGTAATTCTACACTATATTCTGCAACGAGAGGAATGACAGAGAAAGAGCAATTTAGGCTGATAGCTACATCAACCGCAGTACAGTTGATTAAAAATTTAACAGTTTTTTCTGATGAGTGTCCTAGCTCAGATTTGGAAAACACTGACGGATTTAATTTTCCACTGACTAAATAATCATTTTATAAGCCATGTATAATTCATGTAATGGCAGTGTTATGGGCTTGTTAAAAATGACTGCTACTAAACAGTTAACACTCTCTAGCAAGCAGAGACTTGTAAAGGATTATTACTGGAATTAGTTGGCACCCTTTAACTGAGAATGAGTTTTTTGCCTTCTGAATCTTTAACATTAAAAATAGGTTCAACCTATTAGCACAAGTAACACCCTGCCTCAGCCCACCCCACCCCTCACCCCAACCCCCAAATATTCACAAATATTTATTGGGGAAAGCATGGGATCTGCTTAGTTATCGCTTTGCTTCTCAGCCAAGTAACACTAAACAAGATCTTCAGCTTTCCCCAGTTCTGTTTCCTTCCCCAGATATGGTGGTAGTGGTGCCTATCAGACAGGGTTAGTGGGGGAAGTAAGTGACGTAAGGCTTTTCTTTTAAAACCACTTAATGGCATTTTTTTTTTCCGCAGAAATAGAAAAACCACTCTAAAATTCATATGGAACCACAGAAGACCCTGAATAGCCAAAGGAATGTTGAGCAAAAAAGAACAAAGTGGGAGGCCTCTTGCAATTCCTGATCCCAAAACATACTACGAAACTAGAGTAATACAAGCAGCATGGAACAGCAGAAAGTCCAGAAACAAATCCAAACGTATACAGTCAACTGATCTTCCACAAGAGAGCCAAGAATACACAACGTGCCAAATGTGATGCTCTACTTGCATTGTTAAATATAGTAATCAGCACACCTGCTGACGTTAAGGGAGCGACTCATTTATCTTAAAGTTTAAGACTTCTCTTGCCTATCTGGAAAAGAATTATGGGTTCTAGTTTAGCTGGACCCATAAAACTAATATAACCAGACAATTTAAGTTTGTGCTGAAAAATCAGCTAGCTTATAGGTCTCTTATTTCTCTTCCACACCCTGTGGTAGAAAGAAAAAGATACTTAGGCAACTCATGGTGTGTCAGATAATAAAACTAAATTGCTCAATTGGAATTTTCATCTACTGTGTGTAGAGAAACCACAGAGGAGAAAGATAATCCATCTTTCTTTCATTCAAGGAAGGCTTCCCAGAAGAAGGGACCTTTTTTTGGGCATTACAAGATACACGAGGATCTTGCAAATACGAAGAAGGGAGACAGAATGGTATCTTGTGCAGACAGCACTGTGCAGTGGCGATGAAAAGCTCCATGTTGCCCCAGCTTGGTGCGAATGCTCGCTGAAATTTTTCTCATTACCACACATTGAAGGAGCTCGGCCACGTATCAGGAACTATTCCTGAGAAACAAAAGGATAAAGTCCGTTTTGATCTGTGCCCTGGAGTTCACGGTTGAGACAGATAGAAAGTCACACATGCACATGGGGTGTGGAATAGAAAGTGCAATCCCAGCAGTGGGCATGCGTTGCCATGGGAACACAGAGACACTGAGTGACTAACTCTGCCTGAAGAAGAGAGAGAAAAGTTGTGCAGAGAATGACCCACGAGCTGTGATGAGTTCACGAGCAAGGGGAGAAGTAGGCAGTGACATTATAAGCAGATGAGGCATCATGTGGCATCAAGCCTGGAGGTGGGGCAGCCCACAGCTTTGTAAGTCTTAGAGGATTGTTTAAAAATTATTAAGAATTACAAGATGATGACAAAAGAACACTAAAGCAAGGACAGGGCTCTTTTAAGTGTGACCTTTGTAACGGCACAGGCTGCACACCACAAAGTCACCCTGCCTATGGAGGAACCTGCATGAAATTTACCCTGTTGTTTCATGTCTGGGTCCTTTGTCCAAATCCACCCTGAGGTCACTGGAAGTGACTACAAGGTTGTTACTTTTCCTCATAATGAAACTCTGATGTTGGAAAACCTTCATTCAAATGAGCTTTATTGCTACAAAACCAGTCTAGGTAAAGGGCATTGAAACTGACTGCAATAAACAAGAGAGAAACACAAAGGAAATGAAAACCACCACAGAGAATTCAAAAGAAACCAAGAGGGTAAAAACCTAACCCGAGAAACTCCTGTCATGCAGAGTGATTGTCTAAGATCAGAGGAGCTAAATGACTCCGTGAGTCCCAGAATTCACTCACGATAATTGAAAAACACTTTAGACTTTCCTGAAATCATTGCATTTTCCGTCCCAAACATGGCTTGAAAGTAGATTGCAGGATAAACAGAAATACCATGAAAAATTGTCTAGGGATTAGAAACATAAAACCTTTTATGTTTCAGAAATAAAGGCCATAAAAACAAAGTATCTATATTTAACTATTCCTATGGATGGTAATGAGATATTTTTAGAAGAGAAAAAAGCTTAGATGGCATATGTGCACTGCCTTGTTTAGATCAGATTAGATTGCAATGTAATGACTAACCAACTTCAGATTTTATGGTTAAACAAAGCTTCATCTTACTTATGTGTGTGTTCTCTTTATTGCTTTGCAGAATTCCTGCTTCTTTGCAGTGAGTATGGACTGAGCACTTGTCTACCGAAGATTCAGGAAGCAGGGTCAGATTTTTTTAAGGGATGTAGTATATCAGTTAAAGTAAATTGACATGGCAAAGTAGTCTTGAGAATGTCAGAAGAGGTCCCGGTCTTTTCATTCCGCTCCTGGGAGACGTGCTTATTAGCTAAGACAACAGAACATCTTCTGCTCAGGCCTCAGTTTCTCTTTAATTCTGTGTGATGCTCTGCCCTCATATCCCAGGCTCCCTTTGGCATGTCTATGGGTAGATTCCACTGGCACAGCCCTGTGCCTACCCCAATTGAGCCCTCTGTTCAGTGGTGCTTAGAATAAGAAGTGCCAGTTGACAGAGTGGTGGTTATATTATTATAGCAATGATTAATAATCATCATTTACTGAATATTCACACGTGTCTGATACAGGGTTTGGCATTTTACATGGATTACATGTTTCATATTTCATTTAACCATATAGCAACCCCATGATGTAGGTACTATTATTAGCCCCATTTTTAATTAAAGAAATTCAAGTCCAGACAGCAGTTTCCCAAACTCACTTAACTGGTTTGGGTCTGAACCAGGATTAAAACCCAGCCAGCTAAACTATACAATTTGTATTATTAGCCACTGGGTCAGTATTTCCCAAACTTTGATAGTTCTGTACCTCTGTTTTGTTTTGGTTTGGTTTGGGTTTTTTTATTGTATGTGTACCACTGTTGAAGTTGGTGGCCTTGAAACTTAAAACTTTATTCATTTATCCATTTAAGTTATATCTCTCCTAAAACATTAAACATCAACATATTAACTATCAGTTGTTCCTCCACATTCCCCCTACGATCGTCTTGCCCACTACCTGGGTTCGTTTGATCAGTATTTACCAGGTTGATGCCAACGTGCCAGGCAGAACACATAGCAGGGAAATTGGGAAGGCAACCACCTTAGGAGAAGACAGAACAAAAGTTTCTGCTGATAGCCCATGACAGCCCCAAGGAGATCGCCACTCTAGGACAGCACGTCTGTGTTGGGTGCACATCGGCTTTCTGGGGATTGAGCTAGCACCGTCTCAGGTGTGTTATGACTGGTCAGAGGCTTTCAGGACAGGACACCGGAAACCCAGAGCAAGACTCACTCTGTGCCAGTAGAAATCATGCCCAGCTGGGACAAGGGAGGGTCCCGGGCTCAGCTCACTGGTGGAACTAGGGATCTGGACTCCCCTTCACGTCTCCTTTCTGGTAGCTGGATGGTTAGCAGGAACCAAGAAGAAGCTCAACTTCACCTATTTTGCTATCAATAAATATTCAAAGGCAGTAAGTATGTGGAAAGGCTTAAAGTCCTCACCACCCAGAGAGAAAGTTAAACCCATTTTCCTTTCTCCAGCAATTCCACAACAGCCAGGAAGCATAGAGATGAACATTAACAAGTATTCAAGTGAATCCCACTAGAACTGAAGCTCCCTGTGGGCAGAGAATTCTGTCTACTGTATCTCAATGCTTGGAACCGTCCATGGCATAGGAGAGATGCTCTAAAACTATTTGTTGAATAAAAGATAAATTAGAACAGGTGCCTGCCTTCCCCTGGGACAGTAATTTGGAGCGTGAACTAGCAATCTGGGTAGAAGATTCACTAATATATTGTAAATTCTTAATGTCATGTAAAAAAGTCCAGACATTTCCTATAGACCCTGAAGACAGACATATCTGTGTCTTATGAGTGTGACATCCAATCTAGGTTTCTGCTGGTGGAAGTTACTATATTTTCCCAGAACGTCTCATCCATTAGAGTGCCTCTCCCAAAATAACAAAAAATTATTGGGGGTTTGCTGGTCTGAATGAATCACATATATTGCATAATTATTTTAAATTAAAACTAGGACTTTTTTAAAGTTTAAAAATCTCTTCTTTAAGCTAGGACTATTTATTTTTACAACAGCCCATGAAGTAGGTACTAACTATATTATCTCAATTTATAGAAGAGAAATTAAAATCATTCCACAAAATTTTTTCAAAGCATGCAGTTGGTGAGTGATAGAGACCAGATTCAAACCTAGGTAATCTGTACTCAAAACCACCATATTTTATCGCCTTTTCAAAACTCAGGAAGACAAGTCCAAAGCAAAATTGCAAGGTTGGCATCATTTACCTTCAGGGACTTGCCCCCATTCACCTGTTATCTTTTGTCCATTTCAGCTCTTAATATCCTTTATCAGCCTCAGGTCTTTGTCTAGAAACAGTCCTACCAACCTATGCTTATTTCCAAACAGAGACATATGCCACTTATCAACCCATACATTTTTCTGGGTCATGATCCCCCAGGTTCACTTCCAGGTATCAACAGATAAATAGGAATAAAATGGATCATTTTTTTGATTAACAATTGATATCCCCTCTTCTTTCTCCTGTTCTGAGCACTGCATCATTAAGATAGAAACAGCACATATGGAATAAACTAGGACTTTTCAGTTACACCCAATCACCTGGGTTCAAAGTCATGTCCACTAGATCCTGTCTTGACTGCTTCCTCTAAGTCTCCTGATGGTCTCTCACTTCCAACTTACTCACCTCTGACCAGGTCCATCTTGTGGCTTGGGTCGTACCCTGGCAGTCTTTATTTCTCTTGGTTTGTCGACCAAGAAAATGACTCCCCTTTCTGGCTCAGGTCTCTGGTCTTGGCACCTGTTTAGTTAAACAGTTGGATTGAGGTCCTCAGTCTCCCCAGGAGCTGATGCATCAAGGCCTCACTACCTAATTCCCCTCCTGAGTCAACAAGCTTTCCAAGGTTATGACCAATTAGCTAGGATCACTTCTGGTGCCTTCTCCCTTTTTAGGATGCCTCATTCTGTCCACCAAGGGACACCTATTGAAAGGTTACTGATTTGTCCCTTCATTATCTGGATCATCGGAAGCAGCAATGAGTCAATGAAAAGGTCACTGAGATTGAAATCAAAGGACTAAATTTGAATTTCCACTTTATTACATCAAGCTCCTTAGACTCAGTCATGTAATCTATGTAAATGATAATAAAAACCAATTTGCTAATATTTTAAGGCTTCAGTAAGATAATGTGCATGGAAGTAACTGTTAATTATTATAAGCTGCAAAAATCTCAAATCTGTTTTTACTACTTTCAGCTCCATCCTATGCTAATAACATTTACCAAGAATCATTTGAGCTAAAAAATAAAAAATAAATAAAAAGGATTGCTTCAAATCAACACACATTTCTTGTCATTTGCTTCTATGCAAGCACTGGGCTTGGTGCTGGGTACAGAGGTAAATTGACACATCAGGAATTCCCAGTTTGTTCAGCACCACAGAGATGGCACATGTCCTGCCTTAAGATTTGGAACATACCATGGGGCGCCTGGGTGGCACAGCGGTTAGGCGTCTGCCTTCGGCTCAGGGCGTGATCCTGGCATTGTGGGATCGAGCCCCACATCAGGCTCCTCCGCTATGAGCCTGCTTCTTCCTCTCCCACTCCCCCTGCTTGTGTTCCCTCTCTCGCTGGCTGTCTCTATCTCTGTCGAATAAATAAATAAAATCTTAAAAAAAAAAAGAGAGAGATTTGGAACATACCAAACTGTGTCTGAAGACCCGTGAAGATTCATTTGTCATTTGGAGAAGTAAGGCAGGCATGAGTCCCCCCAAATGAAAAGCTTTTTTTTTCTTTTTAATTTTTTATTATGTTACGTTAGTCACCATACAGTACATCCTTAGTTTTTGATGTAGTGTTCCATGATTCATTTAATCTGTGTAAACCACCTTTGGGAAGAAGTCTGAGATCACTTCATGAAAAAGATCTGGTTTGTAGGGAGCCCTCTAGAGGCCAATTGACTTTATCGCTTGGATTTTCTGGTAGGAGCCTTTAGGTCTTGCTTTAATACCTAATTTCCAGATGTGGATTGCTGAGTCTCAGAGAATTTAGCAGTCAATGTCAGCTTTTAAAGAAAGACCTTATTTTTATTAGAATTGTAAAAATATTAATTAACTTACGATATTTGCACTGATATTTTCAGAAAAAAAAAATCCTGAAGCAAAATTCAAAGCACAATTCTTGTGTCCTCTGGTATTTCGACCCTAGTTTGCAGCTGTTTTCACTCCTTGCCTAACTAAACCTTTATTTCCCCCACTACTAGTTAGGAAAGATATAAGGACTCATGGACTTTGAAGTCTGTGAGAGAACACTCCTTGTTAGACACTTGTGGATGTTTTTGATAGACTCATATGTAAATGTTCTTTCACTGTTCGGGAATAATCTTTAATTAATTATTTAGAGTTTAGCAAATACTGGGGTCTTTTATGCCTCTTTAATTACCCCATAAATTCCAGTGCTCCTGGAATATAAGTTTGTGCTTATTTTGCAACAGGTAAAATTTTGCACAAGGAAGTTTTTGTTTTGGTTTGGTTTGGTTTTTGTTTTTGTTCTCTCCTCTATCCTGATATATTGGTCATATAACTTATCTGGAAGTTGAGCCTGGGCCATCTTGTGATGTTCTCATTTTGTGCTCTTAAATGTCTTTTTTGAAAATATATGTATAAATCCAAAATAACTTTACACTATGAGAGATAAATCATGTTTTATATATAGTAGAAAGTCAATGAATATCTGTTGACTGAGTTGACATAATTCTAGTTTCCTAACTACTCTCCCGGTTGTAAAACCCAGAAAAAATAAAAAGATTTTAGTGATTCTTATATTGATGGGATGGGTCGCCAGTGATAACCACAGATTTCCTCTCATCCACATGGTTTTGAAACTGTTTAGCAATTATAGCTAAGTTGGGATAATAGCTGTTTGAACTGGCAATGATAGATAGGCTTGATATCTTTGCCAGTTTTTGCTTTAATGTTTAAATGTCACTTGTCCCAGAAAGAGAGCAATGGTATTAAGACACTGGGACAGAAATCCAAAGCCAAGATAGGAAAGAGAACAGTTTCCAAAGTAGAGAGAGATAGGGTTTGGGGAAAATGAGGTTTGCCATTGATGCTAGCTACCTCAAAGGAGTAGCCAGATCAGATCTTGGTTTTGTCTTATTATTCTTCTCTGGCAGATTTTTTTGTTTCCTTCCTCCCTTCCTGCATTTCTTTATACCCGTTAGGGAAGATTTTCCATTCCCCTGTAAGCCTTAGTTTCCATGTGGAGAGACTTACAGTAGACAAAGAGTGTTGATCTCTCTTCTGGTGATTTGCCTGAATAGTGAACATGTGAGAAGAAACTGAGAAGGCTGTGCTTGGCCCCTTCCAGGGGATGCCTGGCTTGCCCACCTGTAGGAATAACTAGGTTGACAAGTCTATGAAATTCTAAGGTGAAGTATAAGCAAGTCTACTTGGCTGCAAACCCAAAGTCATATTCTATTCCACACTTTCTCCTGCATCTTACTCTCAATGGCTCTAAATTCAGGATGGAAAGGGAAGTATTATTATTTATGGCCACCTGGAATCCCAACAATCCCCTTCCTTGTCCTTTTGAATTGAGGTGGATTTCAAAATTACGTACATAACAACAAGACAAAGTACTAGTAAGTAAGGAAACAGAAGAATAAAATAATAGGAAAACACAGAATAAAGCCAACTGTTTACCTATTTATTCATTCAATATATGTTTGTTGAGGCTTCACAGCCCCAGGTTCTATTCTAGGGGGTGATGTGTAGTGATGAACAAGACAGGAGGGGTTCCTGCTTCATGAACATTACAGAGCACACAAATAGTGCACCATGCAGTCTTACTTTTTCTTCTAGAGGTAGGAGCCAAAGTGTGCACTAATCTTAATAACAGTCAAAAAGAGGGGAATTCGTCTTCCATTCCATGATGAACAGGAGTGCTTGCCCACCCAAAGGACTGCCTTCCACCCCAGAATCCTGTGAGATGCTCTAATTTACCACGTGGCTACCACAAAGAGAAACAGACATTCTCTGTATCAGGATACCTAACTTTTAGCTCCAATGATTCAACCAAGACTATGTATCTAACTGGACCAGATCATTCAGAGCCCTAACCTAGTATTTTTACCTATTTGATTCAGGGAATCCAGGTAGTGTCTTGAAAGTGGACGAAACTCAAGAGCTGTCAGTAGCCGGAGGGGCAGCTGGAGCTGGATCCAGCATGAGTCTGGATCTGCAGCAAAGAAAGGAAAGTAAATGAGAGAAAGTAATTCCATCTTGTTCCAGCTGTGCCCAGTACTGTGCCCATGGCTTGGCAGTTGAACAACTCTGAAGGATGTCTGCATACCTCTACTAAGACACGGAGTTTTACAATAGTTTAACCGCAGTCACAGAGAAGGAGAACATAGTTATTCACCAGCTCTCTGCTCTTGAGTTCCACATGACATTTTCTACGCATCCGCCTGTCTCAGGCAGCTCCTCCACTTTTTAAAAAATCTTATATCTGTACTTAAATCTATGACAGTTTTGACACAATGAGAAGCAAAACCCTAAAGTAAATACCAAATCCTCCTTCTGGCTTACTTTCAATATTCATTGGAATACATCCCTTGATTTTCTTTTCTTGTCCTGTCTTGTGTTAATTGAAAAAGTGATTTCCATTTATTTATTCCTCAATCATCCATCCCAGACCCTCTCAAAAGGGTACCAACGGAAGCAAGGAAGTTATATGACTTTTCAGAACACACTGGGGGCTTAGAATTTCATCTTCCTGTGTCTAATTTCTGACGGTCATTAATGCTGATTCTGAATGATCTCTCCTTACCCCCAACAATCTTCAGCATTTGGAGTAGTAACTATTTCTTGCTTGTGTAATTTAAACCTCACTGGAGTCCAAGGATGAAATGTGGTCAGCTGCTCCCATAACTTGGAAGGATAAGAAGAAAGATATTTACATTAGATGAGATGTTATAGTTCACCCAGTTGGTGCCATTGTAGTTGAAACAACATTCTTAATAAAAGAATGAAGCAGGCTCTGAAATCCAGATTATTCTCCCACTCTGAGATGCTACGTTTCCATGGCAACACAGGGACTATTTCACAGTGACTCTCTAAAATGCTGATGGTGGCCTCTGAATGGTTTTTGCTTTGAACTTTCCAGAGTTATTAGGAAACCAAGTAAACTTTTGTCAGGTCTATGATTATGAAAACTGAAACGAAGCTAAATAGGGAATAGATATCTTCCTTCCGATTAAAAGCAAACAACAGAAAGAAAAACCACAGATTCTGAACTCAGAAGAAGTGGTGAAGTCTAGTGCACAGCTCTGCCGCAGCATCTAGGAAGCCCAAAAACTCTCAGTAGGTGGCAATATGGGAAAGTTCAAGTACAGAGCAGTCGGCATTGTAAATTCTTCAACAGTGATGGTCACCGGTCTTGGCAATTCAACAAAATCATAGCATTTACCACAAATGTACATTCTTTTCTCAATGGTAGCTCTCTGGATCAAAAATCCTCATGAAGTTTTGATCAATAACAATGGAAAGTAGGAGGCTGTTTGCTGTTTAAACAAATAGATTTCGTAGCAGTAATACAAAAACAGTCTAAATAAACCTAGTCAATCTTATTCTTAAAGGAGTGTGCTTGTTCTGTAAACCTAATGATTGTCCTTGATCAATTTCGATCAAGTCCATCAGAATACAATTATTGAAAATGACATATTCTGTGAGGCACTATTACCATGCTAATTCCAAGACTGTATCATTGAAGGTGGCTCAAAGTCCCCATGTCAGTCGTTTCATGAAAGGGAATATATTCTCAAAAATGCAATAGACCCAACATTTCAGAATCTGGTCACATAACTACAAATTGTTGGGTATTTCTGGGACTTTTGTACCCATCTCCCAAATTTTTGCACTATGCCATCTTCTTGACAACCATAGTTCGCTTTTGGTCCAGTGAGATTTTCTGGAAGCTCAGCCTCAAAGGTGAAGCCGTTGCTAAATGACTGATACATCTTGAGATTTGGAGTCTAAACATAAGACATAATTCACGTCCATTAGAACTACAAATTGTTTCTGAAATCAGGTTTTCACTGCCACTGAAGAGCTCTATAATTCTTTGACAGCTGTGATTCCACTGACTTCAGCGTAAATTAGTGACAGGAATTAGGTACAGTCTCCAGTCTCCTTGTGCTCAACCCACATGTCCAGCTTGCTCCTGAGTGGCTGTACTTCCTCAAAAAAAGCAGCAGAGTTGAAATATATATTCTCCTTTTACAGCCATAAGTTGGTGAATGCATATCTCAGCCATAACAATGTAAATATGTAATTGAGGGTTTGGAGACTTGGATTGTTCAAAACCATCTGATTCCCTAAACTGCTTAATCTGAAAAAACAGATCAATAACCCTCTTCCAAGTTTCTCCCTGACTTAGTCATCCATCTACATTAAACAAAGTTGTTTCAACTTCTTTCCAAATAAATAGTCCCAAACATGCATAAAATTCAGTCTTAATCACTTCCTCCATTAAAACCTGCAGTGAAGTAGACTTATAAAATTTAGAGCTCTAGCTGTTGTGATGTTTGGGATAATAGAGACTAAGTCCACCCGTACACACCTGGGATCCACATTCATTTCATACATCTTCTTCTCTTTCACTGTGGATTCCCTTAGAATAACAGGGTGCAGCTTGTTGTTGAGACCCTCCCCGCATAAGCTCTGGTCGCTTACAGGAAGGGAAGTTCACATATTCTACTCTAGATCACTAGGTCCTATGTATGTTTTGTAGCATCCACTAGATGAATGCCTTTGACCTCGCGCTGACCATCCCCCCAGGGTGATCAGACCAGCAAAGAGAGAAGAACTATCCATTGAAACTGGAATTCCCAGAAATGACTTTGGTTCACAGTACACAATAGGAGATGTTGATACCCTCTCCTTTATGAGCTGCTTCTTTATGAGAGAGATTCCGGGGACATATAATGAAGCCAGAGGTCATTCACAAATGGCCTCTCCGAGGGCCCCTCCTTCTTTCTGCAGCCTCTTCATCAACACTTGTTAACCTGGATTTCTGGCCTCCATTTTTGAGTTTAGATATATGTTATCTATTGCCCATGTTGATGTTTGGCAACTCAATCACCTGATTCTCCACCCTACTTTCCATACTTGAGTTTGGTCACTGAATGTATATTGTGCTTTGGTGAGTTGCTTAAAATCCTCCTCTGACTGAAACTGAGATGCACCCCATTTGGAACTTTGCTATTTCTGGGTGCATATGGTTGCCCAGGGGTCCATTCTTCCACCCAAGAGAAGCTCTGATAGTCACAGCTGCATCATGGAGAAGAGCGTGAGCTGGACTGAAAGTCAAAACATATGTGACATCCAGGCTCTGTCCATCGCCTGCCAAGGAAACTCAGTCTTGTTGTTTAGCTGCTTATTTACCAGCTTCTATTTTACTACTGTTTGAGGGGTCACATGGAAATAAACACTTTAAACTTAGACTCACTTTTTTCCGTCTGATGTTAAGCTAGAACATATTGTCTTGTATTATCTAAAATAATACAACATATTAAAGAGGATAAGGAGATGACCAATAAGGTTTTGGGTCAAACAGGCCTGGACTGAACCTGCCCTTGTCCCTTTCCTACTCCTCTGAAGCCATGAGTGCTTGAGATAGCTTCTAAACCCCCATGTCCGTTTTTTCAGCTGTAAAATGGGGATGAAAAGTCATACTGACCTCATAAAGTGTTATGAGCATTAAATGTGAAACCACACACAAAGCCTCGAGCCTGAAATAACTTTGACCACAGAAACCTACTCATTCCTTATGTTATTGTTTACCAGGCTGTATTCTCCAATATTTTACATAAATTTGCTCACTTAATCTTCACAGATGCTATTTTTAATCTGTGTTTAATAGATGAACACACTGATGCTTAGGGAGGTTAATTTAAGTTTCCCAAGATCATGAAGCCAGTGAATGAGGGGGTTGTTGGTCTTTGAAACCAGCTCTCTTGGTCTTATATCATATACTCTAAAGACAGTGCTTCAGAACAGAAAAGTAAGGCATCTGGAAGACTTTTCTTTTAGGTGATACACCTGATAATGGCAGACCACTGCCGAGAACTGTGTTTGGAAACCAATGTCCAAGGTGAGTGTGCTTTAGAGTGTACTAAGAAGGGAGTTTAAAA
Organism: Ursus maritimus; assembly: GCF_017311325.1. Lineage (NCBI taxonomy): Eukaryota > Metazoa > Chordata > Mammalia > Carnivora > Ursidae > Ursus > Ursus maritimus. The sequence goes on from NW_024426996.1 coordinate 72,203,397, forward strand.
ATTAATGATAAGATACCTGATTTCTCAAAATAATCCTTGATATTCAATAGCCTTGAGGCTCTGTGCAATTTCATGCAATTGTAGAACAGTTACTGAGTGCGTACTTGGTCCCAGGTATTATACGTTACCAAGGATACGAAGAGGAATAATTGTGGTCCCTACCCTCATTTTCACTGGCCCATTCTCTGAAACATATATCATAGCCTTTCAGGGAAGCCCATCAGTATTAGTGAGAAAGTAATTTCCCAGGATGATAGAGTGGGAAGAAATTTATTTGTATCTGGGCCTGGCATCAGATCGTGCCAGTGAAATCTGGTACTGAAAATCCTGTCTTGGTTCTTAGTTAGAAAGTCTAGAAAACTGGCATATGGGAAAGCAGTGATCATCACATTCACTAACGGTGCTGTTAGGACTTGAAGCGTGTTCCCCAAAAAAGACATGTTGAAGTCCTAACACTCAGTAAGTACCTGCACAGTAACCTTATTTGAAAATAGGGTCTTTCAAATTTAAGCAAGTTAATAAGATCTCCTTAATGAAATATAGCCGGTGACCTTATACAGTGAGGGAAATCCAGACACAGACATAAAGAATACCATGTGAAGACACAGGGACACACAGAGGGAAGCCAACCACGTGATGATGGGGGCAGTCATTGGAGTGATACGTCTTTGAAGCACTGCATGCCAAGGCAAAGAGAGAGTCCTGGAACAGATTATCCCTCACAGCCTCCAGAACATTCCAACTTCACCAACACCTCCATTTGGGGCTGCTAGCTGACACAAGTGTGAGACAGTGTTTCTGTTGTTGTAAGCCACCAGGTTTGTGGTTTTGTTACAGCAGGCCTAGGAAAGAAATTCATCTGCCAAGTGACAAAGTTGGGGAAAAATTCTCTAAGAGCCTAACTTTCCGGAAGCAGGCAAAGAGAAGCAACATCAAGTAATAGAAGCCAAGCCACAGTCCACTGAAGTCCAGGATCAAATGGGGATATTAGATCATGCCTCCCTATATAATCCATAGCTTGTGAGAGGAACATAGCCCCACACCCACCAGCCCACTGCTCCCAGCTTTTTCAATATGCACGGATGTCTTTACCCACCTACTTTTTTCCTCAGAGTTGTCTTTTTACCTTTTGAAACTACTTGGAAGTCCACCTGTACCCTCAGTAAAACCTTGTCTACTATATACTAACCCTCATCACTTTAACTGGAGCACACATGGGCTACTAGTGTAGTCAAAAATTCACTTTATTCTTTTCTATTTGTCCTTCCAAATGGCATGTCCAGGGTCCCACCAACTCTTCTATTTCACTCCCTCCTAGAAATGTCTGTTTTAACACTTTTCTAGTTACAAGAAAGCAGGTGGCTTACTTTGATATCTCATGTGTCTTAAACAATCCCGGGATGTTTCTGTCCTTGCTAAGAAAGAAGTTAATAGAAAGGGGACGTGTAAGCTGCTGTTTCATATTAGGTAAAGACTGAGTTGGATGAGTCCAAGACTCCTTAAGGCAAAGAACAATAGCAGGACTCCGACAGCCTGGCTCTGAATCCCTGTTCTGCACTGACTAGCTCAGTATCCTGGGACGGATTACATAACTTCCACGAGTCCTGACTGCCTGTAAGACGGGGTCAAAGTGCCTTTTAACTTAAAGAACTGTTGTAAAGGTAAATGATTAATAATACATATGTACCTCATGTCTGGTACTTAATAGAGACCCAGTAAACATTAACAATTCTTATTCGTTGCCTCAGTTTGGGGTAAATAATTCATGTTTACCATGACGCATTCACAGATTTGTGCCTATCCCTTGTTTAAGTGAGACCTTTGCATAAAGACTTATTTTTATGCAATCTCTTAACAAGAAATTGAAGTGGTGAAATTGAAGTATAAATCTAATGAAAAATAAAATAAATAAAATAAAATCAATGCCAATAAATCTTGGTGGAGTGCTTTTTTAAAAAACTTGGCTTGCTGCGATTGATTTTACACCTGCATTTTATGAAGCATATTTCATATTTTAAGTATTCAATTACACTAAATAGGTGTACTACTACAGGCGGATAGCTGTGTCATAACTAGAAACAGCAGTAAATCTGCATTTAAGAAAGCTTTCAAAGCGACTGGTGAAGCATTTCCTTCTTGACTGGGATTCTGCATCTTAGAAAGAAAAGGAATTAAAACTCTGAAGAGTATATTGGAGGCCAGCTGTATTCATTGGCATGGAATATAGGCCATAAGAATGGAAGAAAAATGGTCCAATATGCCAAGGTAATTCTAGCTGTGGTCGCTATAAAAATTCAACACATGTTATGGAGATGAATTTGTTAAGTGAGTAGCTGGCCCTTACTAAGATGAAGAACACATAAATGGGGGCTATATGCTTCAAGAAGATAATTCTTCATCTTTTTTTTTTTAAGAATTTATTTATTTATTCGACAGAGACAGAGACAGCCAGCGAGAGAGGGAACACAAGCAGGGGGAGTGGGAGAGGAAGAAGCAGGCTCATAGCGGAGGAGCCTGATGCGAGGTTCGATCCCATAACGCCAGGATCACGCCCTGAGCCGCAGGCAGACGCTTAACCGCTGTGCCACCCAGGCGCCCTGATAATTCTTCATCTTAATTTGAATATATTAAGCCCAGAGGGGTTTTACTGATTTTGTTTGTTGAGGTTTTTTTTTTTTCTCCTTTTTTTCTTTCTTTGACGGGGGCCCTATTACATATGATGTCACACTTAAATGATTTAAACTGATCGATGATAGGATGAATGGATGGATGCATGGGTGATCGGATGGGGGCTGGATGGGGGGATGGACGTACATATTCATAAAAGTCTGATTTCTCCAAATAGTCCCACAGGCAGTTTACCAGATGCCTGACACGTAGTAGGCACTTAATAAAATATTTTGACTAACTGAATCTTATAGCTCTTTCTATCTTCCTAGATGCATACTGAATTCTGCAACAAATAGACAAAGTTGGCTGCTTGTTGACTGTCATCCGGCATGTATCTGACTATCTTCTGTGAAGACGCAATGACATGAGCTGGTGTCAGTGTGGACAGATTCTGCTCATCAAGGTCAACCCCCCAGAAGAAGTGAAAATGAGAAGGAGGAACTACCAAAAGAAAAAGGAAGCTCTCCCTCTATGCCAAAGGCACTTTAACGAAGTAAGACAAGTATGGGATTTGAAATAAAAAGATATGAGCTGAGTGTCCATGTCTATCACCTGCTTGCTCCATGATGCTAGGTAATTTCCTTAGCTACCCTGAGTCTCATTTTTCTGACTTGTAAACTGGGAAATATGCCTTCTCGGAGATTTTTCATCAGGATTCAATAAAAAAAAAAAAATGCTTGTGTGTTAAACCTTAAAATGCTTCACAGATTCAGTCAACCTCCATGCAATCGGGAAGGTCAACTTGGTAAATTGTAAAAGTATAAACAGTGAGACCTTGCATAGACAATGGTTTTGCTGAACAAATCTTTCAATCTTTTGTTCTCGAAGCAGTTTGTATAAAGCAAAATTAATCAGCAAACCTTGAGAGCAAAAGCAAAAACAAAGGTATATTTCAACGTATCTAACATCTTGCAAAGTCATTCCTACAATCCAAAATTGCAAATGGGGGAGGTGTTTTTTCCTGGGGAAAAAACCCCATCAGCCCAGTCTGAACTGTGCCTACAATCTCAGATGCTGTGTAAGACATAAATACATTATAAAACATGAGCTTGCCTCCCCTCAGTGCAGCTTTATTGCATATTTATGCCCGTGGCTCCTATGTGCTTCTGAGACAGGAGATAGGCTTGTTTGCTGTTTGGACCGGCTCCATTGCCACTCACCTGTGCTGTGCTTAATCTGGCAGCCCCCTTCTGAGCGCAGAAAGCATTTTTTTTTTCTTAAGCCAGAAGGAGGCTGGGGAGTCTGCATAAATTCAAAGACTCCACATCAGGCATTGGCAGGATGAGCGTGCTGAGCTCTGAGGCCTTTCTCGAGCTTGCAGGATCAAAAACACGAGGGCAGCACTGCAGGTGCATAATGTCACAAAAGACAGCCGCCAAACCACACATGTTAATCAGGACGCCTGAAGGCTGGCAGAATTCGGGCAGCAATTTCTCTTCCACTGATCTCCACTCGACTTTTCTTGGGAACCAACAGGGAGATGTTGGATCTGACTATTAATGAATCAGGACACACTTTATTGGTCCTAAAGCACATTTGTCATGGCAATTTACATGAGTTAGCACCATGTTTCTAAAGCTTACTACAGAATCTAGCAAGCATCCATTTTAATGAGCTAACACACCCAGAACGACTTATACTTTTTTACGGTATTTATTACATATTGTCATAAACACTATTAAATTAAATTATGGGACCATTTGCAAACTGAAAAAAATAAATTGCTCATCCTTAAAGCAAGAAAGAATCTTAAGAGTCACCCACTCGACCAGTTCTCATTCTGTGGGATATAGAAGAAATTCAGGCAGTATTCTTGGCCTCATCTTAGCTAAATGAAAGTCCAAAGGTTTGCACCTCAGCCAGGCTACTGGAAGTCTGTGATGGGGAGGGGGATAGAATCCAAGAGAAAAAAACAGCTTTGATAAACTGGTCACACACGTTATTAATCCTTTGGGGCTGGGAAGGAGAACCAAAGTCATGGGCAGAATTGGGGATAATGCACCAGAACGAAAGGATTCAACATGGAGGGTGTATAGAAGTTTCTGGAGTGCCCCTTGAGTAGGTGAAACACAGCACTGAACATAATTTGTATGAGATTGAACTCTTGGATATGTGGAAAGAGGCCACAGATGTGGATTTAAGCTTTAGTTAATAATTATTAATAATTGCTAATAATCATAATAACATCCACTGTGTCTCGATGTACTGGAATAAACCGGTTTTACAGGCCCCTCTTCGATGTGAGGTGCTCTCTCTCTAGGACTTTCTGGAATGCTGAAATTTGCTCTCCTCCAGATTTTCACTAATCTCCCATATTCTGAGCTCCTTCCTAGTGATGCTGGCTCTCTCAGAATTAGCATAGATGATGATTTAAGAACATGGACTCTTGGTTCAAATCATAGGTCTACACTTACCAGCTATCTTCCCTGGGAGACTGACCTCACCTCTGTGACATGTACAGCTACAAGATGGGAACAGTGATAATAAGTATCTTTAGAGTTAGTGTGAGGATTGAGTACAGATATGCCAGGTCCTTAAAACAGTGTCTGGTACCTAATAAATGCTATTTAACTAATGGATGTGATTTAGGTGTCTCTAATACTTACCACTTTTCATTATATATCTTCCCTTCCCTTCCTCTAGTGTCCAGGGCTAGCCACACTAGGGAAGGCAAGAATAACAGACTGAGATTTTTTTTAAGTTAGTATAATTTCTAACTGAACACTGTTGGCTTTTTAAATATGTGCCATTTTGAAATACGGGATAATGAGACACATGGTTATAAATAAGTAGAATCCTTTTCAATGGAGACTGACACAGGTGTGTCAGAGACAAATTGTACAAACAACATTGCCACCGTTAATGTGATTTTTCAAAATGTGATCAGATTCACTACTCAAAGGCCAGAGAAAAAGAAAAGTACAATTACTTTTCAATTTGCCCATTCATTGCATTCCTGGGAATCCAAAGTATACTAAAAATGAACAAAAATATCCTTTGGGATTTTTTGACATATGTTCTGGGTCCACACAATTACAATCAGGTTTTTTACTTACGTGAATATCAAAGTGGACATTCAAATCATGCAGAACATAGATGGTCCTTTATTATGTGGGAGGGACCATCTAATGCATTGCAGGATGTCTAACCTCCCTGGGCCCTGCCTTCTAAATATCAGTGGCTCTCTTCCCTCATTCATCACGAAAATAAAAAATAGACCCACACGTGTGTTTCAAAATGCCTCATAGGGTAAACCATTGACCAAGAGAGTGATCGGGACTGGGAGGAAGTTTATTGGTGGGGTGAAAGCCACAAGCATTTTCCCCCAGGGAGTTCGTACAGAATAGTAAGGGACCAGGGACAAAATCCAGAGAAATGGATTAATGTTAATGGACAAGAAAGGGTGAGAAGCAGCCCACCACAACTGGGACCAGATAGAAAGAGGACCAGGACCACTGGCAAAAGAGGAAAGTGAAAGAAGAGAGAAAATAAAGTTTTCTGAAGAAAAGAACATTTAGCAGTGTTGAACAGAGTAGATGAATTAGGTAAAATGAGGGGTCGATGTAAGTCAACTGAATTTGAAAATAAAGAGGTCATTTCTGAACTGTCCCAGGGCCTTCAGGGCTGCTTTTTTGAGTAGAGAATATATTGCAGCCAATTTAAAACTGGAGACACCAAGAACCAGAGAAGATGTGTTGTCAACTCTTTCTGCTGGCCTAATGAGAAGGGAGGGAGATGAGGACTAACAACTAACACGGCCTGTGGATGGAAGCACCTGAGTTTTAACCCCCATTCCTTCACATTTCCTTCCAGAAGTACTTTACCTTTCCATGCTTGTATAAAATGGACGGGCAACGTCTGGCCACAAGCAAACCCTGAAGATCCATTCTGGTTTGTCTGTTTTTAAAAACCAGTGACATTTTAGATTTAAACAAGGGTGAATTTTTCTTGAACAAGTTCTACAGTGGGAAAGTGAACATCGATGGACCTTATCCTCTTAAAATCCCCACCAATACCTTTAAGCATGTTCCATGTATAACTGCAGAGCATGTAAACGCTAGCCTGTTCCTTCTTATTTCTCTACCAGTTGCCAATATGGCACTTTTTCTGCTTCTTTCCAGGAGGAAAATGTTAATATTGTCGTGTCTAAAACCAGTAGGACTCCTTCCAATAACTGTGCATCCCCTCAAAAATGTCAACAGTTTCTGGGCTGTGGATTATCTGGTTTCCATGATTTGTCTTTAGTCTTGTAGTTGAAGTGGTGAACGAGAACATCATTTGGGATTTCATGTTTAGGGTGGGAAAGCCTTGAATATATTTATATCCTGAAGAGGGCAGGTAAAGAAGGAGAGGAGGATAGAAAGGGAGGGGAAATGCTAATTGACGGAATAAGAACTTTAACAAGGTTCTAGAGGGAAGGGATCTAAGATACCCATCTTAGACAGAGGGAGGGACTCTCTATCTCATTTAACAGGAAGAAAGAAAAAAAAGTGTAGTTGTGGTTGTGATCAGTGTGGAATTGAGGGTGAAATGGGACTTTCCAGAAGCTCATAGACAGGCCTGTATTACTTAGGATACTTTAACAAATGGCCCAGGTAAATTTGAGTTAAGCAATGGAGATAGATAGATAGATAGATAGATAGATAGATAGATAGATAGATAGATGATAGATAGATAGATGATAGATAGATAGATAGATTCTCATTTAAGAAGTTAAAATATGCAGATTAACATAATAGTGGGAGGCAATGAATAGAATTACGTGAAGATGACCCTCAACACTCACTCTGAGTTGCTGGGTAAACGGATCGGCTGGGATGAGGAGATGGGGTGTGGTTGCTACCTTCTCCAAGTTGGAAAAACAGCATCCAAGCTAAGCGTCCTGTGGGGATGCTGATTCTGCTGGCCCATGGACCATGGATCATCTATTGAAAACCACTGGTTTATAGAAATTGGCCCCTTCTCCTAGAATTCCCAGCCAATTTCTATAAATCAGTGGTTTCTAATAGATGATCCATGGTCCATGGACCAGTAACATCAGCATCACCTGGAAACATGTTAGACAAGCCATTTCTCAGACCGCCATCTTAGACTACTGAATTAGAAACCCTGGGAGTTGGGTAATTTGTATTCTAAAGAACACTACAAGTCTATGAGAATGCTTCAGAACCACTGTTGTAAACAGCCGATACCCCAAATCTAGATGAAGGGACCAGATCATGGAACGTTTCAAAGGCAATTATAAAGACTTTATAGAGATAAGCGGGAGGATAGCTCTGTGTGATGCCCACATCGTGTTGCTAGTAGCCTCTCTCCTGGAGCCATTTCAAATTAATCCTCAAATTTAATTAGGAAAGTGGAAGTTTCTGGTTTTCAGCAAATGTAGCACAAATCTGATCAACCACAAGGGCATTCACAAGAATATTGCAGAGACAATGTTCTAAAGGTCATGCTGATTCAGGTTAACCTGATTACTTGCTTCAACATTCAAAGATCAGACATTTTCTATAGTAGGAGAATATGAGATGGACAGAGGCTGGCCTCCCAGCTCTGTCTTTGACAATCTGTGGAACCTGGTGTATCTCAACCGCTCTGAACATCACTCTCCTTGTAAAGTTCTAAAAGTTACTGGAGGGAAAGAGGATAATGTATACTGCACTTAACATGTGTTTGGGGTGTCCTAACATCTCACCTAACAATACCCTAATAACTCACTTCCCTGTGGTTTTTGTTGAGATTCTTGTGGTTGTTGGTGCTTACTCTGGGTGTTGATATTAGAGATCAAGGAGTGATGGCAACAGTTGAAGGCGGAGCACAGAGAATTGGTAAGAGGTGCAGCATGGGAGAGAAGGGTTCCAAAAAGCTTCTAAGAACATGATAACTGAGGCCAATCTTGCCAGATGAGTGAGAGAGAGAAGGATGAAGAAAGGGGACTCAGAGCTGGGGGCACAGCATGGATGTAGGCATAAAGACTGAAGGCAGCTTTGCCTTTTTGGGAATGTTCAAGAAGTGCAGCTCAGAGTCATGCAAAAGAGAGGGATGAGATGAAGCTGCCAACAAAGCCAGAGACCCTGTCATAGAGACCCTATTTGGCCTACCTGAAAAATTGGACATATGTGAAGAAAATGGGAAGAGATTGGTGGGTTTTCCATTGGGGAGTGACACCTACTTTAAAAACCCTACCCAGACTACAGGGAGGAGAACATATTGAATTGGAAAAGAATTTGTGGGGGGTGCCTGTGTGGCTCAGTCAGTTAGGCATCTGACTCTTGGTTTTGGCTTAGGTCATGAATTCATGGTTGTGGAATTGAGCCTCACGTCAGGGTCTGCGCTCAGCATGGAGTCTGCTTCAGATTCTCTCTCCCTCTCTCGCCTTCTCTCTCTCTCTCAAATAAATGAATAAAATCTTAACCAAAAAAAGAAAAAGAAGAAGAAGAAAGAGGAGGAGGAGGAAAAGAAGAAGAATTTGGAATTAAGGGACTTGTTTGGAACTTGTTACCATAAATCACAAGAGCACAGATGAGGGCCTGAGTGAAGCCACGCCAGGAGAGAGAGAGATCAGTTTATGAGATTGTAATTAAAAAAAATGTTTCCTGGTAGATAATGGGAGCCTCATGGTCAATACTTCCCATGTTAAGAAAAAAGAATACATGCAGTGAACTCGTTGAACACATGTTATGTGACTAGGGGGGTGCTGGGAGTTTGAGACCTCATGGCATCCCAGGGAGAATGTCCCACGGGTGGGACCCTGCTGGAGCACACTGAGGCAGCAGTACTAGCTGCTGGAGGGTATGGTGGACAACCAGGTAAAGCAAGGTCTTGAGGGAACCACTCCTGACCCCCAACCCACAGCCCCAAAACCACTCTATGAGAAAAGCGATATTCACAGTGGTTGAGATACATTACCTTAAAGGGTGGTGATCTTGAGAAAATCACTGCCCCTTTCTGGCCTTAGTGTCCTCCCCTGTATAAATGATGAGATGGGAATTGTAGATACCAGGAAATGACCCAAGGTCATGATCTTCCAACCAAAGCTTATGCCTACAAACTGGCATGCTGAAAGTTGTAGGATAAACAAGGTGCATCTCCCTAGGAAAGGCTTTTTTTCTGATAATAAATAATTCAGAAACATTGCCCTTCTGTTAAAATAAGCATAGACATAATTTAGCATAAACTTAAAATATGCATACATTTTAAAGATAAAACACAAAGCTTCAAAAACACATTTGGCTTGCAATCCATCGATGGCTGATTTTTGGGATAGTCCTCAATGATCCCCACCTCCTGGTGTTTACACCCTTGTGTGATCTCCCTTCTAGACCTAGTGACTTTCCTTTAAAGAATAGAATGCAGCAGAAGTGGTGGGATACAATTTCTAAGGTTAGATTATAAGACACTGTGACTTTCTTTCTCTCCTCATATAATTATTCTGATGAAGCCAGTTGCCATGTTGGCGGCTGCCTACTGAGAAGTCCACAGGGCAAGGAGCAGCCAGCGGGGAGCCAAAGAACTCAGTCAGTCATACCACCCACAAGGAATGGAACACTGATAATAATCACACGAATGAGTCTAGAAGCACACCCTTCCACATTCAAGTCTTGACAAGATTGAAAGCCTGGCTGGCCCATTAATTATGAGAGACCAGATGACCCCAGCTAAGATGTACCTAGATTTCAGGGCCCCAAAAGCTATGACATAGAAGTTATTGACATAATTGGTAACGCAGCAATGGGTCACTAATACACAAAGGATCACTTTGGGCTACATCCAGAAACAGCTGCTGAAGTACACTGACTTTCTTACCTCCGCCTTTAATAGCGCTTGGTGGAAATGCGTACCAAGCACCCTTCAGAAGATCCACCTTTAATGAGGAGGAAGCCAGAGGAGGGCTGTTCCACTCTACGAGTAAACCTTCAGATTCAGATCTCTAGAATGCAAAGTTCTCTGGGTCAGAAGAATGTAAAGGAAGCTAAACTATTTGCCCAAGTTTTCCTGGCTGGTGAATGCTCAGCTGGACCTAACTCCAGGTCTTCCAATACCCAGGTAGTGTTCTACCAAAGGACTCTGAGCTCGAATATATGTAAATATATTTAAATATGCATTATTACACTAATTATTAATATTTTATATGTTATAGATATATACTTATAGTCATTATCCTTACTGGGTCCGCAAAATTATTTTCTAAACATTTGCTTGCTTACTTGTTAGTTCGAGACATCTGAATGCAAGGTTGTTTCTTTTTTTTTTTTTTTTTTCTATCTGTTTGTATTCAGTGACTCCTAAAGGACACTACCAAGAATCTTTGGACAATGATCACAGAATGTTGAATTGAAAACATTTCCCAAAGCCCCAAGACATATTTCAACACTCACCTCCAGATACCATTGTTGCATGGCTGCCCAAGATAAGGCTGGCCCTATTTTATAATTCAACTTCACTTCAGGGCAGAGGGAGTGAGGCAGAGCATCATAAACCCAGCCAATGGAATGTGTTAATAAAAGCCCTTGTTCTTCCACCCTAAGGACAAGCTGCAGAGAAATGATACAGTAAATGTGGATAGACAGTCCCTGCTTTTAGAGAACAGTGAGTTGGAAAAGCCAATGCAATCCTCATGGTGACTGTAATTGCCACGGATGCCCAGAGAGCAGGGAGGGTAGAACTTCCTCTGGTTTTGTTGCTGCTATGCTTATTGCTGTGTTGCTGGGGGTTTTTTTTGTTTTGTTGTTGTTGTTGTTGTTCTTTTAATGTCCCTATGCACTCGGCATGGTGTCCTTCCACCAATCTGGAAATGTCTCAATAATGGGGATCCTGATGCTCTTTATTGTATGTTGCATCTGTCAGGATGATCTAGGTGATGCTGGAGTAACAAACAATCCCCAAATCCCAACAGGTTAAAACAACAAAAATATATTTCTTGTTCACACTAAATTCTCACCGTGAATTAGCTGGAGATTGCTCTGGGTCATTCTCCCTCCAGAGCCCAAGCTATCAAAGCAACCTGCTCGAAACCACTGTAGAGTACGGTGGCAGAGGGAAAGGCGACATAGCAATTGCGAACTGCTTCTAAAGTGTTTTCCCAGAAGTGATACGCTAATATTTCATTGGCCAAAGCAAGTCACACAGCTGAGCCTGACTGCTAGGGAAGAGAGAAGTGCAATCGTAGCATATGCCCAGGAGGAAGAGAGCTGCAACACTTAGAGCGGTCCGAATAAACATCAGGCACATACTCTCCAGTCAAGGTCATATTCGAGGCTAATGAGTGGGAAGCATTTGAACATATTCATCAACATTAAAACTGCAGATTTCATAGCAAGGCTAGGTAGCTTGCAAATTCCCCTTCTTTCTGATCAAATGAGATTTTCTCCAGTCTCAACCCTACTTAGCGGTGAGAATGCAAACAAAGCAGTAAGGCTTCAGTTCAAGGGTGATCTCTTCTGTACTCTTGGGCCACGTTCCCAGCCTCCTTTCCCATCCCCATCAGGGTCTGGGTTTCATCAAGTTTCCTCTTCCTTCTGTGTCTCTAAATACATCCCAAATCTAGCACCTCTCCCATGCATTCTCTCTCTTCTCTTCATCTTTTCACAACCAAGAATCTTAAGAGTGGTCAGTGTCCACTCCCCCAACTCTCTAACCCCACATTCATTATATGTATAGGTTCTGCCCACACTGGAAGGGGAGGAGACTAACAAGGGTGAGGGTGATTGGGGTCATCTTACAATTCTGCCTGCTACAGCTAACAAACAGCCAAAGATCAAGAAAGGTCAACTACAGATGGGAACCATATCTTACTCGCTTAACACCTCTAACCCCATAGGATAACGCCTGTCAAATGAAAAAGTAAGTGAATCCCAGAGACCTCTGCATCATTTTCTATGTAGTTATCTCTACCCCTAACAGCTACTACCATCATGGAGGTCTTGATTATCTGAAACATCACAAACCAACACTTCTCCCTTCTTTGCCCTCAGAAGAGTGTAACGCGTGGGCTACAAAAGCTGGCCCAGGTAAACCAGATGGCCCAAGTTCAAGTCCTGCCTTTTCCTTTTACTGCTTTGCCTGACTATCCATGTGTCGGTCAAGCTAAGCTTCCTTCTATAAGGAGAATACTAATGGCTGCCTCCCAAGGTTCTCACAAGGATTAACCATGATGTGCGAAGCACATACCCAGGCACACACCAAGTGTGGAGCAAGTGTCGGTTATTGTTGGCATCACTTCCACGTGCTCCTTTACGCCATCACCATCTTTCTCTCCTCTCTCTCTTTTTCCTCTCTCTAGTGTTCTCCTTTCACAGAAGCAGCCAGAAGCCTGTTTCATTTGCTAAAGTACTGATACCAGCAAAAAAAAAAAAAAAAAAAAAAATCCTTAGCAAGGTGACTGGTGGCTCAGTCAGTTGAACATCTGACTTGTAATTTCAGCTCAGGTCATGATTTCGGGGTCATGGGATTGAGCCCCACATTGGGCTCCACACTCAGCGGAGAATCTCTTCTGCCCCTCCCCTCTTGCACTCGCTCATACTCTGTCTCTTTCTAAAAATAAATAAACAAATACTAAAAAAAAAAAAAAAACCCTTAGCTAATACCCTCCCCCAAGAGGTGATATGAGTAATCAGTGTTCCCTCCCTCCCACCTCCTGCCTGGACATGGACCACAGGGCAGAAAGTTGGGAGTTTAAAACAAGGGGTCTGAGTATCCCTTTTTTTTCTCTCTATTTGAATACAGTGATGTGAATGGAAAAGTCCTAAAAAGAGGCTAAAGGTCTAGAAAAGAAAAAAACAGATGGCTTATTAGAAATGGCTTTTCCATTAACCATCTGCATGACCTTGGGCATGTCGCATTTCACTACTGCAAACCTTCGTGCCCTCCTTGCAAAAAGAGTAGCTCAGCCCGTGAGATCTGACTTCCCACACTGACATTCTGACATTTCGGATCTGAGAACAGCAGTGCAATCAGCCAGAGCCTCCTGCACAGGAATCAAGGACACGCCGGGCTGACGGCTGAAGCAGGCTCAGCTCACGCATTTGACCAGCCTGCGGCTGCCCGCACACAAATATGGAGCCTCAGTGAGGTAAGACTGAACGTCAGGAAGCAGAAAGGCAGCAGAAATGGCAACTCACATCAATACTCTATAGGTCTATGTATGACACTGAATTTTACACAGAATTTCCAGGTTCATTGTCAATATGGATTTCATAAACTATGCCATGGGTAGGCAGGGTGGCTATTTTTACCTACATTTGTGAAAGGGCCTCAGGTATACGTTTTTCCCAAGAGGAAAAAACAAGGCCTAAAACCTGATGTAGCATGGTAAACAAATTAAAAAGATTTCAAGTCTACAGTTCCAGATTTATGGCTATGGTCCTTCTGGCCTTGGAACACGGCCATTAACAGATTCTCCTCTCTGAACCTTACACTTTCCTGACACATAAAAAAAGAATAACAATAATAATAATGACTCAAATGTCAGAGAGTAGTTTGCAAGCCCACATCAGATCATGTGCATGGTTTCACTTAACAAACTGTAAGACATGTGTTTGTCTGGTTGCGTTGGGTTGTTCTGGCACCTGCCGACCATGCTACCCACGCTTCCATGCGTGATCACTGGGAGAGGGGCAAAATAATCGACATAATCTGTGGAGCAGATTCGCCTTCCTGAGGGCATCCCTCCATCTAGCCTCTCTGTGTGTCACAGCACCCGCTTTGCACGCCCCCATCACTCTTCTTCCCAAACCTATGTCCATTTCTTAAAAGCTGTCAAAACCTTCAACCTCACCAAGGGCCGTTCTGGTGATTATACCTTAATTCAGCCACTGACCCCTGCTCTGAGCTTAGAACTGGCTAGTCCCCTCAGTCTGGCCAATTGGGCACCTCCTTGTCCTTGGCAGGTCACAAGTAGCAAGAAGAACACAGAGCGACTGTGGATAACACGACATCCCAACTCAGCTGGGAGACTCTGAAGAAGTCGCTGAATTCACGTTTCCTGATCTGCACAGTCCAGAAAACAATCCCCGTCCTTCAACCCCACAGATTTCCAAACATCAAGAAAGGAGAGGTTGGAAAGCACCCTGTGATCTGTGTATTGCTGGAGAGAGAGTCCTCACTCTCATCATTTAATATTACAAATTTTATTTAACTTCTTAAAATCGTCTCTAAAAACTCCCATCTGAAAATGATCTCTGACTCAATGAACTTTCCTGTTACTTTCTAAAGACAGATGAAAGAAAGCAAGTTTCTCAAGACCTAATGGAAGCCAGGTGCCCCATTCATTGTATCTGTTCGCCTCCTGCGTGTTCTTCCCACCACAGCTCTCTGAGGAGAATACTCCTGTCCCCTCACAGGACGTGAGCAGCTCCCCCCGGGTTTTCGGCGGGGGTGGCGGTATGTGCAGTCCTGCCAGGGACAGGCGTACACGGAAGGAGGAGAGTCAGGCTCTGAGCGGAGGCTGTTGGAGGCGTCTGCCATCGCGCAGGCGCACTGCCCAGACGGAGGCAGAGCTTCAGGTCTGCGCCCACAGGGGGTCTTAGCTGTGTCTGGACACCTGTGGCCCCTCTGTGAGGAGGAAATGGAGGTTGAATGTGTGAATGTGATCAACCAGGGAAAACGAACAGACTTGAAATGTGGAAACCATGATGCAAAACATTTTAAACATGGGCTGACGAAGAAGACAGGATGGGGATGGCTGGGGAGGGGCCAGCAGGCAGGCGAATCGTGATGACACCCTGTTGCAGAATTCAGAAGAGGAGAGAATTCCCAACTGGAGTAAATGTTCGACAGTTGCTTCATTTTTGTTAAACGAGGATTGAGAAGGGCCCAGTGAATTTGGCAGGCCGTTCTTTGTTAACCACAGGGAGGCCATTTTCAGTGGCATGGCGGCAGCCCCCCCTCTCATCTCAGGGTGACGGGAAGGAGGAGGATGCAGACAGAGTGAGCGCTGACAGCTCAATGTGAAAGTGAAGACAGATGAGTGACAATGGGGGAGGACTGCAGCTCTGGGGAGAGATTCAGGCACGTGAAGGGCCGAAAAACTGGCAGAAACCTAGCGGTTGTTCACCGAGGAGCCAGTGATTCGTTCATTACCTCAGGGCTCCTGCCATCTTCCGCGCTGCTCAGAGAGAGCTGCAGAAATGGGGTCCCATCCGGCCTCCGAAGCTGCAGAGACAGGCAGGCAAGCGAGAGCACAACCAGCACAGGTGGGGAACACGAGAAAGGGACCCCATGTTCCTGATCTCTCTCTCTCTCACACACACACACACACTGAAACAAACATGCACAACACATGCCACACACATAAACACTCACATAGCACACATCACCTGCGTATCACACACACAAAACACACAATCTGTGTCATGCACACATCGCTCAGCACACAACACACATTGCAGACAACACACCTACATGGCACACATGTGTGCACACATATACAACACACACACGCAACATACTTAGGACACACAAAACACCTGGATAACACACATCACATACACAACACGCACAACACACATAAACGCTCGCCACATATACCAACATATGATACACATGTACACACCACAGCATGTGTTTACAGACGCCACATGTATCACACAGTCCTGTAACACAGGCACACACACACACACATCCCACAGCTGAGTTGCCTAGCAACCCAAGGCTGTATACACCACAGGCCCGCGACGGGTATGGGATCAGGGGAAGAGAAGCAGGTGTGCAAGTCCTCAAAAGACTACAAGATCAAATATTTAACCAAGCAGAGAGGAGAAGAAAACGAAACCAAGGGAAAAGGGCAGAAGAACACGACGTGGCCTCCTCCACCCCATGGGTGCAAACCACACGCCTCCTTTGGGAGCGGCAACTGTGAGCCCCTGACCCCACCCTCAGACGTCCAGCCCCTGAGGCAGAGCAGACCCAGGCTGCTTTGAAGGACAGAACCTCCCCCTCCTCCTTTTTTTTTTTTTTTCTTTTCTTTTCTTTTCTTTTTTTTTTTTTTTTTTTTTGCCTGGCAATGCCTCTTTCTTTGAAACTCACGCACACCCACCTCAGAGTGGCTCTTTGAAATGCTGAAGGCAGAGAAAGTGCAGCAGGGGGACCGGACTGCCGCTGATGGGAAAGAGAGGTTCAGAGAACCAGGCCCAACCTAGCTGCAAAGACTGAGGTTTTCTATCGCATCGGGCACCTTCATTCCGCGTTAAGATGATCCCACCAGGACCAGGCTGAAAAAGTGTTTTTGGTTCTTCTGCCCGATTTCTTTATGTAGGAAGAATCCCAGCCAAATGGGGACTATTCACTCCTTTCTCTTCTGCCTCCACTGACAATGAATAGGAGTCCAGAAGAAAGCTAACCTTCAACATTTTTCTCTTATCTCCCATTTATCTCTAAGGTAGAAAATTCTAGAAAGTATCTCCAGACTCTCAGCAGTGGTATTCTGGTTCCACTTCTTAACTGCTCCCCCTCGCTCTCCCAAGTCTCCTCTGACAGTGCCAAGCTGCATGCTGAGCTGTCATAGAATGTTCTCAAGCCCTGCAAGAGGAACAGGCAAAAAAATATTTCTCTTAGCCTGCTTAAATTAGTCCCCTCAGTCTGGCCAATTGGGCCAGCAGGGATATTCATTCCCTCTCACTTTTCTTGTCTGGCTTCTTTTTCTTCTCCTTCTTTTTTTTTTTTTTTTTTTTCCTCTGCAGTTATTCTGATGTGAGTTCAGTATACACATCCGCCCCAGAAAGGCTGCGGGATGCTGAGAAAGATCCCACCACCTCACACTCTTACCGTGCTCTTCCAGAGACAGAGGCCTGCCATTGTCTGGATGGCAGCAGAACACCTTACTCACGTCTGTCTCCCTCTGGATGTCTGTGTGGTCACAGCCCAATAATGCACAATGATAAGGTGTCCCAACTGACGCAAAATTAGAGTCAAAAGTCTCTCAGCTGTCAACTGCTAGAGGGATGGCTCAGTGACTGCCTCAGAGTCTGCCCTGACCTCGAAGAATTGGCCCAAAGTTCATCCATTGTTTGAACAGACACTGAGCAATCGCGGGCCCAGATGAGGCTGATGGTCCAGGTGCAAATATGAACAACACCGGTTTTGTTCTTAAGGTTGCGCAAGTTTGCAGGTAAGTGTTCTGGCCATTCTATTGCAATGAGACTGAACAAGGCACTGCGGACACAGGATACAAAGAACAGGGTCCTCGCCTTGGAGGAACTCAGCCTCCTAAAAGGCAGGCACGTAGACAGTTATAATAAGACATAAGAGCTAGGATAAAGGCATGCGTAGAGTCATGTGTCTGTGTCCCTGTTTCCGACACTGTGCCTAGAGCAATGAGATATGAGACACATCCTGTGGCTGTTTTGTTTCAACCAATGACAGTGTTCTGTAGGTAGCGTGTTCCCTGTAGTGATCTACTCTTCCTTCCTCTTCTCATCTCTGTCCTTGCTGCCTCCCTTCTTCCATGACTCGGGTCTCCTGGACACATATGTTTAGGGAGATGGTCAAGGGAGGGGGTGACAATCAAAGGTAATGATCATATAGTCTCTGTGTCCCTCCTCAACACCCACAGCAAAATCACAGGGACTGATGTTGCCACCCCTCCCCACACATTCTCTGTCTTTCTCTATTTCTTAGATCCTAGATGCTCTTTGGAAAGCTCTTTTGGCTGGGTCTAATCGGCTTCCTGCTATGGCCCTGAGTGCCAAGGTCCAGCCCTTCCTGATGGTCCTTTTCCTACCATTTCCACTCCTGCTGGTTTGACTATGTGAACAGAGGCAGGTCTCGCTAACAAGTGCTCGGGACCAGTGCTGTTGGTTTATCCCAATAGAGTCAAACCTGGTGCTAGGATTTGACCTAATGGCTCCTGTTACCCCAGGGAAGGCTGATGCCTGCTGACATCACTGACTATGGCCCGGCCCTTCGGTGGTCACTCATGGGGCCCCACTGAGGTGAACAGGGCAGGCTCTCCCCCATCTCAGCTCCAGCTCTTCTTTTTCCCTGAAGAGCATGATTTCACCCACCACTTTCTCGTAAGATTCTCTTCTCTGGCACTTCTCGTGTGACTCCCACAAATGAATCACCCAAGCTGGGAGTGTCCATGTGAGTAAAAACGCAGCCTCTAACCACAAATGTTCAGTGTCCCTGGGCTTACTGTGTATGTTTGATTTTTGTCAACTTTTTAATTAAAATGTCACCACAAATTTAAGAGAGAAAGAAAGGGCAGGGGAGAAGCCAGGATGAGAGAGGCGTGCCAGGACATATCAAGCTCTGTAAGCCATTCCTCCGTTTCTTTCTCCTCCAAGTGTTCTGAATTTCTGACATTTCTGTATTTTTAGTAGCTTCGAATCGTGAAGTTTATGGGTTGCAAAGCGTGAGGCACTGCCTTGCCAAGTGGCAAGGATATAAAAACAAATGATAAACAGAAAAGTTAACTGAACAAGAGCAATGGAGGCTGAGAGCACAGGATGTGTGTGTGTCTGAGAACCCTGGGGACAGGAACGCACCGAACAGGGATGGAGGCAAGGAAGAACATGGGACACAATCATCTCTCTTACCCTTTCCGTACCTGTCTCCTGAGACATCATGTCTCCTAAGAGCCCAGCTTCTTCCGTGGGAAGGCCGATGTTTTATTTTTCTGCTACATTTGCCCACATTCCACAACAAGGTGCTTAGCACTCAATGAGAGGAAATGGGATCATCTGGAAAGGTCTAAAACCAGCACACTTTTGCCTCCAAATCTGCAGGTAAATCTCTGCGTGACCTTGAAGAATCATTTACCTCCCCTTTTCTTCAGCTGTAAAATAGGTGTGACCGGATCATCACCAAGCTGCAGACCTTTGTGAGTGCATAATCATGACCATTGGCTCAAGTTAGGGGAGAAGCTCTAAGTCTTGATCATGTGTGTGCACAAGTTGTTTCAAGGGGTGAATTTGGACCTCAGTTTCTCTCTCTACAAATCAAGGACGTTAGAATAGATGGTCATTTTTCATTCTGTTTTTCTCTAAAATGCACAAAGTATATCAATGCAAGAAGTGAATCAAAATGCTGAGCCTTCGTCCTCAAAGATCAAGCCCCAGATGGCACCTTATCAGGGCTCAATATAAAGAGGAGGGATAGACCTTATCCACGTATAATTCACTGGCCCGTTGATGAGAACCTGTATTTTCAATGGGTTCATTTTTATCTCAGGCATAAAATCTCAATCCTGTCTCAAACATGGTATTTTCCCTTTCAATATAAGAGGCAATTTATTTTATTGTTACTTGAAACTAAAGGAATCCAATAAACTGGTTTGGAGCCAAAGAAGACCATAATGACAAAATGATTGATCTTTTTTTAATGCATTGCGTTGCTATCCTCAAATTGGAGAAACACAATATAGAAGATATTCATTTATACCACCGGCTGGTATTTATTTCTGTAATAGAATGCAACACTCCTTTGTATTTATTAAGGACCTGTCACCACTAGAAATACAAACTAAAAGGGCTTCACTGTGAATTCTCAGGCACGGTCAATTTTGGCTGTTTTGCCCCACTGACGTCAAAGATCTATAAAGGAGCCTGAGGCAGAAATATCCACACTATTGCGTAGTGAGAAAAATAGAAGTATTGTATGCTGGACCCATTGTTAGCAGTGGAGGTTAAGTAAACAGACACTATTCAACAGGCCAAAGGAAAAAAAATATTTTAAAACAACTAGAGCTGATCACCAACAGGAGCTGACAAAAGGGCATTAACCCCAGAGGTCGGGTTCTGGCCTGGATGCTTTACCTCCCACCTCCCTAAACCCTCAAAGCACCCTCTGAGACATATCTTATTACTTCACCACACAGATGGAAAGGCAGGGGTTCAAGAAAGGTAAACTCTCCTCCTTGGGCCATTGAGCGATTACATATCTGAGCCAAGACTTGAAATGCATTCTGACTAATTCCAAAGCCCACGCATTTTCACTGTATCACAGTGCATCTTCGTGACATAGATATATTCTCATAAATTGTCTCATGGCCAAAGAAAGGCCAGCTGACAACAACATATGGAATAGTGAACATGTGTTGAGTTCTTAAATGTCTGCCATCTTTTGTCAACAATAGTCTTGGATGAAGTTGTATTTGAACCATGTGAGGTCCTGGGGAACACATCCCTCCTGAGTATTCTATACTAACTGGAAGAGGAGGGGAGGTGTGATCATTGAGAATTGTCACCAGGTTTTATGAATCCTGAGGATGGGCAGACTTATCATGGAAGACTGCCAAAGGAATAGGAAGACGGAGGAAGGTCTAGTCTCTGTACCATGTGTTGGCCACTATTCCAAACCTCTGCTCAGATTCAGTAAGACTTTATGATTCTCAAACTCCTCCTGTCACCTACACAGCCGATGTTCTGATTTTCCCACAAGTGGTCATGATTTCTTAAATCCTTGCCGTTAGAGACGACTCACCACATCTCCACATTTGCTCACTAAATTTTGAACAATAACGTGATGACCCATTCCATCGTGGTACAGCTCCGGCTCTCAAAAAATGTTTCCATATATTCAGCTCAGTTGTCTCTTTTATAACTTCCACATTTTGGTTCTGTCATTTTGAGTCAAGTAGAACAGACTCACACAATCCTGTGAAGTACTTCGGAAAAAGACATTCCTCCTTCAGTGTGTGACAGTGAAGAGGGTGATAGTGTCACCAGAAGTCACAAGTCCACTCTTAGTTTTACTTCTCACTTGTGCTTTGAGCATTGGATGATGAGTAGATTATTTCACCTCCTAAACCCTCCACTCCAAACTTCACATTTTCCCTCTGAAAAATGAGTAAATTGTAGTGATGAGTTGCTAAACTTCACCCACCTTGGATTCTAAGTGATTTTCTGATCCCTCAGAATAAACACTAATAATGATTCCATGTTCTTTTCCTGCTGGTCTCCCAGAATTTCACTGGGGGAGGAGTTCAATTCTGGTATATTTTTCCCCATATAACCTAAAGATCTTTCTAGAAACCCCTTCCCATCTGGCTCTCACTATCGGATCTCAAGGATCTGAAGCAATGAAATCTCCTCTCGTCCCACAAAGATATAACATTTCAACCCATGTAAACCCCAAACACACATCATCACTACCTATGTCACCATCACTACCACCATCACTGCCATCAGCCTGGGCCTGCAACGCTCACTAAGAGTTCCAGATACTTTCCTACCAGAGTCCCTTTCAACAATTAACCCTTCAGTGAGCTTTATATTTAAAAATATTTTGCTTATCACACTAAATGCAAGAATACACATTTTAGGTAATAATACTTAATTTCTTGATTACTATTTGTATTAATCAATGGCCCATGTCACTCCCCTTTGGAAATTCTGATCCGCTGGAAGATTGTACATACCTGGAAATTGCTACAGTTCCAACCACAAGCTAAGGTGGCCATTATGTGCACTAATCATTTTTACTTTGGTGCTGGCTAATGTCTGATTTATGTAAGACTTTTTGATGCACGTAGGGGTTAGCAAGCCTGACATATTCCTTTACTGATGGTCAGGGGGATGAGGACCCCAGATGGACAGCTTCTCTTCAAAGCCCTCCATACCCCACTTTGAGTTCCAATCTTACAATAACTTTGTTTTATGGAGGCTTGGATTTAAACCACTAAAGCAAATCACAGATGGGCTTGGGAGAGGGTGGGGAGGGGTTACTATGTGAGACAATTACTTATCCTCGATAGAGACCAGGAAGGACAAACCATCCAGTGTAGATTTTGCCCCATGGAATGGATGACTCTTGGACGCCAAATCAGAGTGCATTTTTCCTGATTGCTCACAAATGAAGAAAGTTGGTTTCATGCCCAAGAAACAAGGTTTCTTGGTAGAGGAGTGTACAGTTTGCAGAGGGAACTGGTTTTCTCCTGTCCTGTACTGACCAGCTTCTGGAGACCGTTGCAGAAGCCTGATTCTCCTTGTTTGAGGGTCAGCTTGGTTTTCTCAAAACCCAAACTCTCAGGTGTTGCATTGCCCAGAGAGACTTCCTTCTTGAAACTGTTGACTTCTTATACTCTCCTTGCCTTTCATGTTTATTTGAAACAGAATTCAACCTCCATTCATAATTGTGCTGATTTTTTTAAGTTTACTTTTCTTTTGTGTAATGAAAGAGATTAATTGTTTTTTCTTCCCATCCATTATATATGATGGCTGGGATGGCCCTGGGATTTGTTCTGATAAGTATGCCTCAGCTTAACCAATAAAGCCTCCAATTTTGATAAGTGAGAAGCTGAGAATCATACTTTGAATTTTACCAAATCTTCCTACAGTGGACACGTAATATTTTAGGACCACTACCACCTCCTGGGGAGCCTGAGTGGCTCAGCCAGTTGGGCATCCAACTCTTGATTTCAGCTCAGGCCATGATCTCAGGGTTGTGAGTTTGAGCCCCATGTCAGACTCTGTGTTAGGCATGGAGCCTGCTTGGAATTCTCTCTCTCCCTCTCTCTCTTTCCCCTTCCCCTGGGTGCTCTCTGTTTCACTCGACTAAAAAATAAAAGATAACCACCACCTCCTTACATTCTAGTGATAGATCTCTTTTCCCTTTTCCCCCTCTCCCAAAATGGGCTCAGGGTCTAAGCTGGGGTAATGATAACATCTCACTACTCACATAACAAGAATTAGTCTGTGGAATAGCCCTAAGTCAGGCCAATTACAGTCCTCCCATAGTAAGGAAAGAGTTCTTTCCTCTCAGGTGATGAAGATGAGAGAAATTTCCAGAAACTTCTGGAAGTTGGGAGTCCAGTCTTGTGGAGAAAGACAGTCTGCAAGAGGAAAGGTTGAAACTAGATGAGAGAGAAGGTAGAGGTAAGATCTGTCATTATAGCTTTCAGCTACAACCTGGCCCTTCCCACTACAGAGGTCAATAAATGGCCCTATATTTTTCAACTAGTTTAAGTTTGGGTTGTCTCTTTTGCTACTAAAGAGAGTCCTGAATAGAAAAGCTCTTGGACAAGAGAAGTTCTTGATATAAAGCAAAGGGTACCACTGTGGCTGACAGAGGTTGCCCACAGTGGGTGGGAAAGGAGTCTGGCAGTCTGAATTCTACTGCGTTTCCTCTTTCCTGCTGTTGGAGCCTCATCGAGCCACCTAACCTCTCAGAACCACATCTTCCTGGGCAGAAAAATCTGAATCAGCACTACCCTGTCCTGCCCATGCCTTTTTTTATTTTCTGCATTTTCAATGATTCATCATCTTGGGGCCTTGCTGACCCTGGAGCGACCACCCCTCCCAGGGCTGGCCAGTTCCTGGGAACAGTAAAGGGCTTTCCTGGGAACATGCTTTTAATATGCAAGCCAATCAATCTACAGTGTGTGCATCCAACTTCCTCCTCGCTCAAGGCTTCACACTCCAGACCCCTATGTCCTGCTCTATTCACCCCAAGGCCAAGTACCAGATGACCAGGAGTAATTCCAATGCCCTAGAGTACCCTGAATTATTCACTAGCCAGTCCTAAATTTGCTTACCCCGCCTTGCTTGTTCCTTCCCAAGGAGACCACAGTAAAAGCTCCTGCTCACATTTTCCCCTCAGTCCCTCCGCTTCCTGACCAACCCTGATGCTGTCACGTGTGGGCCCCCATGTTGTGGTGTCTCCCTCCTCTTGGGAACCGTGAGTAACAAACTATCTTTCCAACGGCAGTCATCTCCTGGTCTGTGAGCTTCACAATAACTGAATAATAATAAAGCCTATATTTTAAAAGACTACCTCCCAAGGTTGGTTGGTGAGATAAAGCAGCTCATGCAGGGCCAGGCATGAGGAGCCTGGATCATTTAGCTGTTCAATGAATGTTAGAAAAGACTCACTTACTGACAGATCTGAGGGCATCGTGAGGGTAACTAAAGCTGCCGCACTTTGGAACCCAGTGGTTGATGTGCAGTCTTTCCTTGCAAACCTCCAGAGAAGTAGATTCCGTGACAAATGTGCGCCATTATTTTTTATCTCACTTATTCCGTGGACATCCATGAAGCACCTACCCCCTGCTAAGGGGGTGAGCAAATCCGGTATCATTTCTGCCCTCATGGAGCTTAATCTTACAGCTGAAAGATACCGAACAAGAATAAACAACCACGATATATACTGTGGACACTAAGTAAATATTGTATATGACCAGGAAAGCTCCTTGCAGCCTGCCTGTAGAGGGAAGGGAAGAAGAAGAATTGTTTAAGATGAATTATTACACTTCAGATAGCTTATTTTCCTATTTATCTCATATTTTCCTATTATTTAGATGATTGTAATAATTACATAAATAATATCACAGTCATCTAAGTAATAGTAAACCAGATATATTCTAAATAATAATGCCTCAAATGTGTACAGTGCTTTACAGTTTACAACGCACTCGCATATATTAACAATTACGCGTGTGGAATACTCGTTTACAAGGTGCTTTCATCTGGCCCTCCCCTAAAAGCTTGATGCTCAGATTGGAGGTAATCAACCCAGAGTGGGTTAGAGCCAAGGCTCTGAGGGCCTCTGACTCCAAACACAGAACGTCTGGGGTTTGGGGGGATTGTACTGTTGCTGCCCTTGAGTTAGTAGATGACAAATCGTGACATCCTGCTTTGGATGCCTCTGAAGATGAGACCGATAAGGCCTACGGCCACACGACATCCCCGTTCTCCCTCACACGCTATGATCCTGGGGATGTTACACATCATTCTTGGCCCCAGCACAAGCTGAGTCCCCAGGATGGATGCGGAGCCCCTCCAGCTACGACAGAGGACAATGGGAAAGGGCCTCACGCGGATGCCCAGGTCACACAGTCCAGACCAGCTTTGCTCCAGGGAGGGGAAATGGCAAAATCTGGGTGCTGCAGCTACTGTCTTGTGAAAATCAAAATCCTGGAAGATGAGAACTTCTCACTTGCAAAATCAAGTTCCTTTACAGGTTCAGGATTCATGGTGAAAACATGGAACTTTCTGCTTGAAGCAGAGCCCTTCTGTACAGCCAGCCAAAGTGGCAACCGGCAGGGAAGTACCCCCGATGCTCCAGCGCCTCCCAGACGGCTCAGTCTGAGAGCCACGCAGAATTCCACGGCCAGCCTGCATGTAAGGAGCCCTGAATACTAGGAACCAAACACCCGGGGCCGCCCTTGACCTGTGTCCCGGGCATTGATGGTGACTGCTTCCATCTTGAGTCATGAGTGCATTTACCGCTAAAAAACGGATGCTGACCCGCCCCGCCTGCAGAGCACGGCCCAAGGGATCACAGCTGGAGGAAATGCCTGCAGTAGCTCAGAGCAAGAAAACCACGGCTTTGGAAAATCTTGATAATCAACACATTTTCACACAAGGTAACTTCATGCACATTGAGCTCAAGTTATTTGAAAAGGAAAAAAAAAAGTGCTGATATCAAGCCATTTAAGCAACACTTGACGGCACCATGCTTGATTGAAAAATAAAATATGGTGTCTCCCGTGGGCACGCCATGCTGACTTCACAAAACTGTTGCAGCTGGAAGCCCAGGGAGCCTTGCCGCTCGGTGACAGGCGAATCTCCGGAGGTTTAGAGTTCAAGTTCAGTTCGGGTAATAGCTTAGCTGCTTTTCTGTTTCCAGAAGCTTAATAGAGTCTGGGGGAGGAAGAAAGGGGTTGGGAAAAGGGAATTGCTTTGAGCAGCTGATTGCAAATGCACAGATCAGAAGAACAGGAAGGACAGCTGGGGAGGCATGATCTCAGCCCAGACATGGCACGTGGGGGGTACCAGGAGGACAAGTCCTCAGCTGCATCAAGTGACAGTGGGAGAGAAAAGGTGTCTGCTCTCTTGTTTTCTTATTCTGAGGTCTTGAGTTAACTTAGAAAGATAAAGGTCGTGTGTGTCATTTTCTTTGAGCCACCCCCATCAGCTATAAATGTGCTCATTTCTGCCTGCACAGTACTGAGTTGATTTGTCTAGAATAGTATTGGCTTATGATGCTCAACCGTTCATCAACTCAACAAGCATATGTTAAAGACCCACTAGGGTGGGTCCATATGCATCACTGGGAAGTAAGTGAAGGGGTCAGAATTTGAGCCTCGAACAGTCTGCTTCTAAAGCCAGCACCTGGAACACCAACAATGCATGTGGACAGTGATGTTTCCCAGGGACCTGGGGCAGGTTATCTCAGGTTCCCACTGGTAAAATGGAGGTCATAATAACACCTACTCGGTAGGGTTGTCAAGAGGATAAAAATGAGGTAATATATGTAAAGTGCTTAGAATAGTGCCAGGCACGTAATCAGGGCTACATTAGTGGGGAAAACAGACACTAATCAAATAATCACCAAGAAAATGGATAATTATAGAAACTGTGATGTGTGTTATGAAAGAAAGGTATGTGGGTCAATGAGACCTAGATGAATCTGAGAGAGGGAGAACGAAAGGTTATTCAAACGTGGTGACACTGGAAGGGAGAGATCCAGTTGAGTGAGGCCTTACTGGAAGGAAAGGGAAGATTTTGGACAGCATTCCAAGCTGGTCCACAGTGGTCTACCTCCCACTAGCTCAGTGACTGGCAACCTTTTTCCATGAAGGGCCGGACCACATGGTCATGAAGTCCTTGTTGCAACTGCTCAACTCTGCTGTGGTTGTGCAGAGGGGATTGCCAACCCCTTCACTGAGCTCTCCGCTTGCCCAGCGCCCACACCTTGTCTTCATCACCTTTGTAGCCACGGTCCCTGAAACTTACAAGGTGCTTGATAGATGCTTGTTGCAGGAATAAGAGCAAATAAGTAATGCAGTAAATATCTACTCAGAAGAACACCTTCACTCTAGGATTCTGTTAGGTATCTAGAGGGATTGAGATACCATATAACTCAGAGGGCACCAGGTGCCACAGTAAGTTAAGCTTCTGATCTTGATTTCAGCTCAGAGGGGGATCTCAGTGAGATTAAGACCCACCTTGGGCTCCTCGTAGGGCTCCTCTCTTTCCCTCTGCCCCCCACCTCAAATAAATAAATACATCTTAAAAAAAGATACACTATAACTCAAGTCTCACCGATTAGACCACGTTTTCCCTGGTAAATCCACCCTGCAGGGGCCACTTTAAATGAATCTTCTCTTTAAGGGCCCCATCTCCAAATACATTCACATTCTGAGGTGCTGGGGGTAAGGGCTGCGACATATGAACTTGGTGGGAACACATTTCAGCCCCTAACAGACAAAGAAAGCAGCTAGAGTTCTAGACAAAGTATTTTCACAGCCTACTTTGAGCCCAGGACTCTGAGGAAAGCCACGCTCTGGCAGGACAGCCATTTGTCCAGTCCATCGGTGCTCCCGAGAGGGACTCCATCCCTCCATCCTTGGCACCCTGCACCACCTCTAAGCAGTTTTTCTGAGAAGCAGCCCCAGGCTCCGGTTGCGACTTCACTGCTGATTTCCCCGGGCCTCAGTGCAAAACTCCTGCTGGGTGAATCTCCCAGAGCGCTCTGAAGTAGGATGGTCTTCGGGGATGCTTTTCTGTGGTTATGCTCTCCTTCTGGGGAAAAATAAAATAAAATCAGGTCCTCCAGGGACAGCCAGTTCATCCAGTTGTCTCAACAACATCACGCCCAGAGCCTTTGGAACCTTTCAAACAACTCGCACGGAAGGTCTCCTCACTGCATTAAGGAACCAGGCTCTTTTTTTTTTTCTTTTCCTCAGTCACTTCTGAGTCATGTGTCTGTTGCTGTACTCAGCTCCCTCTTTCCATGTCTTGGAGCAGAAAACAGCTCTTCCAGGTGTCCTTTAGCTCAAGATGAGCTGTTACTACTCCAGAAATGTATGTCAATGTGTTCCTTTCTTCCCCATCCCTGTGACCTCTGATCTCATTAGACCTTCAGCTCTCGGTGACCTCTCCTACGGTCTTCTCCCATCCAACCTGTGCTCCACTCAGGTCATCAGAATAATTGGTTTGCAACTCGAATCTCTCCATGTGATTCCCACATCTGACCTTGCTCACTTTCCCATGTTACTGAGAAGGTGAGGATTAGCTCCTCCCCACACGGACTCAACCCCTCTGCTCGCCTGCCTCACCGCCCACTCACACACCCATAGTCGGGAGCTTCTCAGCATCACTGGTCCACCCTAGGGTTACTTACCTCCACATCTTGCTCACCTGGCCTCCTCTGCCTGTGATGCTTTTGCTTATATCCTTGTCAGTCTCTAGACCCAGTTTGGCATCATCTCTTAAGGAAGACTTCCCTGTTCCCTCCCATGCTGGGTTAGGTCCTGTCTCTCACCATGATTCCCTATTCATACCACTGTCATTTAGTCTCGGGATTGGATGGTATATCCCTGTTGCGTATCCATCTTCCTGACAAGACCGGGAGCTTCTCAAGAACAGAAGTTGAGAGTCACTGTTGAAGCCGTAGGGCTTAGGAGAATCCCTTAAACAAAGCAGATCCTCAGCCAACGCTGAACCGAGGTCCTGGTTTTCGAGGCTTCACCTTATGTCGCCAGCCCGTAAACATGGGGGTATCAGGCTGAAAACCACCACACCCTCTCAGAAGTCTTTAAACCAAGATTTGCAAGGAACTTGGCAATAGTCCCAAATCCCTCTTCATTTGTCATATCTGTTGGCTCAGGGGCACAAATGCAAATCAAATCTTAAGGACAACTCAAGGTAGTTCATCATTCCCCAAGGTAAGCAAGTAAATTAAGCTCAACTAATGTCTCTGGATTTTGCCAACCGTGGAATTATGTTGGAAAGACAGAGAAGGATATACACCTCTCTCTGCCTATAGCTTGTCTCCAATGACAGTTAGCATGGATTCTAGAGAAGCCCCACACCCTACTCCTCTGTCGACCTTCCACCAAGGTATATCATCTCTATGACCTGATCTTTGGCTTAGACTCGCCTGAGAGATAAAGTGGAACTTTGTTGCCCAAATGCAGCTTGGACGGAGGTCTTGTTCTCTCTCTCTTTGTGAAACTCTGAGCTATAAAAAGGGAAGGTTCTCTTTTAGACAGAAATGTACTACGAAAATTTACCTCATATCCAAATTATGACCATAAAGGAGCGAGACATCGCTTTTTCAGCCAGGGCAACCCAGTTAGTGGGTTATTCCAGCTTCCCCTTGCCTCCCTGGGAAGGTGATTTTCTTCTTACACGGGAAATATGGGCTCTGAAAGTAGAGAGAGAATGCATGTTGCTTCTCGAGCACCTGTGCAAATGAGATTTGCTTCTCTAGAAGCAGAAAAGTCCCCAAATACCTGCATCAAAGGTGTTTCCAAAGAAGATTCTCACTAGAGACTGAACGTTTGTGTCCCCCCAAAATTCATATGTTGGAATCCTAATCCCCGATGCAATGGTATTTGGAGGTGGGGTTTTTGGTAGAAGATTGGGTCATGAGGTGGAGCCTTCATGAATGAGATTCGTGCTTTATAAAAAGACCTGGAGAGCTCCGTTTGCTCTCCTCCGTGTGAAGGTAGAGTGTGAAGCTGACAGTCTACGACCCCACGGAGGGCTCTCATCAGAACCCGAACATGCTGATGCCTGTGCTCAGACTTGCAGCCTCCAGAACCACGAGAAATAAATTTCTACTCACAAGCCACCTGTTCTGATGTACTTCTGTTACAGCACCTGAGCTGCCCTAAGAGAGTTCTGGATGCCAGAGGTTCTCTGAGCTGTCTAGAGGTCCAGGGAAATGCCTAATCACCTCAAATGTCCGGGGGTACGTGGAGGGACAAAATCACCTCATCACAGAAGGCACCGGCTCTCCAGCCCACAAGCCGTCTTGTACCTGCATAGCAACAATCTTCCAGTCTCAGAGCCCGGGGATGGGTCTGCTGCAGTGCACAGCTGTGCCATCAATCTAGCCTGGGAAAGTCACTTGCATTCTTGGGCTTCATCTTCCTCACCTCTAAATGGTAAGGTTGATACTCAGTGCTGGTCAGCGTTTTTATCAGAGGGAGGTTTGAGGGGGCACACTATCACAGACTTGTTTGAGACTCAGAGGAATCTGTACACTCAAGAAAAATGCCCATTCTGTATGCAATATCACTGGGGGGAAATCTCCTAAACCTATACATCAATCCCATGGCTACCCCTGGAATCTAGGTACAGAATCCCCATCTGGCAGTAAAATTCTATGACTCGGGGGTTGGGGGCGGATATTGCAGAATTAAGCAATAACACCAATGAACAAAACCCCAGGAAGCCTGCAACACAATCCCATTTTTCAAAAGTCTCTGATTTCTGAGCAGAATGACTGGGCTTCATTTGCATGCCATTTCCAAATATGTTTCATGGTATAAATCCTGAGCGATTTAATGGGTAGTAATCTTCCCAGTGTCTGCCTGTCCTTCTCCACAGCTTGTAACGTTCTGCATGTTCCCCAGCAGCCCCTCCCTGCTCTGGGTGCCATAGTGAAGGGAGATGGGGTGGGGCAGGGGGTGGCTGTGGGAGGTATGGGGCAGGCAGACCTGTCCCGTTTCTTCCTGAAAGCTCTCCAGACCTCAACCTCATCCACCTTCCCTTATTCCCATCCCCATTACTATTCAATGTCTGCTAAGCAGATAGAGCCCCACTTTTCAAATGTATTCATTTTACTTATTTCTTACCTCATTCTGAAACATATCGGGAGTGACTTTAAGGATTTGAGAAAATGCTAAATATATTCTAAACATTGAAAAGCAAACTCCAGATTAAGAAAGATGGAGAGGGGAACATTTGAACCACAAGTGTCAATAATGTTGCTTTAATTACGTGTCAGATTCGGCTTTGCAATTCCTTGCTGCCAGGACACAAAAGAAAATCTAACATAGTCCTCTTCATAAGAAAAATAGAAATGAACAAATTTCTCATGAGACAAAATTACATTTTTTTATCCTGCTACTAAATTCTAAAAGAGATTTCTCATGTGAGCCCTTTTGAAAATAATAGCATAGCGTAATAGGCATCCTTGTTGGAATATTAACAATTATATGCACACACATTTCCTGGACTTGTATCGAGGGCCTGACAAGGTGCTGGTTTCTGGGGATCCAAAGTGAAGAGGGGTTCCAGACTTCCGTGGGATTCATGAATGAGAAGGACTGAAAACTGATCGATTTCAGAACAAGTGCAGAGATGGGAAGGGAGGATTCCGCAGAGAATGGTACCTTCATTCAGTCATTCACTCATTCGCAAAATATATGTGGACGTCCCAGTACTGGCGAAGCATTGCTTCCTCTAGGATACGTCAGTGAGCAAGATGGACAAAACCCTTGCCCTCTGGGAACTGAGCTTAGAGTAAGAGAGACTAACATAATATAATAAAAAAAATATTATTATAAGAAAAAAAAAGAAATAAATCAATTAACATGTGTGTATCCATGAGGTCAATGATGAAAAATCAAGAAAGCAAGCGAGAGAGAGAAAGGGAGAGAGAAACAGAGACCAGAATTGCTTTCTTTTTTTAAAAGATTTTCTTTATTCATTTGAGAGAGAAAGAGAGAGCAGGGGGAGCGGCAGAGAGAAGCAGACTCCCTGCCGAGTGCACAGGCTGACACCTCGCCCAGGGCTGAATCCCAGAACCCTGGGATCATGACCCGAGCTGAAGTCAGACGCTTAACTGACTGAGCCACCACAGGTGCCCCCAGAATTCCTCTTTTAACAATGATGAGCAGACAATTCCTCTAAGGGGAATGTTTGAGCAGAGGCTTAGAATGGAAGGAGGGTCAAGGCATGTAAATATCTGAGGCATGAATGTTCCAGGCCAAAGGATCAGAAATCACAAAGACACTGTGATGGGCTAAGTTGTGTCCCCCCAGATTTCAGGTTGAAGTCCTGGCCCCCAGCATATCAGAATGTGACTGCATTTGGAAATGGGGTCTTTAAAGATGCAATGAAGTTAAAATGAAGTCATTAGGTTAGGCCCTAGTCCTATATGACCGGTGTCCTTATAAAAGGGGGAATTAGGACACGAACACAGAGAACAGACCAGGTGAGGACACAGGGAGAGGCTGCCATCTGCAAGCCAAGGAAAGAGGTCTCCGAAGGAACCAACCCGGCTGACACTTTGATCTTGGACTCCTAGCTTCCAGAACCATGAAAGAATAAATACATTTTTGTTGCTTAGCCTCCCCATCTGTGGTACTTTGTTCTGGCAGCCCCAGCAAGCAAGGACAGGTCTGATGTGGGGATTTATTCGGCATTTTAATGAAGAGGTTGGTCGGCACAAAATCAGGCAGTTTTTGAGGGACTAAGCCATGACTTCTCCTTGTCCTTCTTCTGCACCTGCTCTGTGTAGGGCCGCACGGGGTGCTCAGGAATACTGCCTGGCGAGTGAATGGAGGGATGGATGAATGAGCCAGTTAGGAGCAAGGATCCCAGGCCACGCTCCCATTCTCGATACCACATTGCTGTTTGCCGAAGTTCCAAGTATTTGTCCATTGCATTCTCCAGCTCTCCTGCCCCCTATGCTCTATTTGGAGCCCTCAAGTCATGGAAGTCTATTGCAAAGGTTTTCCTTCCAGAAGGAGACTATGAAGCCTCACTGCGCAGATACGCAAGGGGGCCTGGAATCATTCCAGGGACTCACTCGACGGACCTTGCTCAGTCCTCCGCAGTTTAGAGATAAAGAGGCCACAGCAGTGCTATGGTAAGGAACGTGCTCAAGGACGCAGAGCACACAGAGCAGAGCTTAGAACTGGGAACCAGCGCACCTGCCTCCGACGGTCAGTCCGGTTCACACCAGCACATATGCTCCCACGCTCTCACACACACACACTGAGAACAAAGTTGCCGCTGAACGAAGACGATGCAGCTCGCATAGGACTGAAGCGGCTTCCAAGCCTCAGAGAGCTAGTAGGGGGGAGGCAGGTCTACTGAGGGCAGAGGGTAAAGCTAGGAGCAGGCGACCAGTACTCCAGTCCAAACGCCTCCTGCCACCATAGTAAGCCAATGGAGAAGTGACTGCGGTCCTCTGAACCTTTGTTTCTTAATCTGTAAACGGGAACTATAATACCTGTTTTAACCTTAGAGGGAAATCATACTGACCAACTAACACAGTGCCTGAGAAACTGCTTTGCTGATCAGAAGGCAATCCCCTAGCTAGAAACGGGGGTCCCCTGCTTGTGTACCTGACACTGTGCTCAGCCATTGTTTTTTAGAAGACCCCACTCCCTCCCGAAATCATCCATTTCCCTGAGTAACAAGTCGGTGCCTGTTTGGAAGGTCCTTCTGCTACTGAGCTGGTATGTCTTTATCATCTACACACCTGCCCCCTTGATTGTTCTTATTATTGCTTTCCTCACGTGTAAAAGGAGCGTTTCCTGAGGTGTTCTCCAAGTATCCCATCAGCTCTGAAAGTCTGTTGCTCTGTGGACAGAGAAAGAAAGGGGAAAGTTTGAATGACATTGCTGTCCCAGTCTCGTGTCCCACAATAATCGGGGCCATCAGATGTGCAGTGGCATCCGTGGCTGAGAAGCAGGTTCATTATCTGTCAGTGGACAGTGGGTTCTAGCACTTTCTCGGAGGGTAATTCAGGGGCTTTGATATGATCGATAGAATTTCTGTTTCATGAAACTCTTAAGTGAATGAAACACCAATTTATGAGGATTTTGAACATGGTTTCGTCAAACCCAGCTTCTTTCCTGCCACTAACCCAAGATCTCCAGGCAAAGGAACTCTTGATTGTTCTAACACATGGAGAGAGCACTGGAATAGAAGGGACACCCAAGATTTCATTAATTCACTTAAATGGTGCCTGACACATAGTAAACTCTGGATTCTTCTCCCTAAGCTTCAGTTTTGTCATCCGTAAAATGGGACCATGATTCTGCCTGGTAGGGCTCATACAGCTTCCAGGTAGGTTATAACAACAGCCCATGTCTGCAACTGGTTTTACAGCCCGGGGTACAAATGAAGCAACCGCCCAGCTTCTGGCTGGTGTTCAATGGCACATGACTGTAGTGTGATGAATGCATTGGGAGGACTGATGGGCAAGGGGAAGATACAACATTCGAAATGTTCATCAGGCACCGCCACCTTAGTGAGAGTAAGTTTCTGATCCTTACATGAAGAGGAGGCCTCAACAGCAAAAGGTGAGGAGGTCTAAGGGAGGGAGGGAGGAAAGGGAAGTGCAGGCTGGGTGTGGAACAGCGCCCTCTTTCTGGGAGCCCTAGTCTTGCAAGCTGTAGCCTTTCAGAGTTAGACTAATCTTTGCTTAAATGCCAGGTCCCCTGTTGCAGAGTGTGCATTTTGGCTACGAACGTAACTCCCCTGAGCCTCAACGTCCTCATCTGTCTAACAGGGCTGTCCTGCAGGCTGATGGGAAGAGGAGATGAGTCTATGGGCGTGGCATGCTGCCCGGGGCTGGCAGTGTAGACAAGCGCTGGTACGCGCTGCTCCCTCCCGCTTGGAGTGCTGCCCGGGCCCAGGCTGCTGTAAGTGGCCTTGTTTCTAGGTTGTCAGAGAACAACAAGTCAGGCAAGAATTCCAACACCACGCAGTTTTGTACATAGTTCTAGCCATGGGTTTGAAAAGCTGCATCCTGGCCCTGGCCTTGCTCCTAACTTGCTCTGTGCTTTGGGCAAGTCGCATCCTGTCTCTGAAACTCCGTTTCTCCATCTCTGAAAATGGAGACTGGGTCATTTCCCCACTAAGATCCTGTTTGCTTTAACAACGTAGGAGACGTTGTGTGTGCTAACATGGCCTCGTAAGAGCCAATGCTCGTTTGGTGTTTCCCACAGCACGCTCGAACACTTGCTGTGTTTAAACATATTTAGTCCTCACAGAGCCCCATGAGACAGCCCCTCTTATCATGTCTCACAGAAGGAAGCAGAAGCACAGAGAGGTTAAATAACCAGGTTAAGGTCACAAGAAAGTAGAGACTTCCAAATTCAAAACCAAAACAAAGCAACCTGGCTCTGGAGCTCAGACTCCATTTTCCATAAATGCTCCCTTTGAGACAGATGTCCATCTAGCCTCACTTTACAGATGAGAAGACAGAGTCTCAGTTGTTCTCAGGGTCTCAGACAAGGGGCCCAGAACTTCCACCTCAGACCTCCTGCCTCCAACACCTGAGGTCTTGGGCACAGTGCGAAAAGATGTCCTTTCCAGGAATTCTGCCCCAGCTGAGATCCCACTGTCTCCTCCTTGGAGTCCGGCCTCTCATCTCCTGGCTTAGGTCTACCCTGCCTGGGGTTTTGCTCGTTTGGGCAGCTTCCCCTCCTACCCAGCTCCCGCGCTGGCTGCGAGGGAGGACGTCTGCCAGTGAACAAGCACACGCCTCCCTTTTAGATTTATGAGATTCTGGATCAAGTCCCCAAAGAGGCAGATTAATCACAAGAAGTTATTTTCCTTTTAATTAAAAAATATTATCTACAGTGGCTCTGGCCCTGCTGATTCTCAGAGCAGACAATAAGGGTGAGCAGAGCGAGTGAGCAATATTAATTTTCCCCAACTAATTTAAAGATAATATCCCGCACATGTGCCGACGGCTAACATGCTTGTTTGTGCATTGGGTCGTCTGTTACCTCTGGGCCCTGAGCTTCCTCTGCCTTCTTATTGACTTTGGAGGCATCCCCAAGGAAGGGGACGTGCAGAACACAGTGAGGGATGAGACCAGATGCAAGCGTCCCTTTTAGGAACAACTGTCATCGGGGAAGCATAGGGAATGAAACTTTCAGCTAAATGCCAAGAGGCTACAGATTTCATGGAGAAAAGCCCAAGCTTCCAGATTCAACTCCGATATTATGTATCCATGGTGTTGTGGGATGAATTGTATCCTCCAAAATTCATGTACTGAAGCCCTAACTCCTAATGCCTTGGAATGTGAGTGTATTTGGACATGGACCTTTTAGAAAGGTGATTAATTTAACATGAGGAGCTTAGGCTGGACCCTAATCCAGTCTGACTTCTATCCTTGTAAGAAGGGGAGATCAGGACCCAGACCCACAAAGGGGGAAGACCGTGTGAGGACAGAGGGAGAAGATGGTCGTCTGCAAGATGAGGAGAGAGGTCTCGGGAGAAGCAAAACCTGCCTACACTTTGCTCTTGAACTTCCAGCCTCCAGAACTGTGAGACAGTAAGTTTCTGTTGTTTAGGCCACCCAGGGTGTGGTATCTTAGCATGACAGCTCTACCAGGCTAACATACAAGGGCAGACCCCTCTACCCTAGAGGAAGAGAATGAGAATTCAGCTCCAGGTTCCCTGTTGGTTCTGTTTTTCTCGGTTGGGATATCAGGGTAGCTGTGTAGCATGCCTAACCAGGAAGCAGAGATAAAGGCCTTGAACACTTGGTATGCTTTGAGGCGAGACCAATGTGGCAAATTTCTGTTTTCTAGGCAGGCTCAGAAGACCACCCATCCATTCTCAGTGTCCACACTTAAGTGAAGCTTTCCCTGATCCGCTTTCATGCTACTTCCCACTTCCCATCCCCTTCGGATGCCCCGGGGTTCATAGAGTATCCTTCCTTTGCATCCCATAGCCCACCACAATTACCACACTGCGTTGACGTTGATTAGTACCTTTCGTGGATGGATTGCACAGTGGCCAAAAATAATAGTCGTTCTGTATCCCTGCCTTTTGCAGTGTGACTTTGTACCTTCTCCCATAAAAACTTTGTCTATTTATTTCCTGGCCTCTTGAATCTTGCCTCGCCTTGTAACTAGCTTTTCCCAATAAAAAGCCACAGAAGCGACTTCATGCCAGCTTCAAGTCAAGGCCTTGAGAGAGGAGATGGTGGAAAGCCTGGATGTCCTGCCGAGGTTATTCTAGACTAGCTTACAGCTTGTCAACCGCAAATAAGTAAGAAAGCCCAGCTAGGATCAGCAAAGCCGCCCATCTGAACAAAGCTAACCACGGACCGATGAGCGAGCATGACTGAAGTTAGAACAACCCAGCAGAGCCCAGCCGAAGTCAATAACTCACTGAATCATGAGCCAAAGAAACAGTTCATTTTAGGCCACCACATTTGGAGGTGTTTTGTTACACAGCATGGCCTGACTAATAAACCACTTCTCTTGCCTTTCCTGCCAGAACGTAGCACCTTGAAAGCAGGAAGCCAGCCTTCATCACTCGTGGAATGCATACATCACAGTCGCGGTGTACAGAAAATTCATGGAATGAAAGAAAGAGGAAATTTTTCTTTCCATACATTCAGCTACTGAATATATGGTTTGTGGCAGATTATATTTTCCAAACTTGATACTACAAGGTGATTTTGCCTCACCCCCCATCAAAAGCGAGAGCCTCTCTCTTCAACCCCTTGAGTTTGCAAGAGCCCTGTGACTGGCTTTAAGCGACAGAATCCAGCAGAGGTGACCCTGCGCCAATTCTGAACATAGCCTTTACCTGTCCTGATGCTAGAAGACATGGCAGCCAGATGCACTAGAAGACAGGATGCCGTGCTTTGATAAGCCCACGCCATGTGCGGAATCCCTAGAGAATGGAGAGAGACAGGCACCAAGGAGCCCCAAGGCTCCAGACGTGAGAGGGACATGCCATTCAGGAGGGGATGCTCCAGCCTTAACTGTCCCCACTGGTGCCAGGAGGTGACCTCCCTAGTCCGGTCCTCCCCAAAACCTGACCCACAAAACTGAGGGCAAAATAAGTGGTTCTTTTAAGCCATTAAATGTTGATTGTTTCTTTTGTCACAATGTCTTAGTTCATTCAGCCTACTATAAACCGAATACCATAGCCTGGTTGGTTTATAAACAATCCAATTTTATTTCCCACAGTTCTAGAGGCTGGCAGTCCAAGATCGAGGCATCGGCATATTCAGTTCATAGATGGCCACTTTCTAGTTCATCCATGGCCGTCTTCTTGCTGTGTACTCACAGCGGCCTAAGGGGCAAGGGAGCTCTCTGGGGTCTCTTTTATAAGGGCACTAATGCCTCCCAAAGGTTGCATGTCCTAATACAATCACATTGGGAATTAGGCTTTAACATACGAATTTCAAGGGGACACGTTCAACCCACACCAAATAAACTAAACATGGATAGCATGTTGCAGGAGAAATCTGGCTCTGGAGCCATTAAATAAAGATTTATATCCTGCCTTGAATTCTTATAATTATGTGATGATGGGAAGCTCACTTCAGTTTTCCTGTTTGCAGTGTTCTCCTGTATATGATAGGGGTGCATTTACTCATTCAGTAGAGCTCTATTGAGTGTGTGGAGGGAACACACTGAATGATACACAGTTTCTGCCTCGAGGGAATTAATAGTCTGTTTGAGGAAACAAGGCAAGAGGCCAGCAATTCACAGGGCAGAGCTATCCGTTCTCCCATTGCACTAAGTACAGCGAACCCTGGAATACTTGGGAGGGGTGAGGGGGCAGATAGTAGATTCACTCAGGACTGCTACAGTAAAGAATAGATAAAGTAAAATATAAACTGGGACCAGTGGTGCAGGCAGCTGATTAGCTCAGGTCGAGGTTGTTTAAGAGAAGGGAGCAGCCTGTCTTTGGAATTCAGAGATAAGGCAGACATGGGGCCTTCCTAAGAAATAACAGCTGGATTAAGAGTAGCAGTGAGTGTGTGGGGTGTGTATTTCCAATTCAAGTCCATTATAGCAGATGGACCAATCCAGGAGAACCTAAAATGAACTTCTCAGAAATGAATCATTCAGTCAATTTTAACCTTTAGGGAGGATACAATTTGATGAATGTGCCATGAAAAAGGGTTATTTTAAGCATTCCTGGGAGGAAAAAAAAACAATTCTAAAAAAAAAGATGGTGTTACAATTCAGAGAAATGTTGGGGGAAGCAGTGGAGAACAGGCAAGGAGATTAAGAAATATAAACTTTTGGGTTTTTTTGTTTGTTTGTTTTAAATAGAAACACTACAACCCAAATAATGCCCCAAATGGAGGATTCTGTTTGATTTGGAAAGCGTAGTTCCCTGAAACAACTATCAAAGAGAATGAACATTATTTGATGTTGTTTCAAGCTCTGTGCAAATTATATCAGCTTCTGTGATATAACTATTTAATACAGGCACAGAGAATAAAACAGTGGAACATTAATTGAATCAGAGGTCAGGAGGTTTCCATAAAAAATTCTAAGCATAAGAAGTATGATATCCAAACCAAGGATGGGAAATTAATGTTTCATCTAAGTGGCAGGGGTTCCAGCTCCAGGAATGCAGTCCTCCACCGAAGGAAAGTAAGGTCAGAGGGAACCTCTCCCACTTTACTTGGAGGCCTTGGGTCAGGCAGGTGGATAAGATTACTAGCATATCATCAGCACAGTAATGCTGGGAAGTAGCCTGGACCTCCACCCTGGGTCAACTATAAATCTCTCCGGAGGAGAAAATATTAGGAATATAAACATGGCATGTAAATGATCTTTGGGAAATCCATGTTCCTTTCCCAGGCATGTGGGTTCCCTGCCTGCACATTCTCTTCTAGACCACACTGTGAGTTCTAGGCATGTGGTTCCATTCCCAAAAGTCCTGTGCCTATTTCCAAGGCTTGCACGGTCCTCTTGCTTTGGTCTGTTCTAATAAAAAATGATTTGGCAATGAACTAAAAGTGCCTAACAAGAATGTTTTCATCTCAGATCCTCTAGAATTGAACCATCTATTCCAAAGTAAGCCATTGACTACAAAAAAGAAAGTGCAGGGAATGTCCCCTGATGTCTGAATACTCCAAATATGGACTGGTCCTAGAAAAATTCAGTAGGTATTGAGACCCTAAGTCTCAAGGAAGTTGCTTAGAACTTAGGAAGAACCAAAGCATAGAACAATGAAATCTCTTCAGGAAAGAGAAATACAGAACAAGTATCTTTGTTTAGGTATGTATTTTCATGAATGTGTGAGAAGTGATGTTTGCACAAATATTTGCGAAGTGTGTGATGCACATAAACAAAAAATTAGAACTGGTTTACACTGTGCAAAGAAGCAACGACCATGTCACCCTTCCAAGTGCTTAGGTCACCCTTTGAGGATTAAATGTGGGAAAATTGCAATAGACGAGACCAGCTATAAAAGTAACTCAAGATTAACAGTCAGGTTCCCCAAGAGATTTAGGGAGTCTCGGGTTGAGACTTAGAGAAATGTGACTGGAATGGGATTATTCCTGAGAAAATTTGAGCCTCACCCGATGAAAGATTCTGTTTTTGAACTAACAAATGCACAGAGAATTGTTTTCAGGACAAAGGAGAGAAATGGAGAGGTGAGAAGGGCATCCGACACAGATAAAGCACTTACTATGCGCTGAGCACTTGGCACAGCCACCCAACAATTCAGTGAGGTGGATGATATGATTCCCATTTCCTAAGAAGCAGAAGCTTAGGAAGTTCAAGACACCAGCTGTTAACACAAATGACACAGAACAAGAGTCGGATATGTCTCACTCAAAGAAAAGGGCATCTGGATGAAGGCATTTGAAAATAAGGCATCTGTAACAGGCATGTGGCAAAGAGTGCTTTAAACTTCATAGCTTGAAGACATTGGTCATGATCACCCTCTCACTCCCATTTCTTGGCTTTCATGATTGCTCAGCAAATAGCAGTCTGAGTGCCATTTGGGTGCCCCTAGACTAGCCAGTAAGGAAAGAACTGGCTTCTCAGTGGAAGTGACTGTGGAAGACACAGTCAAAGATGGCGCCCAATGAGTCATGCCCTTATACATTGCCTGCCCTTGGGTGTAAGCTTATAATCAATACTTGTGGCTTGTTTATAACCAATGGACTATGGCAAAAATAATGGATGTCACTCTTAAGTTTTGTTAGCTAACACTCTGCCTTAGCAGACTAGAATTATAAAGATTCCCCCGTTGTCCTTAGAAAAGCAAACAGTCATGTTGCTCTGAAAAGGGCTGCATGGCAGGGAACTGTGGGCAGCCTCTAGGAGAAGAACATGGCCTCCAGTCGACAGGGTTGGGGCGCCTGGGTGGCTCAGTCAGTTAAGGGCCCGACTCTTGATTTCAGCTTAGGCCATAATCTCAGGGTCTTGAGATAGAGCCCTGTGTTGGACTCCATACTGGGCATGGAGCCTGCTTAAGATTCTCTGTCTTCCTGGGGCGCCTGGGTAGCGCAGTCGTTAAGCGTCTGCCTTCAGCTCAGGACGTGATCCCGGCGTTCCAGGATCGAGTCCCACATCGGGCTCCTCCGCTGGGAGCCTGCTTCTTCCTCTCCCACTCCCCTGCTGTGTTCCCTCTCTCGCTGGCTGTCTCTCTGTCACATAAATAAATAAAATCTTTAAAAAAAAAAAAAGATTCTCTCTCTTCTTCTCCCTCTGCCCCTCCCCACCCTCCTCCCTCTTAAAAAAACAAAACAAAACTCAGAGCCTTTAGCCAGATATCCTCGAGGAAATGAATTCTGCCATCAACCTGAGTAAAGTCAGAAACAGAGTCTTCCCCAGTCAAGTCTCCAGATGAAAACACAGACTAGGCGGACAGTGTGATTGCAGGCTGATGAGACCCTAGGGCCGAGGACCTTCAGCTGTTTCAGACTCTTGACTTCCAGAAGCTGTGAAAGAATAAATATGTGCTGTGTTAAGCTGCTACGTGTTCAGTAATCTGTTATGCAGCGATACAAAAAAAATACACTGAGTTTCAAGTCTACTTGTTAGAATAACGAGTGGTAAGTATACGCTCCCTGTGTACTCATAACAGCAACTGGCAAGTGTAGGACGTGTCCATGTATGGGCATGCGTGTGCTGACAAGCTGTGCTTACAGAGTGAAGGGAGCCTAGTCCTTAGAGAAGCTGACAGAGTAGATAAATGCATGCAAGAAAGAAAAGCAAGGTAAACGAGGGCGAGCACGTGGCATTCATGAATCTAAGATGCTTTCCACCCTGATGCTGCATGAATCTTAGAGCAATGGTTAAGAGCCTCACGTCAGAAAATCAATTATTTTTATGCTGTGTGATTTTAGGAAAATTATTTAAACTCTGTGGCTCATTTTTCTCATCCACAAAATGAAAATGATAGTAGTACTTACTTCATAGAGTTGATGAGCACATTAAATGAGATCCTATAGGTTAAATGCTTAGAAGCAGGCCTGACACAAAGTGAACTCTATGTAAATATTTGCTATTGGGAATCCATAGCTAAACAGTAAGGCGTCAGTTATGAATCAGGAAGTAGGACGCACGCTTTCCATAGTCAACCTTTATGTCCCAGTGCCTACAAGAAGGTCCAGGATGAGGCTCCCCAAGCTACAGTATTATAGGTGCAGTAATTGGTCCTTTGACTTTGCACAAACCCAGATGTAAAACCACACAGCTATCACCATTGAGATCTGTTTCCTAACTTGTTCACTGTGTACCAGCAAACAGCAAATAAAAACAAAAAATAATGTAAGAATAAAACAACTTTGTCTCCCATGCATAATAGATGGTAATAAATCATTCATCAGCAAAAAAACAAGTGAGTGGTCATGCATTTCAGCAAATAAATCACCAGCAACATTTCTGGAAACTGAAACAAGAAACATCTGCAGGGAATCGAGCAAGCCTACCAAGATGGAAAAGTCAGACGTACCATTAGTCTGAATTAGAGTCTCACTGATTTGGGGGTAAAGTCCATCTCCTGGCTGATGACTCTAACCTCAGGTGTTACTATATAATTTGACCTTGTATGTCTGAAATTAGAGTCCTAAATAGTCTGTTTCCTGGAATGTAGAAGGAATTTATAACTGAATGAAAAATCAAGCTTCCTGGTCACCAGCAAAGAAACTGGTATTTCAAAATCCGTTTGGACCAGAGATATGCTTCTGACACACTTTGATACAAGCTGAAAATCAGGAAAGTGATTCTGACAAACCCAACACAACTTTAATGATGAAATCTCTCATCCTAAGGGAAAGATTTAAGAAATTGCCTATCAAAGAAAGTCATAAAATCTTGAAGCTGAAAGGGACTGTAGAAATTAATGAGCTCAGTGTTGGTATGGTAAGATTAAGGTGGTTTTTCTCAAGATCAAAGCTAGTGAGAGTGAAAGCTAGGAGCGGCGCCCAAGTCTGTAACTTTCCAGCACAAGCTAAGATGGGGGCCTACTTCTGTGTGTACAGGAGGTAAAGCCCCATGAAAAACAAGGAAAGACGCAGAGTGGTTAGGTAACTGACCCGAAGTCAACCCGTGAATAAGAGGCACATTTATGGTCTTTCTAATCCTAATATACTTGTTCTTGATCTCTTCATTGTAATATCTCCATTGTGAGGTTGAGAAATAATGTTCTCTGTGCAGGACATGGCTAATAGCATGTGCTCAATAAATTGTATCTAATATTAAAATTATAAAAATGAGAGAGTAGGATCACTACACCGAGTTGTTATTACTTTCAGTACTGTTGAAATCATAGAATGCCTGATTCATTGACATAGAACTCCACAAAATATGACATCTAACCAGGAAACACACAGTACCTCTTTATGGAAGAAGAGACTATGGGGGTAGGTTCAGGACCATGGGCTCTACTGGTTGTATCACCCAAATTGTTGGAATACAGTGGTAAAGCCACAGCTGATACACCGGCTTGGAGATAGTACCCTGTGAGGACAGGATGCCCTCCTCCTGTTTTCAGCCCACACCTTGAATCAGAGGCCTTTAACATGGCTCTGTGTCCCCGGTAGAGAAAATGCACGGATCCAGAAAACAAGAGGTGGAAGCAAGAGTTGTCCCACATATCATCATCCCCAGTGACCTCCTGGTGGAGGTCATGCTTCCCCGATCCATAGCTCTGAGCTCTGCAGCATTGGAAGTCCTCTTCCCCAAAAAGGTGCAAGGATCCCAGGGAACTCCAAGCTACCACTGGCTCTTATTTTTTTTTTATTATTTTTTTAAATTCAACTAGCCAACACATAGT
Source organism: Ursus maritimus (assembly GCF_017311325.1). Taxonomy (NCBI): domain Eukaryota; kingdom Metazoa; phylum Chordata; class Mammalia; order Carnivora; family Ursidae; genus Ursus; species Ursus maritimus. The sequence goes on from NW_024426996.1 coordinate 72,247,766, forward strand.
ACATCATTAGTTTCAGATGTAGTGCTCAACAATTTACCAGCTGCATATGATATCCAGTGGTCATCACATCATATGCTCTCCTTAATGCCCACCACCCAGTGACCCCATCCTTCACCCACCTCCCCTTTAGCAACACTCTGTTTGTTTCCCACAGTTTAGAGTCTCTCATGGTTTATCTTCCTCTCTGATTTCTTCCCATTCAGTTTTCCCTCCCTTCACTTATGATCCTCTGCACTGTTTCTTATGTTCCACATATGAGTGAAACCATATGATAATTGTCTTTCTCTGGTTGACTTATTTCACCACTGGCTTTTGGGCACTTTGGTTTCCTTGTGTCTAGGGCTCATCCAACAAGAAAGAGTCACTGTCTTATCATAGGTAATTGACACTGATCTTTAGGAGGAGGCAGGACTTGTCAATCTTGGGCAGTCCACTTGGGCATCTCTTGGGGCTCCCTTGCCAAATGGTGACAATGATTGGGCAAGTGGAGCAATCCTGACCCAAGAAGGGAATGGTTACCAGGATCTGAGGAATTGAGGGTTTGGGTCGGATACACCCAACCCACCACGACCAGCAGAGGTGATTACCGAGGGTAAGAGAGATTTAGGATGGGCAGTGGCAGAGAGAGACAACAAATACCAGTTCTGGTCCTACAAGGAATTGCAGCAAAAGGGTCTGTAGTTCATCTCACTAACCTCCTCATTGTAAGTTTCTCCTCAGATAGACAGGGCCACCCCCATAAAATCAAAGAGTAGACTGTGGTTGTCAGGGGCCGGGGGGAGGGGGGAGGGGGGGTTACTAGTCAACAGGTGTAAAGTTTCAGTTAAGCAAGATGAGTAACACTGTACCTGTTGTTAACAATACTGTGTCATACACTTGAAAATTTGCTAAGAGGGTAAATCTCATGTTAAACATTCTTACCAAAATAGAACAAAATAAATTTTTAAAAAAGTAAAAAGAGAGAGAATGAGCTACGAGAACCCCTGAGAAGTTGTTTTCCACATGTATAGTGAGAAATGAGTCTGCAGGGTACAGGGGTGCACTATCACAGACACAGATACGGACTGCTCAGGTTCCCACTTCAAGAATGAACTTGCTGTGGGGTGCCTGGGTGGCTCAGTCAGTTAAGTGTCTGACTCCTGATTTTGGCTCAGGTCATGATCTCAGGTCCGGATATCAAGCCCCGCATCAGGCTCTGCACTCAGCAGGAAGTAGTCCTTTCTCTCGATTTCCCTCTCTTCCTCTTCCTCTCCCCCTCTCCCTGCTCATGCCCTCTCTCTCTCCCTCTCTCTCTAAAAATAAATAAATGAATCTGAAATAATTTTTTTAAAAAAAGAATGAACTTGTTGTCCAGATGCTGCCAGCTATTAGCCCCTCAGCATCCACTTCAGCTGAGCTCAAGTTCTTTGCAAAGCTGTCCGTGGACAATAACTGATCTTAGGTATGGTAGCCAAGACTACATTCCTGTGGGGAGTCGTCAGTTAGTAGCTGAGTAGGACAGTGCTGTTAGGGTGTCCCATGTTCATCCAATGTAAGACCCCTTTTACAGGCAATCTCTGCTCCAGAGCTCACCTTTGGGTCATTGAGGACTTTGTCAGATCCCGGACTATCTCTGACAGTTTCTCCTGCCAACTCCTGCCTCCTCCTCTTTTCCTCTCATAATAGTAAACCTTCTGCAGCCCTAAGTCCATCTCTCTGCCTGCTTTTCAGAGAACCCAACCCACAACTCCTGAATATTTACCAGAAAAGATCAGAGACTTTGCTTTCAATAGTATTTACGAATCTATCACCAAACTTAAACTCTGTCTCTGCCCTAGATTAGCTGATTTTTCTCTCATCTGAGTGTCCATTCATTCGAGAGTTTAACCTCCTTTCCCTCATGTGCTTTAAGCTCTTGTGAGCCTTGGAAATAACCTGTATCAATCAGAGGAAATACAGAGGGAGTCAAAATTCCAGCATTTATATAAGTCACACTTATAAGAAATATACATGTGAGCTACAGAATATATGTTTATAGTTATATTCTTCTATATATGAGAATACTGTAGAAATAGAACATTTGACCACTCATTTCCGTCATAAAATGACCCAAATATAATGGGTGATGGGCTCATTCCAAATGGCCAGCTGTTTCATGAGAACTTGACATATTCATAGGATACCATTGGTCTTTGGGAGAACAACGAAAGTAAGACAGTGTCCATGACCTTAAATAACTCACAGGCCAGGAGAGAGAAGAGTGTTAACAGATTATTTCAGTTTACTGGGGGTTTGGAACTGTTTGCCAGTGGGGAGATTCCAATTTATTTTCACCCACCCCTTCTCCTAGGCGCATACTTTGGCTATGCCTGTAGGGATAGCAGAGCTAGCGAAATCTGAATGACAAATGTGAAATAAACTTTGCTGTCGGGCATCATTTAGTTACCCATATTTTGTCATCCTCATCGATCAAATATTGCACTTGTCACCAACTCACACTTGTTTAGCCCAGTCAGCTTTCAAGACAGAGCCCTCTTCCCAGAATTATTTGTTTCTAAGCAGCAAAAATTACTGGTATCTATGATGATTAAACCTGAGAGCTTCCCAAAGCAAGGTGGAATGGAGATGCCTAAGTTCAAGTCCCTGTTTTTTGTTTGTTTGTTTGTTTTTGGTTTTGTTTTTTAAATTTTGCCCTAGAACAGAAGAACCGGGACCAGAAAGGCTAACCAGAACGTTCCTTTGTCACATGGGTCGGTACTCTAAGGGTGTTATTTGGCATCATAGACAAGAGTCCCCTGGGCCAACATCGTTCTCCTGCTGCAAGGGCTGCAGGAGTCTCACTAAGCTCTTTGCCAGCTTCCAAGGGAGCACATGGGTCCTNGCTGAAGCCTGGGCCCCTTTTGTTTTTTTCTGAGGCAGGAAACTTGCCTCTGAGTGATGAGTTATCAGGCTCCTTTGCTTCCAATTTTTGCATTCGTGTGATCTCATGGGGTCGATGGGGTTTGTTATGAGGCTTGTTCTGTGAAATGCAAAGTGAAGCCCCTTTAGCAACCACCATCCTTTTTGATAGAGTCAAATAAATATTTCCCTAGTTTCTTTCTTCTCTCAGCTTTGTAAATGACCCAGAGTTGCCTGGGGGAGGCATATAACACTGCTCATACATTCCCCACTCACTGCAGTTTTTCAAAGGAGGAGATGAGGAGAGAGGCGGGGAGGGGAAGGAAGATGAAGAAGAGAGGAGAGGGATTTATGATGATGTCGTTCCAGTATGCCCCAAGGACGTAGTCACCGTGCAGTGGGCTCTCTGAGGCAACAAGCTAAAGGGAGTTTTCCATTCATTAGGTATACGAGTTTCGTTATTACCATTAGGACTCCACTACATTTTTAAATAATTGCCTTTGAAAAACAATATTCAGAATAATGAAATAAGGAATTTTGCAATTTTTCAACTCTCGGAAAACAAATAGGCTATCTATTACTTTTCCATTCCAGTGGAATTTTCAGGAAAGCTTCACACATAAATAAACACTTCTTAAACTTCCAAAAAAACTTTGCGTCATGTAGGAAAATAAATAAAAAAGAAAGCAATGTCATCATTGTCTTTTTAAAAGTATTCTTCAAAATTTTAATGTAATTGCACTTCTCTTTCCCTGTGACTGGGCTGACATAGGACTGGAGAAGCTGTGGGGGGAAAAAGTTGCCAAGAAGAGATCCTCAGGTCAGGGTCCAGGAGAGCTGTGATGCAAGAGCAGTGGCATCCAGGGAGAGGAAAGCTCGTCCTGAGCTATCATCCCTCAGAGCTGTTTACCCCTGTTGCTTGGGTGACTCACCCAAACGTAAGCTGATTCTTGCAAACCTTGGCATCTTCCTGTGCAGTCTCAGTTCCCAGGCCTGACCTGGTGTTTCTGCATGATCTTGTGTGTTGGCAACAGCTAGTGCTAGAAAGGGCTTGGAGTCAAACTTTGGTGCCCCAATCCCATCATCGTCCCTGCTTCCAAGGGCTCCCTGTCTCAGGAGGTGCCCTCAAGCTCATAGTGGCCAATGAAACAGGACTTTTCCCAGAAAGGGGCAAGAATTCAATAATTACAACTTACTACAGAGCTCCTAGGGTCAGCGGAAACCAAAAATCATGGTTTTCTAGGGCTGCCTTAGCAAGATACCACAGACTGGGTGGCTTAAAAACAACAGAAATCTATCTGTTGGGGAGGCTGAAAGTCCAAGATCAAGATGTCTGCAAGGGTGGTTTCTTCTTAGGGCCCATTCTTCTCTGCTTGCAGATGGCCATCTTCTTCCAAGCCTCCAGGTGGCCCTCCCTCTGTGCATGTCTGTGTCCATTTCCTCTTCTGAAGACACTAGTCGGATTGGATTTGGGCCCACCCCGGTGACTCCATTTTGCCAGAATTCCCTCTTTAATGGCTCTATATCTATAGACAGTCTCATTCTGAGATACCGCGGGTCAAACCTCAACACAGGGATTTTGAGAGAACACAACTCAGCCCATAACACCAGGATCAGGCTTGGGCGTCGAAGTGGGACTCATGGAGGTTTCCATCCATACAACTGCATGGTTAGATCCACGTGGCTGACTCCAGGAACTGGAAGGGAGAGAGCCGGAAGCTTGTCTCCACCCAAAGGACAGGTCTTGCCTGACCTGGAGGCTAAACTCTAACATCTTGTCCGGAGCAAATAGGCCCAGGATGTCCAGGAAGTAAAACGAGGCCACGTGCCTTTTAAAGCATAACGTCCTGTCCTCTAGGAAAGGGGAGCTGGAGTTAAATCCTAAGTTCTGAACAATCCGATGAGCACCTTTGTCCCTGCGAAGGAAGAGCTGGAGGCTAAAGGTGGGCTGAAAAAAAAAGAAACATTTTTAGAAGCTCTCTCTTCTACGGTCAGAGGCTAAATTAATGTGGGGAGTAGGACAGGAGTCGCCTTTCTCCTGTTCCTTGGTTCCTGGCCACGGCCCCCATGGGCCCAGGGCATCTGCATTCTCATCCCATCTCTGCCTTGGCTTTGCAGCCCCAGCACCTGCCAGCAGAGCCTGGCTGTTCGTGCTCGCTGCCCAGCAGGATACTCTCAGTTACACAATGTAGGAGCACAGCATCCTTATCAGCCCCTCAAGATCCAAGCTCTGCCAGAAACTCACTCTACATGAAATGTATAGATCAAAACCCCAAGGAGTTTGACATTTATATTTTTAATAGATTTTTTTTCCCCTTCTTAAAACACCCACAGGCTGTGACTGAAGTGGAAATGTGTTTGCTTTAATTGCAACGTGCGCTCCATCGGCTGGGAGTCCTCCCTCTCCTCCGAAGCATAGCGTTTGTATCAAGCAGAGCTGGGAATGCAAAGAAGAACAAAAGGTCTGAAATGCCATGTGATAAGAACGCTTCTTTTCAAACTCTTCAATAACAGAAATCTGGCAAGAGTTTAATTCATAGAGGAAGCTGATTTAGAGGACAGGGCAATGAGAAATTCTATTATGATTGTTTCTTGCCACTCCAAGCCCGTGTTTGGAGACCGGCTGCATTCCTCCTCATCTGAAAGGTAAATATCACCAAGGTTGTGACAGTTTCTTTCTGTAACAAACACTCACTGGGTGTCGCGTCGCTTCTGAGGGGCATGCAAACACGAATGACTCATGGTTTTGCTTCCAATTGCTCAGAACCTGGTACGTCCGAAGTGGTTCTCCACACAGTGTAGACTCCCTGGAGAGACGAAATGAGAAACTTTTCTCATCTGAGTCCAGGTGGCTTCATGACTAAAGTTCTCCTAAAGGTTTTGCTGAAAACATTTTCAAGCAACCTGTTCACACATCTGAATCTAATACTCTCCTCCGTGTGGTGAATCAGGATTAGTTACAAATATTAAGAATCCTGCTTTCTCAAATAAGAGGATTATAAGCATTCTTCAGAGAGCTCAGGGTTCAATTACTATCATCTCTGCATAATAATAAGTCTGATTCCTTCACCGGCGATATTTCATAATGATGAGTAAGGCTGGGTTGGAGGAGCTCAGGAGAGAGATATTTCCAGTCCCAACCACTTCATTTCAACCGGCTCTGAACAGCACTTGCAAAAGGAGCCAAAGGCATGCAAGAGACTCCCTCACCCCCACCTCTCCCTCCCAGCTTCGGACCTTGGTGTTTCTTTGCCCCTCCTCCCTGATACGCAAGAATAAATTAGGGCATCTTTGCATCAGGGAAGCCTGAACATGTATCCATAATTCAAGGTTGGCCCTGCTTTGCATTCAGACCGACTAAGCCCTAATCTAAAACGACACAACTATCCCAGCTGGGTAAGAGTTGACACTTATTTCCACGTAAGGCATGGCCTCAAATCCGAGTAGAAACAAGTTCTCCCACCTCTCGGCAGCACCTTGTACCGCTGTCACGCAGACACGTCTGGCCTCTGGTACAGCTGGTTCCTTCCTTCCCAAATCCCAGCATTTGCTCTCTTCCCGTCCACGTCCCCCCCACCGCACACTCACCACCTGTGTCAGCAGATGTGCTTTGCTAATACTGTAAGATACAGATCACTCTACATGTAAGCATATTGTTACCATTTTAGAGATGAGAACACTGAGGCTCAGTGCGTCTAAGTGACATATGTATGCATACTCTAGTGAACAGTTGAAATAACTTCAGTCATCCTGTCTCCAAAGTTCATGGCCTTTCCTCTAGATTAAGAATCAACGGTATCCTAGTAATATCTTATAATTTCAAGCTTTGTGGGAAATATATAGATTTTAGGAATATTGTTTCATTTTGCTGTTACCATAATCGCTGTCTGGGAAAGGTATTACAGCCCTCCCATGAGAGATATCCATGTATGGGCACTGGAATCCAACATTCCTGCATCCCAATCTGGACTCAATCTCTGACTAGCTGAGAACACTTGGACAATCCCTATTACATCTGAGACCCCTTTCCTTATCTGGAAGAGAGAGAGGTGGGGGCATAACCCTCCCTTGATATGCTGACATAGCAAGTAAGCAAGAGTGGATGGACGGGAAGCTCATTACCTGGCACTTGGTAGTGGCCCCACTGAGTCCAGCTCTCTTTTCACCTGCCTAGATTCCACATGGGGTTAAACTGAATTAGGTCATCTATGAGGGTGTTTTTTTTTTTCAGCTTTAAAATTTTATTTAAAATGTCCTTAGCCATTTCTTATTCCCATCCTCCTCATAGCTATGTGACAATGTTTTATTCACAGACGAGTTCTTCAGGGAATTTGATCGAGATTGATAGGCTGGGGTTTTAATCCAAGCATACATCCGTGGGCTACAATTGTGCTGATTCTAGATGAGTCTAAGTGACATCAGAGGGAACTTCCCTCTCCCCATCCACTTCCACCTCCCAGGCTAATATTATTAACATCAGCCAGAGGCAAGGAAGTGCTAGGTACAAGCAACAGACACGGTAAATGAATTATCTCGAGCTACTTATTCCTTGGCAGCGAGGCAAGCAACCTAGCAATTCATCATCAGTAAAACTCCCCGTTTTCCCGAATGAGTTGGCATAGTGCCCCCACTGGCTTGTGTTTTCAGCCTTGTTTCTAAAGAAAAATTAAGGACATTCTGTTCACAGTTTCTTTCTCCTTTCTCCTTCCTTTCCATTAAAAAATAAGCACTTATTAATTCCAGAGATCAATTAAAGAGTAGACAGAATCTTGATAGTCAGAAATAGAATCTGAAGTTAAAAACAAGATCTGCCCTAGACCTGCTTTTAAATATTGATGCCAGAGTCACCGAGGTTACGTGAGGTTAACAGTTGCTGATGGAGCAGCTCAGCTCTTCCCTACTTGGAGATTAATTCTCTTCTTTGCAAAGAACTCCACCATTTAGTTAGGGCTCACTCCACAGGCTTGTTTTCTCTCCTTTCATTTACTCTAATTTGATGAACCAAACCCTCTGCACCGAAACACCTCCAGCACCCACCTCCCCAACCCCACAAAAAGGAAAAATAACAATAGTTGAAAAATGTATCCAATCAACCAGAAGCAAATGCATTTCTAATTAAAGATTATAAATGTGGGTCACCCTTCAGAACAAGCAAACACAAGTCAAGCATCATTCTTCTTGATTTGTTCCGGGTCATTGTTCTCCTCTGCTTGGCTGCAGAGCACTAATGGATCATCTTGATAAAAATTCATTTTTTCATCCATCTGTTATATTGCACTTTTAATGTCAATTTCTCCTAATGTATCTTGATTTCACCCCAGCCCCAGCTGCAAACACCGTGCCTTATTAGAATAAAGTCTCATGTCTCCAATCCTCTAAATGAGGGAAGTAGCTACAAGACCATTTTCTCCTCCTGTATTTGCAGTTTTAAGTTTCAGCATATGTTAGTATAATGCTTTCATTCAATACCATTTCCAAAGGCAGAGGCCCTTCTGAATCGATTTCTCAATTCAGAACCAGGTCAAATCAAATAAGCAGTTTATACACAAAAAAATGGAGATCTGATAGCAACAAATGTCAAAGGCAATAGAGAAGAGAATATTGCATTTGGGAAACAATTCTTAAAGCATAGAAAGTTTTGTTCCATCTTAATTAAATGGAAAAATACAAAAATCCTCTAATTCTTCCACCGCTATCTGACAAATGATGAAAGCTTTTAAAGTAAGGAATATGCACCCAGATGACTTTCCAAATTCGTACGTGAATTATAAACTTATATTAGAAATGTGACTCTAAGTAAACCCAAACCTCAACGTTCCTGTTCTGACTGTAACTCCAGACGCTAGAAGCAAGACCAAGGGCAACTGGGCAAAGTGTCAGAAGATGTGACTGAAAAATGAAGGATAAACAGTGATATAAGAGGAGAGACAGTGCAGATGAATGAGACACAGTTTACAGATGAAAGAACTAAAACACAAGGAGTTTAAGTGATTTGTTAGCAATTAATATCAGGAATCACAACAACAACAAAAAACCAAACTGTTGGAGTTGGGTCATAACTTGTGGACTTTGTGACATATTGAAAGATTTAAAGGAGCACATAATGGGGTCTGTGAAAAGCAGTGTTTTAGGACAATGAGTGAGTCAAGGTTCTCCAAAGAAATGGAGTCATTAGGATAGATAGATAGATAGATAGATAGATAGATAGATAGAGATAGATAGATATAGATAGATGATAGATAATAGATTGATCTTTAGCTCTCTCTATAGAGACATTTCTATATAGATAAATACAAATGGATATATCTTTTATTTTTAAGAGTTGGCTCACATGATTACAGAGGCTAAGAATTTCCACAAGCTGCCATCTGCAAGCTGGAGACCCAGGAGGGTCAAGGGTGCATCTCCAGTCCAAGTCTGAAGTCCTCAGAACGAAGACAACCAATGATGTTCAATTCCAGGCCAAGTGCAGAAGACCAATGTTCCACCTTGAGAGTGGCCAGGCAGAGAGAGCGAACTCTCCCGTACTTTACCTTTGTTCTGTTCAGGCCTTCAGTGTATTGGATGAGCCCCATCCACATTGGGAAGAGCAATCTGCTTTACTTAGTCTACCAATTTACATGTTAATCTCATCTAGAAACACCTTCACACCAGAATAATGCTGAACCAAATATCTAGGCCCTCCATATCCCAGGCAAGTTGGCACACACAATTTACCCCCATAGTGAATATAGTGCATTGGTTCTCCAAAGCACTGAGTCATATTTACTTTGTACTTAAGTACTTAGGAGAACAGCCTATCAGTTGCTATTCATTCTGGGATTTGAGAACCCCAAAATTATAAATCTAAAAATAATTCCAATATTTCTTTGCTTCTTGGAATATAGTTTCCATGCCTTCTAATGATCTATAAAATCTCTGAGACTTTGGCCCCTCCCCTTCCACTCCACTTTGCCCACCCCTCCCTCAGGGCTACTCCACCAGCACTGGCCTTTTCCCAACCAGAGGATTCTAGCTATCCCATAAGTCCAGGAAGCCTTTCCTCCTGATCTTTGCACAGCAAGTCTCTTCTCATCATTCACGTCTCTTTCAAATGTCTCTTCCTCACATAGACCTATTCTGATCACCTGATACATGACTTTTCGCCTGGGAGTCGTTCCTTGCACTGGACTTAACTTCATCTGATATTTTCTTGTTTATTTGCTTGCCGATCCTTGCTCCACACAAAAACATACTTCTACTGCAGTCTCCTAGAGCAGAAAACATATCACTGATGCCTGACACATAACAGAATTTTCATAAATGTTTGTTGAATGAATAAACTCGTTAGAGGCAAAACAAGTGAGCACCCGGACAGGCTCACAACAAACACAGACCAACTAATCAGAAGGTAACATCCTCCTTCAGGGCTGGTGCTCATTCTGACCGAAAGAAAAAGGGGTGACAACACATTCTTCCCTTCCCAGTATCTTACTACGATCCCCACCTCCATTACGTGCCTGCTCCTCCAATGTGGTCAATGTTCACCTTTTCGTTTGCATGAGTCCTTGCAAACAGTAGCTTTAGTATACATTTAAATGTGTCTAAATGATATTGTGCTATTTATCTCATTTGATTTTTTACTTCTTTCTTTCAGTGTTATTTAAGATACAAACCTTTTTATAATTGCATATCTAGCTCCTTGCTTTTAGCAGCTGTGGGGTTTTTCACAGCACACATCCACAATGCCTACATCCCCATTCCCTTGTTCTGGGTAAGTCCCTTTTGCCATAGGCGACGCTGTGACAAATCTCCTTAGGGATGATTTATTTCAGGCCCGAGAAGGGAATTCTCTAGGACACTTGTCCAAAAGTGGAATTTGGGGGTCATAGGGCATCTGTATGCTTAATTTGAGCTAAGTTCTGCATGACCACTGAGTTTCTGAATGTTGACTTTCTGGGTACACCTGGAATTATTAGTTTTCTAATTTGTACCAATCCGATAACTGTAAAATAATAAATCTTTGCTGCCATAATTTTTAACTGCCATTTACTAGTAAGTTTAAGCATTTTGTTATGTTCTTCGTATGTGTTACCTTTATATTTTGGTTCTAATTTCTTCTCTGTTAGTATTCTTGTTTTTGCTAAGTGGATAATTAAATCACCTAAGAGAATGTTGCTCTTGTCCCTCGCTTCTGATTCCTACTCCTCTGATTTACTTCCTTATAATGGATGACAAAACCTCTGAACTATGCAAACAGTTGTTGTGATAAGCTGGTCTGAACTTAGGAGGAATGTGTCAAACTTCTGACCTCTTTAATTTTAAAGTTAGCCTGTTTGTTGTTAATCTTTCTAGTTTTCTATAACTGTGTTTCAAGTTATAATAGTGTAAAAATTGTTATATATGCTTTAGTTGTGTCCCACTATGTTTGACATGTGCTGTTTTCATTGCCAGTTATTTCCCAGTATTTTATAATGTCTTATCATTTTCCTTATAATCCGAAATTATTTAGTAGTATGCCACTTATTTTGTACACATATGGGATTTTAAGCTATATTTATACTATGGATTTCTAATTTTACTGCATTGTGACCTGGAACACAGTCTATATAATATCGAGATTTAGTTAGTGACCTAATACTTGGTCTGTTTTAGTTAGGATAGGACATGCTTGCTGTGGTAACGAATTAACCTGACATCTCACTGATTAAGCAGAACAGAAATTTATTGCTTGTTCAGGTCAACAGATTGCATCTGATAAATTAGTGAAACCATATGGTAATTGTCTTATGGAACATAAGAAATAGGAAGATCGGTAGGAGAAGGAAGGGAAGAATGAAGGGGGGGTAAACAGAAGGGGGAATGAAGCATGAGAGACTGTGGACTCTGGGAAACAAACGGAGGGCTTCAGAGGGGAGGGGGTAGGGGATTGGGATAGGCCGGTGATGGGTATTAAGGAGGGCACGTATTTCATGGAGCACTGAGTGTTATACGCAAATAATGAATCATGGAACATTGCATCAAAAACTGGGGATGTACTGTATGGTGACTAATATAACAAAATAAAAATTATAAAAAAAAATTGCATCTGATAACTCAAGAATCCCTCTTATCTCACACCTCTTCCATCAACAGATGACCCTAGTGTTCCCTCTAGTTTTTAAAATCTACATACAATTTGAATCTTTTTTTTTTTAATCACTGCACTTCACATAGAGTTTTTGATCAAAACCAGCTCTATAGGGTCAGGTTTGTAATTTGGATTCAAGCCAATCAGACTTTTAGGATGGCTCCCCCATGACAAGATTATATCGAGGATAATTCTGAATATTATAGAAAACATTTTCTCTATCCCTTGTTGTCCCTTCTTCTGAATCTCTTAACTTCCCCAATCACTCTAATCCTAGCAAATGTCGCAGCTTGCCTTTAACATCTTCCGTTGGACTCAATCAGCCTCAGGTTCTGACCACCATGAACTTTCTGTTTTGGTGGCCATCTGGGCTCTCCCTCCTGCTCTGTTCCCATTTAAGTCTTGATTTCCATCTACTTCCTGTTCCTATCATAGTCCTTAGACAGGAAATTCTCTCTGAGAAAATTCTGTTAATCTATTTCACATACCTTGCCCAAGTATGAGAACATCTTGCACTCTCCGATTTGTTTTCAAATCACTGGCAAGTATAAACACTGTATATTTATCACTTGTTCTTCTATCTCCCAGCCACCTTTTGCTGTGATATGAAAATGGTAACATTGTATAACTTGATTTTGTGAAGGATTTAGCAAAATTACGTGAAAACAAAGATAAATATCAACATGATTAAATTACTCATTCAACCAACATTTATCCTGGCCTTGGTGGTAGGAATTCAAGGAGGAATAAGATACGATGTGAAAGAGCTCTCGATCTATAGGAGAAAGACCTATCAAGAGCCACTGATTTTTAAAATATGTAAGTCCAATGGTAGATACTTACACATGGTTTTATGAGAAACTAAACAAGAACATCTAACTCATAAGGGAAATGGTAACCAAGATGGTTTTTAAAGATAGCTGTGTTGGGTGAGTTCATTGTAGAAAAAGGAAAGAGCATGAGCGAAGACATAATGATGAAAAATAGTATGACATGAACAGGGATTACCCAGCGTGAGGTAATATGAAGGTTAAGCAAGAAGGAAGAACTGATGACAAGTGATGCTGGAGATGTTAGGTTGATATCATTCGGGACCTTGAATGCCATGCTAAGGCTCTTGGACTCAAGCGGACAGGGACTGCAAATCCTTAAAGAGAAGTAAAAACAAATACTGGTCCAGACAAGGAGGGCCATAGATAAACCCTATGCCCTTCACTCTTCTAACTACATGTGTGCAGAACATTTATTTTCAGGAACAGTGATTTTCAGAAATCATTTCCTCAGTACCCCTCTGTGTTAATATTATCTGCTCACATTCGTCAGCCAAACCAGAGAGGAGTTTCACTCTGAGTGAACAAGCAACCAGTGCTGCTTGATAATAAAAAGACTGTCTGGAGCATCCTTCTTACACCTGTAGCACATCAGTCAGGCCAGATCACCTGCAGAGAACAAGAGGAAAGCTCCTCTCTATCAGACCGCTCATGGTGAATCCAGCTCAGGATTTGGCATACATATATCAGACCTGCCCATAGTTAAGGCAGGCACTTGGGTATTTGCCAAGTTTCTATATAGGAATATGTTCTGAGTTTCCCACTCATTTATTTCATGAGCATTTGCTAAGCCCCTATTATACCTGGGAAGATGAAGATGAATAAAAGAATGCGGAGCTTTGTCAAATTCTCCCGGAGTAGACCCTGAGACAGGATTCCTGTGCATGTGATTCTTAAGGAAATGCTCTTGGGAGAAACCAGTAAAGGAGTAGAAGAAAGAGAGAAGGGAAAGGAGCGAAGTCAAGCAAGGATGTGATTTCAGGCAAAATCCCACAGGAGACAGCTACAGCCTGATCCCACAGAGCTCTGAAGTATATACATCAACTTCCAGAACTGATCCCAATTCAGAGCAAGGGAGCTGGTCGTTCACGCTCCTGTGCAAGTCGGTCATTGACAAAGCCCTCCCGAGGGAGTTGTACATTCCCAGGGACTTCAGGCTCTCTGTGCTGCATGCAAACCAGCGCCAATAACATAGGGTCTCAGGGGTAGGTGCTTAGTAGCAAAGGCACACAGAAGCTGGGGCAGTGATAAAGACAGAGTGTAAGAAGGATCTGAGTGGATCTGTGCAGAACAGGGTCCTCTAGCATGCACAGCCTGACAAGGAAGACATACGTGATCAGAGAGGTGTAATCATGCATTTTAGATACTCTGAATAGAAATGAGTTTACTATAGCAGGTGAACAAACACTGAAGTGACCAGTTACTGTGTATTTGAAGAAAGCCTTCATTATGATGGAGATATTAGTTTGCTCTCTGCGCTGCTTTGTTTTATTTTTTCCGTGTTTGTGCTCTATGAAACTTGATCATTTTATTGACTACGCCTTTTAGTTTGCAGTCAGGCATGCTCCAAAGGAACTCCTGAAATTTGGGTGATCTATGATCAATGCAACCAGCAGGTGTTAATTATCTGTCTCTTTCTTCACTTGCTAGAGACCCTTTCTGTCACCAAAAAACCTTCAAGAACTGCAAATGACAACTGGTCATCAACATTCAGATCTATCTATGAAGTTACTTTGAATAGTGCTCCGATTAATGAAGACTTCCAAATTTGCAGTAGCACCAGGGCCTTTTCTCTATCTTGGTTTGATGTTTATCGATGCCACATTCGATTTACTGACCATAACGGAAATAAATCCTTACTGACTTTCACTAGTTTGTGGGTCTGCTTTCGACCTGGTCTAGAGCTTCTTATCATCCATGTATAGCACATGGCTAGAGATGAAATACATGTTTACACGTGTAATATGAACATCACCATGATACTGTTTTCTTTCCCAGTTAATTGACTCCGTCCCGAATAGAACCAGACAAGATTAAATGACTCCCCCTCAAACAGTACCTATTTTAATTATGTATCTTTTGACTTGGAAATCAAAGGAAATAAAAGGAAGGGCATAAAATAAAGTTGTATTGCATTTACTCATTTATCACAGAACACAGGAAGTGGCAGTCCTTCAGAAACTCTAGAAAATTTGAGTGAGAAATTTAGACTAATATTTGTTACAATGAAAATTTACGATATCTCTGGAACAAATAACATTCCTCCACATGGTGTCTTTTTATGGGCCAAGATATGCTTATCATTATTCCCACAAATTTCCAGAATGATTTTGGGGCAATGTAGAAGGTAACTTAAGAGCTGATAGGATTGCAAACACTAAAGGTAGGAATAAAGACAGTTGGCAAACAAAGGCAGGGACAAAGTGAAGTTGGTAAAAGCACAAGGAGGCATATTGTAATGACCTATGTAACTGTGAGGGTAAAACTAACGAGAAAACATATTGGTTTGCTCAAATTAGAATAATTCTTTAGGAGAAGAGAGACTGATGTGGGAGAAAGCAGACTTGCAGCAAAGGCAATAAAAGAAAAGAAAATCAGTGTCTATAAGATATAAGAGAAAATTAGCATCCGATGCTTTGTATGCCTTTTATCCCACAGGCATAACACGCCTTGCACACACTTGGAAGAAGACCAAATTCTATGAAAGTTAATGCTGGGTAAAGATTAGCTGAGGACCCCAAAGAACTTTCAGCTTTAAAAGGCATGGGAACTTTTTTAAAGTCTGAAATAGGCAGTTTTGTGGTCCCCTGAGAAGGTGGCACAAACCACCCTGAGGAAAGTGAGTTGAGCCAAAAAAGAAATCAAAACAGGAGAGATTTGGGAGTGGAGACAAATATGCTTATCTTTGCATGAGTGATTGAAATCTTCAGTTCACCGCATGCTTCCCTCCTGGCCGCTGGGTAGGTGAGGGGTTTAGGGATCAGGTTGTTGTAAACAGCCATAAAATGACAGGCTTTGTAATGTAAGGAGTAAACTTAGTTGAATGGGAAAAGGTGGAGCTTCATTCTCAGGGAGCCTTGGAAGAATTTGCTCCATAAGCAAAACCCACTGTGAAGGAATCACAAATTTAGCTCTAAGCTTTCTAGAAAGCAACACAAAAATAGAAAACTTACGTGTTACAAGATTTGAAATGGCCATGAAATAAAAATAAGCCAAGAGCTCAGGAGAATTGTAACTTTCCTTGATACTAAAATCCTATAGGAATATCTCCTAGAGGTACTCCAAGAAAGAAAAAGAAAGAAAGAAGAAAGAAAGAAGGAAGGAAGGAAGGAAGGAAGGAAAGAAAGAAAGAAAGAAAGAAAGAAAGAAAGAAAGAAAGAAAGAAAGAAAGAAACCTTGTGATGAATGCCGTGACCTGTACAACATCCTTACTATGAACCCCGCTAATATTTCAGAAAGTTGAATCTTATAATATCAAAGTAAACTAAACAGATATTACAGCAAAATGAAATTCAATTTAAGAAATATCCTTCCAGTCTTGGGTTATTCTATGTGACCCAAGTGTATATTTAAGGATATCTGAAACAGAGGATAGGCTGGTGTACCTCAAGCCATCCTCCCTGAATATCATTCTTCTTCTCAGCTGGTTTTTGTGCCAACATGGAGAAGTAATCAGCTTGGGATAGTTTCTCCGTGTGAAATGCTTTGAATTCAACTTGTCCATGCTCTCTGCAGCATTGAGAACTCTGTGCCTGAGAGGCCAGCAAGCCAAGAGCAGGGAAGTAAGCTTTGGTGGGAATTGAGGAGACGGATTAGAAAGAAGGGCCTGAATGTCCCAGAAATGAGGTGAGGCCATGATGAGGACATGAGATGAGGAAGAACTGGCCTGGGAGCAGGATTCACTCAGAAGGTTGCTTCCAATTTGCTCATTAAGCACATATGACCAGCTAAGTAAGGACCCCAAGTTCCTGTCCACCTGCATTGCCGAAATAAGACAAGACTAAGCACCCACCCAGGACAAAAACAAATGAACAAATGTTCAAAAACACTTCAGTAAAGCATCAGCCAAGCATCTAAATTTCAGCTCTTCTACAATTCAAAGGACTGCCCCTAATAAACAGTCGAGGAGGTGCGCAAACAAGAAATCCCATAAGGCAATTTACTGAGGGAATTATGATTTATAAGCAACTTAAAATGACCCTCCTGGAATTCCACACTAATTTACATTCCCTCCGTCAGCATATGGAAGCATCCAGTAAGTCCAGGTCCTTGCCAGCACTTGGAGAGTAATTGCGCCATTTTTCATACCACGGAATTCTGCACCACCACCAGAGGGATAAGTCTGTAGTGGACTGATATGGAAATATTTCTTAACTATGAAATGACTGAAGCAAGGTATACAAGTGTGAATGGTGTAACTATTGTGTGTATGTGCGTGTACATGTATGTGTGTTGAGAAATGATCACAGCCAACTATAAATGGAGAAGAGATGTGGGTGAATGGCAAATGGCAAATAAATCTTAGAGTCGTGCTTGCCTTAGTGACTTACATGGTAAGAGGAAAGAGGAAAGAGGAAAGAGAATTGGCTGAAGGATAAGCAAATTCACTTAAGGCACTTGGGCTGATTTGGAATTATTCTTCAAAACCCTCAAATGTTTTGGGACACCTGGGTGGCTCGGCCAGTTAAACATCTGGCTCTTGATTTCAGTTCAGGTCATAATTTCAGGGTCATGAGATCAAGCCTCATGTTAGTCTCCACACTGAGTGTGGAGCCTGCTTAAGATTCTCTCTTCCTCTGCCCCCCTATCCAGGTGCACATGTGTGCACTCACTCTTTCTCTCAATAAATAAATAAATAAATAAATAAATAAATAAATAAATAAATAAATAACTAGCTCACGTTTCTACAATTCAGTTGTTGATGAGCAGCGAAGAGCAAGACTCTTTGCACTGTAATGCTAAAGTCTTTTCTCTGTGCATCAACATCTTTGTCCCAAAATTAAAGTTGCAGTCTAATCTAAATGTAATCTTTTCAGTAAATTTTAACACCTGGAGCTTCCATTTTGATTGGTAGACATTCTAGGTAGTTCAGATTGCAATAACTAAACACCATAAACTGGGTGGCTTTTCAATGATGGAAATGTATTTCTCACCGTTCTGGAGGCTGGAAGTCTGAGATCAAGGTAGCAGCATGACTGGTTCTGGTGAGGACCCTCTTCTGGGTTACAAACTGCCATCTTCTTGTTGTATCTTCACGTGGTAGAAAGAAGACAGGAAGTTCTCAGGGCCCCTTTTATAAGGCACTACCCTATTCATGAGGCTCCACCTTCATGACCTACTTAGCTCCCAAAGGCCACACCTCCTAACTGTCACACTGGGGGTTAGAATTTCAACAGAATTTGAAACTTTGAGAGGACACAACAGTAAATTCATTGCAGTAGAATATTTAAGCTTGCTTGGATGCAATTATGATTATATGTACCCAATCGCAATTCCATATTCATCGTTGAGCCATAGATTTCTTAATTCACCAAGAACATCACGTATGTAGGATACTAGGTTCCATCAATATATGTATTCATATTATCACCACGATTTTTCTTTTAATCATATTTACAGGAGCACTTATAATAAGGTCAGATATGTCATCTTTGACGGAATGAAATTCCCAAAGCTTTACCCTGATTTACTAAATAAACAGTTGAACAATTGTTGGGAAGATCTTAACTGATTTTTATTTTGCTTGAAAGACGAGATGATATCCTTTAACTGTTTGCAAAGATCTTTTTCTTCTAAGAGAAGAAACACATTCACATCTATAACTTTCATTTCTTTGGTGGGGGAGGCGGTCCATATGCAACAAACAAAATTAAAAACACGGAAAATAAATCTGGAACAATACTCAGTTGATCTAAATAAAAAGCCACGTTGCACACCGTCTGCAGTTACAAGTGTTACTTTGTCACGTGGGGCAGAGTCTGCAGTCAGTGACATCACCGCGGACTTCTTGATGGATGGTTAAGTGTCAAATACTTTGAGCAGGTCCCACCATCATCATCAGCTTTCTAGAGAAATGAAAATCTAGTGCCTAATTTCTCTTCAAACATGGATTTTTGCTTTTTGAGCGAATGGCTGCCAAAAATAGGGTTTATTGTGAAACAAAGAAACAGAAAAGGAGAAATTATCAAACAATAAAATAAATAAGGTAAAAGATTTACACCACAAAATAAATGACAAAGCTACTGTAGCGAGAGAGTCAAAGTACTCTCTGAAGGATCCATGCGCTCTATGGCAGGGCTGCTCAGCCACTGTAGCCTAAAAGTATTGGAGGAACACACAACCTATAATTTTCCATGTTCCCATTGGCCCGGCTGACTGGTAAACACAGTGGTTATCAGGAGAAACAGCTACAAATACTTCTCCCACCTCTACCGGAGAGCAGAACGAATTAGCTCTCCCTACCAGCATTCACATCCAAACACCATTTCACCAGCAAGGGCCTGCATGCTGCCTTTAGAAGAGAGGAGTTTTTTTTGTGACTGGAGAGGATCAAGGGAAGAGAGACAGGTTATCACTGCTTGTCACTCGAATTTAGTCACGTGTTAATGGGAGAACTCTGTTCACCACAAGTAGTTTAGACGTCATGGCAGAAAATGTAATTTTTCACACTAACTGAGCATGATTATCTGGAGGTTCACAGAGTGACTCATATACTTACAATGTCACCTTTTGGGGAGCCAAGGAACCCCCTTTAAATGGAATGCAGCTGTAGTCACAAGATCCTTTGGTCCTTTTGCGGAAGCTGCTAACCTGATGGAATGATGGGATAGTTTCTTAAAGATGGAGCTAATGGTCCAACTTAGAGATGATCTCTGAAAGGATGAGACACGTGCCTTAAATCAATGGTAGATGGTGTCGCGCTCTCCGCTGGCCCAGGAACCTAGGCACGAAAGGAGCGCTCTTACTTGCCAGAATTCCCAGCGACTCGGTTGGGAAATTTATGTTTCCTCTGCTTACAAATCTTGGCTCTATGAGTGTAAAGTTTTTTCCAGATAGGGAAAAGTTTTACAAGGGACATCAGAACTATCACACCCAACTGAAAGCCTCTTGTCACCTTGTGGTCCTCATGCCTGGACATAGCAGACAAGGAAAGGAATTCCCATGCTGGCATGGTAAAGGATCATGACCATCCCAAGAAGATAAAATTGCTGCTACATAGAGGAATAAGGGACGAAAATATTAGGCAATTCACTGGTATCCACATGCCCAGATTCATTATAATTGGACAAGTAGAGCAACCAGGACTAAAACCTCAGAGCAAAGACAGCAAAGGAATGAATAATTGTAAACTATTAATACCATCTATCACAGCAAGTTAAACCAAAAAATCATTTTGATTTGCTCTGGATTGGAGCAAATTTCCTCCAGGTTCAACTTTGGGCTTTTAATTACTTTCCATTATCACTAATAGTTGCCTTACCAGAAGCATTAATTTCCCATTTATCCTCTTATAATGCTAGGACAATGGCAGATAATGCTGCCCAGGCTCCACAGAACATTGTAGAAGGAGATTAGAATGCTGCACAGATTATTATTTTTTACAGAATTACTTTCAAGACAAATTGAATTTCATTGCTTGAAATGAATTTTTATGTTTTTGCAGACAGGGGACAAATGGGTGTCAGCCATTACAAAGTACATGGCAATGACATAATTGAAAGAAATCAAACAGATTTTTATACATGGGATTTAATGCTATCTTTGAATGAGCTTTAGGAGTTTTGTGTCAAGGACCAAACACATGATTCATCACTGCAAAGTACAAGTGACAAAATTAAGATTACTGTGTTTCAATAGAGAGATAAAGAGGCCAATTCTCATCATCACGGCTATTTTTCAAACTCAAATGCCAAGACTGCTTTGAAGTCAAGGGAATTGAGATGTCTCCACCAATGATTCCACCCTGGAATCCATAAGTGTTCAACAATATTGGTTATTACCAATATCAAACAGGGTTTCATAAAACCATAAGACTGATGAAGATATACTTAAAAAAATAGGAAGTGTCTTTTCACCGTGGAGGCTGAACAAGTCCGGTGACACTGGGTTAGTCCTCTCTGGGCTGTATCCTCCTACAGCCTAAGGGGCACGAAGGATGGTTGAATGTCTCTCACCAGGACAAATCAGACTCTCTCAGCCCTGCCAGTGTGAATGGGAGGAGGATTGATTGTGGTGATGAAGGAAAAAGAAGAATTAAGAATTTCTCCCAGGTTTCCGGCTTGAGCTCCTGAGTGGTTATGATGTCATTTGCTCAGATAAAAGGGACTGGGGAGACAAGGAATCATAAATCCCTTCATAAAGCTTCACAGATATGCCTTTCTGCTTCTTACTCTCCTGAGAGCTAGAAGTTGTGCTTTTTAGTCAGGTTTTGAAGATGGACTGTTGCAAGAGAAAGTGCTTGTCTTTCTCTTCTGCAATTCTTTAGATGGGGCTGTCCACCTGCAGCACCCCAGAGAGTGCTTCAGCAGCATGTTTTTTTCCCTTCTCTGCCCTCACCAGTGTCTCTCAGGGGTTCTAAAACATCTTTCCTTTGAAGAAACTTGCAGTGATATTGTTGTCTCATGCAATCCGAACAAACTCCTCAAGCTGAAGTGGGTGCATAAGTTTGCAAAATGGTGTTTCAAAGGCCAGATTCACTGATGGAAGACAGAAGACAACACACAAGGTTTATTCTCATACAAGAGAAGTCATACAAAAACAGGTGACATACCCAGGACCAAAAGTGGCCTGATTTATGGTCAGGGAAAAATAAGATAATTAGTAGATAATTACAACACCTGACTTTTAATTCCCAGATCGCAATCCTATTTCCTGCCCTTCGTTCACTTCAGTTTTGTTCCTTTTGATCTTCAAATTTGTTCTTCGATAAATGGGATTTTTCTCTTCCTTGGTAATCTCTTCAAAGACTATAGTCCAGGAAACTGAACACACTTGGCCTGGAGCATGAAGTTAGGCCAGAAGACAGGATCTAACCTTTCCTTATTACCTAAAACAGTGCCAGGAACAGACTACTCAGAGGGAAGGCGAGATGCAAGACCAAGCAAACAAGCGCTATGATCCGACCATGAAGATATTATTGAAATTGGTCTTAAAAGATTTCACTCTTCCCAGGAATTGGCAGCCCTTCACATTCTTCTAAGGTTTGGCAGCACTTCAAGAATAAGAAAGGGAGAGAAGAAAGCAAATATTTCAGTATTCTAGCAAAGCAACAGAGGGCTAATATGGTTCACGAAGTCCTTTCATATATGTTAACTCACTTGAACTTTACAACAACGCTTTGAGGAAGGTGTTAGAGAGAGATCACAAAGGCTAGAAGAGTCTCCCACTTAGTAGTGGGGTAGGTAAGATTAAAACCCAGATCTTCCAGTATCCGAAGATCATTATCTTATCACTATTTTAAGAGGCGAGCAGGAGCCACAGACCTTGGTCTTAAAGGTTTTGGGGAGTAACGAACTACAACTAGTTTCACAAGAGACGGTAAATTAATCACAGATATGAGAACTAATCCCTTACGTACAAAATACATTTATTGAGAGTGTGTTAGGATCTTCCGAAGAAATAGAACCGATGGGATGTGTGTGTGTAGGTGTGTATGATTTATGATAAGGAACTGCTCATGGTATTATGGAGACGAGCAAATCCCAAATATGCAGTGTGGGCCAGCGGGCTGGAGACTCAGGAGATAGGAAAACCAATAGTCCGGATAAGGTCTGAAGACCACCTGTTAGAGAATTCTTTCTTACTCCGGGAGATCAGTGTTTTGTTCTATTTGAGCCTCCAACTACTTGGATGAAGCCCACACCTTATAGAAAGCAGACTGCTTCACTCAAGTCCACTGATTTAAATTCTCAGCTCACCCAAAAACACTGTCACAGAAACACCCAGAATCATGTTTCACCAATTATCTGGGCACCCTGTAGCCTAGGGTTTTTTGGGGTTTTTTTTGTTTTTTTCTTCTTGACTTTCTAAAACTCAAGGAGATAAACATTTTTAAAAATCTCAATAAAACATAATTCAAGGAATAATTGTTCAGATTTGATGGGGTATTTTTTAAAAAAGGGAGTTGGCGGTTAGTGGGAAACATGCATCCCAAACCTGAGGACTTATAAACTGACATGCAAATGAATTTCGACTTTATTTGGTTGGCAGTAAGGTATTACTGAAGGGTTCTAGCCCTCTGATGACAATGGAAAGCATGGAAGGGAGATGAGTGAAGGTAGAGAAAGAGAGATCAATCAGGAGGCTTCATCTTTGACTGGAACCAGAAGATAGGAGAACACATGCTACCTTCCCGGCATGGCAAGTCTTCTCATATATTGATTCATTTAATTGGCAATAATCCTGTGAAGGAGGTTCCATTATTATAGTTTTCCAAATTCACAGAAAACAAAGCACCAAAAAGTTCTGTAGCTTGCTCAAATAGCAAGACTAAAATATGGTAGATCCAGAATTTCAACCCTGGTAGTCTAACTGCAGAAACCACACTTGTAACCGTTAAGCTATGATAAATTCTGGTCATTATGATGATGATAAGAAAGGATATAGAGACTGATTCAAATAGTGAGGGAGGGACAGAGGACCTTGGCTGTGTCCCAGGTTTCTAGGTTACATGTCTTAAAGAATTAGTATCATTACCCTAAAGGGACTAAGTGGGAGGCAAAGATACTATTGGGGAGGAGAAGAAGGCAATGAGCTCAGTTCTGAAAACTGAACATTCTGTAAGACATCGAGGTAGAGGTGTACAAAAGGAAGATTGGTGTACAATTCTAACTAGTGAAAGGCATCAACAGGGGACACTTGGGCTTAGAAATAACATAGTCTTGGCATGTGAACCAACTGTAGGTAACATGTTCAGTCAATTTTCAACCTGATGGCCATTCATGGAAAAATATAACCATTAAGCGGAGCGAACTCATGTAAGCTGATTAGCACATTCTCTCCCTGTAGACTTGCTCTGTGGGAAGCTAAACCATACTCAAAAGATTCCTTGGTAAGCATAGGTTTATAACAAAAGGAATTACTTATAAAATATTATTAAAATATTCAAGGTGAGGATGCAGAGAAAGGGGAACCTCTTACACAGCTGGTGGGAAGGCAGATGGGTGCAGCCACTCTGGAAAACAGGGTGGAGGTTCCTCAAAAAATTAAAAATAGAACCACCTTATGACCCAGCCATTGCACTACTAGGTATTTACCCAAAGGATATAAACGTAGTGATCCGAAGGGGCATTTGCACCATAGTGTTTACAACAGCAATGTCCACAATAGCCAAACTATGGAAAGAGCCCAGATGTCTTTTGGCAAATGAATGGATAAAGAAGATGTATTTATATACAATGGAATGTTACACAGCCATCAAAAAAATGAAGTCTTGCCATTTGTAACCATGTAGATGGAACTAGAGGGTATTATGCTAAGTGAAATAAGTCAATCAGAGAAAGATAATTATCATATGATTTTATTCATTTGCGGAAGTTAAGAACAAGACAGATGAACATAGGGGAAGGAAAGGAAGAATAAAATCAGACAAAATCAGAAAGGGAGACAAACTATAAGAGACTCTAACTCTAGGGAACAAATTGAGAGTTGCTGGAGGGGAGGCGGGTGTGGAGGATGGCGTAACTGGGTGACAGGCATCAAGGAAGGCGCTTGATGTAATGGACACTGGGTGTTATATGCAACTGATGAATCACTGAACTCTACCTCTGAAACTAATACTGCACTATATGTTAATTAATTAAATTTAAATTTAAAAATGTATATGTGGAAAAAAATTTGAAAAATGAAATATTCAAAAATAGTAAGGTACCACGTTGAGGTATTTTGTCAGGCCCTGGATTCTGACAAATCCCAGTTTTGATACATACTGATTGTATTGAAGTAAAAAAGTTATAGCAGTTTCCTTATATGTTTGGTGGCAATAATAATTATAACTTGTAGGTTTGTTGTGATGATAAATGGAGCTCCTATATGGAAAAACACCTACCCAGACTCTGTTAAAAGTATTGAACAATGTATGTTGACCATTATTATGATAATGATTAATAAATTATTACCCATCTCTACAAGGGGTATGTTGAAGGAACACATCCTCCTCTTCCCAACACCAGGTTCCAAGAAGATCTGTGAAGCATTCCTATGTCTATTTTCTAATGGATATCTCTCTCCTTAGCAATGCTGAGAATTTCAGCCAAAGTCAAGATGAGCTTGGCATGAAATATTCTGCAGCCATCAAAAATGATGGAGATTTATAATTGTTTTTACAAAATAACATGTTTTTCTAGTAAAAAATTAAATTTAAAACAGCTTTCACTCTTAATTATAATATTGTGTATTCTCTAATCTTTTCAAATTAACCAATATCCATTTTGGATCAAAATTAACGGGAAAAAATAGAACTCCAAGATGTGTTTATTAAAATATCAGTGGTAGGACTGAGCGTTTATCTATCTATAGAGTTCTATGCATGAATATAATGACCAGCCAATATTATGAACTAACACTTAGAAACTATCCAGAGAAAACATGCCGGTGTATTATTTGTGACAGGGGTGTTTTGCATACTTCAACTTATTTTTTCTTTGTGACAATCATATGAGGTCCATACCATTATTAACTCAAGTTTATGAATGATGAAACTGAAGCATGGAGAATTAGTATAACTTGCCCATGAGCACACAGACCACTGGCAGAAGCTGTCCAAGATCAGTACTCACCTTCAGCCTTCATGGTAGGTGGCTTGTCAATGAAAAATGCATAAAACCCAAATGGTGAAATATCAGTACGCATGTAATGAGTTTAAAACTGTCTTCATTTTTCCCCCCAGCTTCACTAAGCCTGATTCACCCTGGAATGAACAGCCATAGCTTACAGTAGAGAGAAGAAAGAAGGGAGACAAAGAAATGAGGAAAGAATACGAGGAAGGATCTCCATCAAAGCTGTCTGTGGCTTCCCAGAAAGAGAGGAGGAAAACAAAAGCCTCCTTTTCTCATTAGAGGTCAGATTGCTCTGCTGATATTAACTGGAAACATTTGTTAAATTTCACAGACTTACAAAGATAAATAAATAAAGGGCTGGAGAGAAGATTCTGGGAAGATGACCAAGCAAGAAGCACCAGAAACCCCTCTCTCTACAATTGCACCAGCAGAATCTGTCTGATGTAACTATTTTGGAACTCTGGAGCCTCCTGAAAGTCTGCTACTTCCTGCAGAAGGCTTTGATGGTAAATTGCAGTTGGTATTGGTCAAGTTCAACGCCTAGAACAGTAGCAGCTACCCACTTCCCACCCTTCAGCCCTGTGACTGGCAGCTGTGCCTATTGCTCCTGGAGCAGCTTGTCACAGCTTACAGGAGCAGGGTGGGCAATAAGGATTCTGTCTTCCAAATATCAGTGATCTGTGCTCTGATTTCTGATTGCTTATTCTGAGCATGGGAGTGCAGTTAAAGAGGAACGGCCATTGTTACTGCTCCTTCTCCCATTGTTGCAAGCCTTTACGCCTCCGGCTGAGGTGACAGCCTGGGGATGTAAAGGGCTAGAACTTTTATTTTGTCCTCTTTATTGTTCTCTTTTTCTCCTCTTGAGAGACAGACATCAAGGACTGTAACATTCAAAGCAATTATAAGGGGAGATCTAGAAAGTTCTCATGCATACCCAGAAGGTATAGGCTCAGAAAAGATCTGAGATGTAGAAGTCCTTAGGTTTACACCTTAGGCTTATCCTTGGGACAGAGATAACCTACAACAGCCAAACAAACAAACTAAATAGCAAACCCTTCAGGGGAAGCGGAGATCTGAGTTTCTAGAATTATAGATATAAATGTCTAGATTTCAAAAAAAAAAAAAAAAAAAAAAAAAAACACGAAGCATGCCAAAAACCAAACAAGGAAACAAGCATATAGCTTATTCAAAGGGGAAAAAAAAATTAATAGATACTGTCCCTGAAAAAGACCTATTGGAAGATCTACTAAACAGTATTTTAAAATAACTATCTTCTTGAATTTATTTATTTTTTTGTTTTAATTCCAGTATACTTAACATATGGTGTTATATTAGCTTTGGGTGTACAATATAGTGATTCAACAATTCTCTACATCCCCTGGTGCTCATCACAAATCCACTCCCATCCCTATCTCACCCATCCCTCCACCCACCATCCCTCTGGGGACCATCAGTGTGTTCTCTGTAGTTAAGAGTCTGTTTCTTGGTTTGTCTCTCTCTCTCTGTCTTTCCTTCCTTTGCTCATTGTTTCATTTCTTAAGTTCCACAAATGAGTGAAATCATATTGTTGCAGGATTTCTCTGCCTTTAGTGCCTGCGGTTCTCCGTCATGCCGCTTCGAAGAAGGAAGAGGTGGCCCAGACGAAGGGCAGCAAAGCAAAGTTTATTGAGTGATAGTACAAAGCTCCCGAAAAGGGAGGGGACCCAAGACGGTTGCCATTGGAGTTTCTAAGTTTAGGGGGTTTTATGAGCTCTTTTGTGGAACTATCTTAAGCAACCAGGGTGTGCTGAGTCGTGCCAATCAGGCCTTTGTCATGTTTCTGTCTACCTATTAGGTTAATGTGTACGTGCTGATGGTCTTTTCTTGGCTGACATCTGGGGGCTTCTGTCTTAACTGCCCCCTGTTGTGATGGTGAAAAATGCTTTGTGGTTAATTATTTTATTTTAGGGACATCTTGCAGAAGTCAATTCTGCAAAGGCTACAAAACAGAATGCTAGTGTGGTCCTGTCTAAGCTGCAAAGTAGGATGTTAGTGCTGTGTTCCTTTAATTGTCTTGATTCCATATTTTCTTTACGGGGACCCTGGCCCTGACGACCTAACTGTTCAACTAACTCCTAACATTACGGTATTTGTCTTTCTCTGACTGACTTATTTCACTTAACATCATACTCTCTGGCCCCATCCACGTTGCTGTAAATGGCAAGATTTCATTTTTTCATGGCTGAATGATATCCCGTTAGATATATAGATATCTATCTATATAGATATCTATCTATATATATCTATAGATATATATATCTCACATCACATCTTCTGTATCCATTCAACTCTTGATGGACACGTGGGCTGTTTCCACAGTTTGCTCCTGTAAATAAAGCTGCAATGAACACAGTGTAGCATGTCTCCGTTTGAATCAGTGTTTTCTGTATTTGCGGGGTAAAGCCCCAGTAGTGCGATTACTAGATCACAGGGTAGCTCTATTTTGAACTTTCTGAAGCTCCTCCATACTATTTTCCACAGTGGCTGCACCAGTTTGCATTCCTGCCAACAAGGCACAACCTCGCCAACACTTTCTCCACGTCCTCACCAACACTTGCTTCTTATGTTGTTGATTTTAGGCATTCGGACAGGTGTGAGGTGATACCTCATTGTAGCTTGGATTTGCATTTCCCTGATGACGAGTGATGTTAAGCATCTTTTCATGTGTCTGTTGGCCATCTGGATGCCTTCTTTGGAGAAATGTCTGTTCATGTCTTCAACAAATGGTGTTAGGAAAACTAGTCAGCTTCATGCAAAAAAAAAGAGAGAGAGAGAGAGAGAAAGAAAGAAAGAATCTGGACCACTTTCTTGCACCATACACAAAAATAAACTCCAAATGAACTAAAGACTTACATGGGAGACCCGAAACCATAAAATCCTAGAAGAGAGCACAGGCAGTGATGTCTCTGACATCGAACATAAGAACATTTTTCTAGATATGTCTCCTGAGGCAAGGGAAATGAAAGCAAAAAATCAACTATTGGGACTACATCAAAATAAAGAAATGGAAAATCTAAGTCAATGCATAACTAGTAAGGAGATTCAATCAGGAATCAAAAATCTCCCAACAAAGAAAAGTCCCAAACCTGATGGTTTCACCAGTGAATTTTTCAAACAGTTTAAAGGATAATAGCGAACACCAATTCTTCTCAAACTTTATCAAAAAAATTGAAGATGACGGAACACTCCCTAACTCCTTTTTATGAAGCTAACATTACCCTGATACCAAAGCCAGATGAAGACACTATAAGAAAAAGACCAATATCCCTTCTGAACACTGATGGAAAAAAATCCTTCACAAAATATTAGCAAACTGAATTCAGCACAACATTAAAAAGATTCACAACATACCAATATTTAGTGTGATTTATTCCTAGAATTCAAGGATGTGTCAACATATGAAAATCAATCAATATAATACACCAGATTAATAGAATGAAGGGGAAAAAGAACATGATTATCCCAGTGCAATAAGAGCATTTGACAAAATTCAACATGATAAAAAACACATGCAACAAACTAGAAATAGAAGGAGACTACCCCAGCATATTAAAATCCATATAGTAAAAAACCCACAGTGAACATCATACTGAATGGTGAAATACAGGAAGAAAATTCTCATACACGCTACAACACGTAGGAATCTTGAGGACATTCTGCTGAGTGAGAGAGCCAGTCACAGGGAGTCAAATACTGCATGATGCCACTTTCATGAGGTACTTAGCATAGTCATAATCGCAGACACAGGAATTAGAGGGGTGGTTCCCAAGGGCTGGGGGAGGGGAGGAATGGGGAGTTGTTGTTTAATGGGTATAGAGTTGCTATACTGCAAGAGGAAGAGAGTTCTGAGATGGATGGTGATGATGGTCGCACAACAGTGTGAATGAACTCGGCATTGCTGAACTGTGCACTTAAAATATTGAAAAAAGTGAAAAGACAAACGTTTGGAGCCCTGAGAGCTGTCATGAGTAGGTGAAGTAACTTTCCCAGTTGAAACAACAGAAGTGACTTTTATTCAGCTGTTACTCAATGCTTATTGAGACCCCAGAGCCACACTGGAGATACAAAGAAGAGATGCCTTCAAAGGGCTCACCGCCCAGTGGGTAAAGCCAGAAATCCTGGTGGAATGAGGACAATAATAGGAGTTTGTGTAAAGTATGAATACAAAGGAGAGGTGGGATAATTCGCATTTGGAGATGACCGAAGAGGGTCAGGAAAGTCCTCCTGGCAGAGTGTTAACATCTAGAGCAGGTCTAACATGCACCCAGGATTTCAGCAAGAAGCACAAGGTCAGGGGCAGTCCAAGCAGAGGGGAGAGTCCATGCCAAGGACTGCAGGATCGAAGGACCATGGTAGCCACCTGCCGTGCAGAGAGAACGCTAGTGCGGGGCACAAACACGTAATCTCACCTCGGGTGCGGACTGTGTATTGTAGGGTGAGCCGCTTCATCTTTCTAAAACGTACCCCCCTCATCAGCAAAAGGAAGATAATAACCCCTACCTTGTATGGATATTAGGATACTTTGCGGTGCTTAGGGGATGTCTGTAGCTTGGCACCAATGCGGGCCAAGGGAAATGCCCACCGACTTAGAGCTCTTACAGGGACTGTGGGTTCCTTGCAGAATATACATCAGACCAGCCCCCAGGCTGAACCTCACCACGTGGCCACCGAGCCACAGGACCACAGCTGGAACGGAGATGCTGACGCGGCCCCGTGGAAAAGCCAGTCCCCAAACTGTGCGAGTGAAAAGTTGGTGAAGGGAGCTGCAGGCTGGCGAGGCCTGACCCCGGGGACTGGCTTCTCCCAGCAGACTTCTTCAGAGCCATAAATCAACGCTCTGCCCTCCAGCCACGGAAACTTCATGCAGGAGGCTGGAGGCAGTTTTCTTTTCTCCAAACCAGTCTCCCCACCCGCGCCCCCCCCCCCAACCCTGGACATGCGACATGGAAATAAGTTACTAATTCCAGTTGGTGCAGGGCCAGGTGACCTTTCACACAGCAGGGGGCACTGGCCTGGGGGGAATGTGCATTCAGGGGGGAGATTCTTAGTCAGGATGATGCGGGAAGTGAGCTCAAAAAATAACAAGACCTCCAGATGCAAATTCCTCCCACGAACCATCAACCTCAGCCTAGCCTTGGTGTGAACCTTGCAATCTTCCTGACCCCATCCCCTCCCTCTCCCTTTCACACCATGCTTTCGAAACTGCCTCTAATTCCTGGTGTATTTACTTCTATTTCACACCTCCAAATGTTTGCACAGGAGAATCCCTTGGCATGGAATAACCCGTCCACTCCCTTCAGCTAATTAACTTCTGTGCACCCTTCCAGAAAAAAGGGCTCAGCTCAAACTTAACTTCCGCCCTAAAAAGTTTCCTTGGCCACTCCCTTCCCGCTCAGATTCGGATACCCCCAGATTCTGATACTTGGCAATCAGCCATGGCCTGACAAGCCCTACAGTCTCATGGAATTCTGTCGGTGCTATCAGA
The DNA here is from genome assembly GCF_017311325.1 of Ursus maritimus. Classification (NCBI taxonomy): domain Eukaryota; kingdom Metazoa; phylum Chordata; class Mammalia; order Carnivora; family Ursidae; genus Ursus; species Ursus maritimus. Next base: position 72,278,882 of record NW_024426996.1, read on the forward strand.
TAGAATCACAGGGTTTTCAGTCATTTATTTATCTGCCTTTTCCCACTTGAAGGAATGTCCTTTAATGGTAGGGACCGAATTTGATTCTTCTCAGCGTCCTCAGTGCCTATAGTAGTATATTCAATATATATTTTAATGAAGGAAGCAATGAATGGATAGATGAAAGGAAGGGAGGGGGCGAGAGAGGGAGGAAGAGAGAGAGAGAGAGAGGGAGGAAGAGAGAGAGAGAGAGAGGGAGGAAGATAGAGAGAGAGTGACAGAGGTAGGGAGATGAAGGAGGGAGCAAGAGTAGGAGGGAGGGAGGAAAGGAGGGGAAGAGAGAGAGAAATGAAAACAGGAAGGGAGGGGGAGAGGGGGAGGGAAGGAAGGAGGGAGGGAAGGAAGGAGGGAGGGAAAGAGAGGAATGAAGGGAGGGAGGGAAGAAGAAAAGGATGAATGTCCCAAATCTCCCCTCCCTCCCACCACCTCCCACCACAGTGAGCAGATTTCTTCCCCAGCCAGTCGCTTCCTATTGAAGGGGTCTACACCTAGCTTTGGGTGCCACTCTCTCGGAATCTTTCTCAAGCCTGTATTTGCTCTAAACGAGCACCTTTCGGACACCTTTGATATGAGCTCGCAGAAGGAGCATGAGCTCTGGACTCCTTCAGACATCTGTTTACTCCCTCTCTGCTGCTGCAAATCTCTCTGAAGTTAGGAAAGTTATTTTACATCTTTGTCTCATTTTGCTCATCTGTAAAAACCGTATTTATTATACCCACCTTGAAGGTAAGAGTAAAAGGACTTGAGGAATGTTTGAGTTGTGGGGACTTTTATTAGAGCCTAAAGCAATCGACAGGGGATCTCTCGGCTCTCAGAGTTATTATGAGGTTTTTCTCAGTTTCATTTACTTTTTGAAAACCCAAGGAAGTTTTATAAGTAAACATTGTAAAAATGTCTCCTTCTGCTTCTTGCAATCACACACCTAGTGCACTAATAAAATTAGACCTCCTCTTGGCTCAGCATATGACTCCCTTGGCTTAAATATTTCCTGCTAAATGGATCTTTCAAAAGTCCTGGGGAAAAATATTTGCATTAACTATGCCAAGAAAATAAATACATACCTACAGCATAACAAGAGCAAATTCAAATTAGTGAGAAAAACCTCAAGTTTACAATAAATAGAGAATGCATATGCATGCCTGCCGGAGGACAGACAGGGAGCAGGGGGTCCAGCACAGCCGACTTCCACACGTGGTTACCCCTTCCCGCACTCACTGACCCTGAGAAAGCTATTCCATTTCTCTGGGCCTCAGTTTCCCCATCCATAAAATAGATGCAACAACAATGTCTTTGTAAGAGAGGTAGGGTGTGGATTAAATGAAAATTAACACTAGACCCGTGACCAGCTGCCTAGAACATAGTAAATGTCCAATAAATTGTCGCTTGCTTCTTTTTCATACAAATCCTCAATTTTCCTCATATTCAAGGATAGGTAAATTTCAATACAAATGAGGTGTCATCCATACCTTCTAGATCACAAAATTTATTATCATGACAATACCCACTGCTGGCAGTGTGGTTAAGAAACTGATCTGTTCTATGGACTCTGAGAAACAAACTGAGGGCTTCAGAGGGGAGGAGGGTGGGGGAATGGGATAGACTGGTGATGGGTAGTAAGGAGGGCACGTATTGCATGGTGCACTGGGTGTTATACGCAACTAATGAATCATCGAACTTTACATCGGAAACCAGGGATGTACTGTATGGTGACTAACATAATATAATAAAAAAACATTAAAATAAAATTAAAAAAAATAAAGAAACTGATCCGTTTACAGTCTTCTGGGAGCAAAGCAAATTTTTTCAACCCTTTTAGAATATGCATACATATATGAAAGTCATATAGAGATTTTAAGAAATATGTATAACTTTTCATCCAAAATTCTACCCCCGGCTATTTATCCTATAGAAGGAATTTTCAGCTCTCCTGAGAACCTCTGGGGTTGCGTCTTGGAGGTAAAGGAACAAGTAAGCTTTATTTCTGACTGTTAAATATCTTGTAAGTCTATATAATATTTTTGGCGGGGGAGGAGGGATTGGTTTTTCTTCCCCCAAAAGTAAAAGAGCTTATCATTTGGAAACCAGTGTTCAAAGGCAATGATCCAAAAGAAAAAGGTTGTAAACACAATGAATTTTAATTAAACAATAACTTATATGAGATTGGAAAAAAAGTAGACTAAATATCCAACAGAGTGTAAAACAATTTTAAATGGACTGTTCACTTGATCAAATGCCCGGCAACTTTTAAAAATAATCACTATAAAGACTGAGTTCTAACACAATAGCAGAAATAGATGGAGGAGGGTGTGTGAAAGGAAAGCCAAGGCTTCAGTGTTTATTGCTGATTATTTGTCAGACACGGAATCACGGGCTCATGGAGAATGTGGGAAAAGCCTGTAGCATCCATTGTGTGAAAGGAACAGAGCCCCAATACACTATACATCTGTCATCCTGACGACTTTAACCAAACTCTTTATGCTCACCGTCAGGGACTAGAAGGGAACTTTAAAAAGAAAAAAAATTGATTTTCTGAGATGGACAGGTGAATCGTTTCCTTTGTTTCTTCTGTTTTTCTTTTTCTTTTCTCTTTTTTTGTTTGTTTCTTTAAGATTGGTCTTGTAATAAAAGAAAATTGTACCCTACTTGAAGAAATTTGTAATAAAATCCATCACTTCCAGTTTGTAAGAGAATAACCAAGGAGTTCTCCAGTTTAAAAAAAAAAAAAAAAAAAGAGCCTCATAAGCAGATTGCTGAAAATAAACCATTTTATATTAAAAATTCTTTTTGTTATTGTTATTTTTTTTTCAATTTATGGAAGCACACCAATTCCAATCTCCAAACAGATACTGAGAATGACTACAGCCTCCCAGCGTCTGCACTGGTCCTCCTCCAATTGCTTCTGCCCAGCACCAGAGTGATCTTTCGAAAATAGAAATCAGATTGTGTCACTCCCGTGATTTAAAAAAAAAAAAGAAAGTGTCCAAAGGCTTCTCATTGCCTTTAATAAAATAATCCGGGCCCCTTACTGTGGCCCGTGGTATCCTACCTGATCTAGTCCTCCTGTCGCCCTCTGGATGCCTCGCTTTCCAGCCCCCTTTGGATTCCAGCCCCTCCTTCCCCCATTCTTCCTTCTCAAACAACCCCACGCATCCATCTCTGAGTCTTTGTACCTGCATTGCTTTGAATACATTTTCCCCTCGGTTTTCTCCGAACTGGTCAGATCTCCCCAGAAATTATCAGAGAACTGTGGGACTCCTAGGATGCACCAGGCCCGTTCTCAGGGCTAGTGGTCAGCAGTTTACCAGACCAGCCCCAGCACCGAGGAACTTCCAACTTACGGGCTCACTCAGGAAGTAAACAGGCAAGGACAGCTCACAGTGACATGTGTGGTGGGTGCTGAAGACACAAATGGCAGGGCCCCTGGAGTTACAGAACCTTGTCTTGCAGAAATTGGGGTGAATTCCAGAGGAAATAGCATCTAAGCTGAAAAATGAGGAAGGGCTAGCTAAGGGAGGGGTAGACAAATTGTTCCAGCCACAGGGACCAAGAAAGAGCGTGTCTCGTCTGGAAACTGAAGGTGTTTTTTGTTTTTGTTTTTGTTTAAGATTTTATTTATTTATTTGACACAGAGAGACAGCCAGCGAGAGAGGGAACACAGGCAGGGGGAGTGGGAGAGGAAGAAGCAGGCTCCCAGCGGAGGAGCCCGATGTGGGGCTTGATCCCAGGACTCCAGGATCACGTCCTGAGCTGAAGGCAGATGTTTAACAACTGCACCACCCAGGCGCCCCATGAAGGTGGTTTGCTCTAGTTGTTATAACCCAGTGGATTCATCCAGAACCCTGCATACACTGGTAGGGGAGCTCTTAGTCGTCTTATTGAAGAGGTAGGAATCCAGGGATCTCACCAACAGTACTGCGTATGCGTATGGGTCAATTGCCAAAATCAATTATGTCCTACTTTCCTCATAGCCCTACAGACATGCCAACCTCACTTCCCTCCCTCCTGAGTTCTCAGGATAGTGGTGGGTCCTCAGGCCTCTGAATGGGATCCTGACAGACGCCCTTCTCTTTCTAGCCTACTCAAGAGTGTCTGGGTCACTCCACTCACCCAAACTGCCTCTGGGACAAGGAAGCCCAGCAGCTCCAAGAAGATTAGATTTTATGCTTACAGTGCAGGTTCCCAAGAGGCAGGAGAATGAAAGTATGATCATGAACTCTGAAAGGCTCTGCCTTCCACCCTGTGGGTAAGGCTTTTGAGCTGTGCAGGAAGGGGGATTGCATATAGGAGGCCTGATGTGTTTTCTTATGTTCTCACCCCTCTTGGCTAATCCCAACATGCGGGGCAGATTAGGATGGAGTGGAGAGCAGAAATAAACCCCATTCTCAACGATCAGCAGCCCCTGGAAAGAGTCTGAGACGCCAAGAGACCTGGTCTCTGCTCTGCTGTTAGCTCGGGCTGCTGAAACAAAATACCACAGATTGGGTGGATTAAAACACAAGCATTGATTTCTCACTAATATGGAAGCTGACATGTCCGGGATCAGGGTGCCAGCATGGCCGGTTCCCGGTGAGAGCCCTCTACCTGCCTTGAAGATGGCTGCCTTCTTGCTTTATCCTCACAAGACTGAGAAAGAGAGCAAGAGAGCTCCTTGCTGTCTTGTTCTAGGACACAAATTCCATCATGAGGACTCCCCCCTTGCAGCTTTATCTAAACTAAGTGCCTCCCAAAGGCTTCATCTCCAAACACATCCCATTGGCGGTGACGGCTTCAACATATGAGATTGGGGAGACACAATTCAGTCCATAGCATCTGCTGACTCTGACTCTCTTGGGAGTTGGCTGTCATTTCCTTTTTCTGTCCTTTCCATTTCCCTGCCAGATGAGCAATGCCAAGAAAAACAACAGGCACCTATAATTACAAAACACTGTGTACTAGGCACTGTTCTAGAAGTTTGGCATGTATTAACTCCTTCAATCCTTACACAACCCAAAGAGTCAGGCTCCATTATTTTCGAAGCTTGACAGCTCATAAAACCGAGACACAAAGGGGTTATGAACCTAGCACCAGGTCAACTAAATAGCACTTCAAGGGAAAGAACCCTAAAGATGTAAAGAAAGGACAACTAGGTTTGAGACCCCTACTGAAAGGAGGAGGGTGTTGCTGGCAGAAGGAAGGCAGTGAGGAGGGGTGCAGCCACAGGGAGGCACAAAGTGAGTTGGAGGAGAATGGGGGTGAGGCGAGCCGTCCAGGCCTCCCGTCCTGTGAGAGCGCATCTCACCACCTCGTACAGCCTCGGCACAGTCCGTGCTCAAATGATTGGGTCGCCAGATAGGACATCCAAACTCTGTAGTTTCAAAGCTCCTTTAGGAGGTCTATGCTTCTGTGCTCCCCAAAATAATTTTCTCTCATGTCACTTTTAAGGTATCTGAAAAGAGAAACCTATTAATAAAATGAATAAGGAGGAAACCAGGCCAACTCGAAGCTCCCATCCAGGGAAGCTTTGTGCTTTTTCATTCAACTTTTAGGGGGTGAACCCACATTTGTGGAAGGGAATTGGGTGGCAGCACTCCTGGGAATTGTTGCTGTTTTCTGAAACAGGGTAATTGGCAAAGGAGCATTGTGCGAACGCTGTTCCAAACAGGATTGTGAGGGGAGGAGCCCCTGCAATTATGGCCACTGTAGATAAAGGGTCTATATTCAAAGACATCATTGTGAAGATTCAGATGAAGGGGTAGAATTAGTGAAATAATAGAAGTTAATTTCTATTTTCCTTTTTCTGAGTGAATGAGGCCTATAATTAAGTCAAATCATCACCCACTCACACGTATGCAGAGCACATGTACGCATGCGCAAGTACCCCCCCACCCACACACACATACTCTCCTTCTGTGTCTCTAGTCATAGCCACTCACACCAGAAGAGCATTGACACCAGAATAACGAGTTCTACATGGACAGAATCCCTTTCTATCTACACTCGCTACCATCTTGGGGCATGGGCCGCTTGCTTTGTTGGGACCCCGTCTGTTGTACGGGTGTGGTGGTGATTTCGACTGCAGACCCGGATTCCAGTCCCAGCTACAGCAGAGAACTGTGCAAGCCACCCCGGGCCTCAATTCCCTCACCATACACCTGCCATGATAACAGGGCAAGGGGCAGTGTTCCTACCTTGAGGACGTGGATTTTCCCAGTGAAGAAACTACCAGCTAAGGTCAATGGAAACATCCTCTATCCTTGCTGTGGAATTTCCTAGACTAGAACACCTGCCCCCTGAAGAACATTTGCTTCTTGTCTGCACATTTGTTCAGTTGGACGATCAGCCCAGCAGACTCATGAACCAAAGCATCTGGCAAAGCTGCCAGATCCTGAGCCCCAAGAGGCTGAGAAAGGCCGAGAGCTCTGCCAGGGCCACTCAGGCTCCAGTCTTTCTCAGGGCTGGGATTAGCGTGAGGCCAGACAGGTACCTCAGGTGCCCCATTTAAGGAGGTGCCCCCTCTCAGGACATGGAAGTACCAGGTCCTTACCTTTTCTCCCCTGGGCGCGTCACTCACCTTGCCCTAGTCTCAGCCCTGGTCTGGTTCCAGGTTTTGACAGGTGGAGACCGTGACTCATGTTTCTTACTGCAACAACGTCCTTCTGCTCTCAGAGGACATGGCACTAACATATCATTTCCCCCTACAGGGTCCCTCCTCCTTCCCAAAAGGTTCAGCTACATTTCCAGCATGTTAGCCCACATCTTATGCAGCTCCCTTCTCTTCTCCTAAACTATTAGGGCTGGCACAGTTGGCTGGATAGGAGTGCCTTCCTTTCTCTTTGTTGCTGACTTCAGAACTTTCTGGGGCAAGAACTAATGGCACATTGTGGTCCCAGGCAGACACACATCACAGCCAAGATTAGTATTAGGGAAGTGTTTCTCAACCTATTTTTCATTATTACTATCTTCGGGGCTAGCTTCCTCACACATATAGCCTCCCCCGAGGACTTTAGAGACATTGTTTTCTCCCACTTGACCCTCTCTCCATGGAGTTTTAATATCAAAGATACACTGTGTATCTGTTGACCTTGCCACATAGAGTTCAGCTTTGGCGGGTCACAGGCTATTATAAAACCTAAGATGTTTCACCCTCTTCACCTCAAGAATCACCCTGAGGGGTGGTTTTGCCTGCACTGAAAATTAAGGTATTAGGGAACTGGCCTAGGAAGATGGTAGCCAGACTCCCCTTCTGTGCCGTTGATCTCCCACAGGTGAGACAATGTGAGCCTTGATTGATTATAGGCTTAGTAGTGGAGTTCAATAGGTTAAGAGAACTAAAAATTCAGGGAGATTTTAGAAGTAGGGAGCTTTCACTTTTTCCTATTTTCCCTGTGGGAGCTTCCCTGGTTTATCTTCCCAGCAGGTCGAAGACATCACAAGGGCTTAAGAGTCACGGGTCCACCTTTATCTCTCGGTGTAGCTAATCCATCTGAAGAATCTGCCAGTCTTGGGGATTCATTGTCCCATTTCCTATCTACCCAGAGCTGGCGTGAAATAACGATCCCACGTGCTGTGTCTGCTGGCAGACCTAGACTTTCTTTCCAGACGTGAGGCAGAGAACATCAGCAAGCTTCTCCGGCCACAGTTCCAAAGCCACATTCTCCAGTCACTCCCCAGTAAGTAGTAAAACTGACCATTTGGACTCCATCTCTCTCATACCTTATTTCTCACTTGGTTCTAAATTCAGGAAGGGAAAAAGGAGGTGTTATTTATATGTCCCCTAACGCTCCAACATGTATAGTCCTCGTGTAAGTTGTGGGCTGTCAAGAGAACATTTTGTGGGTTATATTTCATCCACTGTCCTGGAATCTATTAATAATACATTGTAGATAGTTTCATTAAATATTTTTGGATAATGAGTAGATTGATGAGTTAAATATTTCTCTGAACTTTGAACTGTCATTTAAATATGTTTATTTCAATTTTGAGTCTGCAATAAATTTGCTGTGTGCTCTTGAATGTCACTTCCTCTTCCCTGATCCTCAGTTTCTCCATGTGAAAGAGAGCTCTGAAGTTTCTTTCAGCTCTGCTGTTCTAGGATGCTGGCACAGATATGATGTGACCAAGGCATTTAAGGGGTTGGGGTCTCAGGCAAAGGAAGAGATTCCATGGAATGTTCATGGTCCTGAGCCATAATTGTTCAGTGTGGCAATATTGTTTTTCAATTTCTCTGGACCTGGGTGACAACCATTCAAAATTTCCAGGTATCCTGGAACAACTACGAAAGAACAAGGTGGGACAGAAAGGATGAATGGGAGAGGGAGGGAAGGAGAGAGTATGAGGCCGAGAACAGGGAGATGGTCAGAGAGACAGAGGCAGAGAGATAGCCACAGAGAGTCAGAGAAAGAGAGAGAAACATAGCAGGAAACTGAGTTAGAGAGAATGGCAGAGTGAGATAAGGGGAGAGAGAGAATCCTAGAGAATCCGAGAGACATAAACAGACAGAGACACATACAGAAACAGGAAGGGAAGGGGAAAAAAAAGAGACCAAAAGACAGACTCAGAAAAAGATAGAAGTGAAGAAAGAATCGCAGAAAGAACCAGAGACAGAGACAGAGAGACACAGAGATAAAACCAAACAAAAGAAGAGCAGAGCTCAGAAGGTGCTGACCAGACACAGCCACGGGGAGACTCCCAGGGAAATCTCTGGCTCAGGAACAAGGGGGAAAAGAGAGTATTTTTATAACCTTTCCCAATTATCACCATTACCGAGATTTTTCCCCTTTCGGGTATCTTGGGTGGGGGCCAGGCCCCCCTTCTCTTTCCTGCTCTCCTCCTCCAAAGCTCTGCTTGTGCACAAAAGACAAAGTTATTTGAGTCCCGAGTGCTGTTAAACGCTCTCTTGCCTTCATTTACAATGTGCTGGAACATGATGTCCCTCAGGAGATTCCGTGTGGGAGAGAGTCCCTGCAGCCAAGAATAGCAGGGGCCGCCAGCCATCCTCCTGAAACCACGGCACAGCCAAGAGTGGATGTGTTCACACTTCAACTTCATGAGTTTGCAACTTCAGTTTAATAGGCCCAACAGTGCCGACACCAAACAAATCTTTCCCTGGCCCAGAAGCAACCCTCCTCCCAGGCTGAGCTCCTAGGAAAACACTTGCTTAAAATCCGAAGCCTGCAGCCTGGGCAGGAGCCCACTTACTGCAGGTACTTGCTGATTTGTGTGTATCCTTCTGGGAGTCGAGGAAGTCTTTACTCGGCTTCTGCTTCTGCAGACGGCAGGGGCTCACGGTCGGAAAGGTACGGGCATCATTCGCCCCCGGTGGTGGTCAGCATCAACCTCGAGCCGCCCGTGACTCCGCTTCTCACTGCATTTTTAGCCCCATCCTATTTCCCAGTCTTTCCTCCCGATTCAGGCATCTACTCACCTGTTTAGGGGAGATTAGGAGAAAAAATAAAATAAAATAAAATAAAATAAAATAATAAATATAAAATAATAAAATAAAATAAAAATGCCATCACCTTCTAGGCATTTATCTTTATACACGTGCATCCATGAAAGTGGACTGTATTATTCCATAGGTGTCACGCTTTGACCCCGGGGATACCGTGCAGTACGATGCAGTCTACTCCTCGTCTCATTGCTTCTCTCTATTAAAAGTACCCAGCACGGCTTCTACCACTTAGGAGACGCTGTACAAATATTTTGAATGATATAATCAGCTTTGACCTCCGCTTGACCACTCTTCCTTACCACATGTGGCCAGTGAGTGAGGCTCCCATGCAGGGTTTCGTGGGCTTCCTAGAGGGAGTAGCAAAATAGAAACTGCCCGTCTGACTCTGGGTGTAGTCAAGGAGGAGTTAAATCATCCTGGGGCCATGCAGAGTAAAATGAAAAGACCATGGGAGTTAGAATCTGGGAACCTGGGATAACCTCCCGGGTCTACACATTTGTTACTTGAGGGATCTTGGTTTCACCTTTTCTAAAATACAGGCATCAGAACCTAAGATGCTTCCTTCTCACGAAGGTCAAACGAACTACAACAGAGACGGGTTTTTGTAAACGGCAAGAATTTAGGTCTTTACTCTTATTTTAGGTTGTCTATACTATCATTAAGCCGGAGGCCAATGAAAATGAGTTTATTTTAAGCTCCATGGGGAACAGTGCCTGACTACTCAATATTTATTGACTAGGGGAATGTTCTTGATTCCTGCTCTCATCATCTCTTTTACTCTTCATTCTAATACCTTCCTGACTTCTGGATGTACAGCTTTGTCTTCTGTTTCAAGCCAGACCCTGGGCCCTGGGCCTAGAGGACAGAAGACTTTGCTCCCTTCTCATGCCCTCCAGTGTGCTCCACTGGACATGGAGGTACTCACCCAGCGAGCTCACCCACATCACTGTCCCTAGAACTGAACTTCTTTGGGGATCTTGACCACAGTATCTTTCTCACTTCAAACACACATATTCATAACGAATCAATAGCTAATCGAAAAAATCTCTCCCTGTGCAACAGGCCATGAAAAAGGAAGGCGTTTCTAATCCATGTTGGTAACAGAGACTTAAAGGGAAACACTCTGCCCCTGGGGTCTCAGAAGGGTGGGAACAAAAGTGAGCCGAGTGGCCCCCAAGGAGGGGACAGAGCTGAGGTCACCTGACCAATTTCTCATTTCCCCTAATAGTGTCCCTTCCCATCTTTCTAAACTCACATCTGGGGCTCAGAGGTCAATCCCTCACTCTGCAAAACCAGCAGTGCTCCCTCTACAAGGATGAAGGGGCTTCCTAAATACCTGAGAAATCTCTAAGGAGCAACAGCATAGCTTTTGTGTGCATTTCCACTGGCATACTCTGCTCATAAAAACAGCCTCAAAATTCAGGCTACATCTAAGTCCAAATTTTCAAGCCTTCACTGTTAATCCTTTTTTAATTGACATGGGATGTATCCCCAATTATTAATGGAAAGTGTGCTTTCTGGAGTCTAATTAAATGCTCTAATCACATTTCTACCATTAAAAATGGTTTCAGGTTGTTGTTTTGGTTGCTGTTGTTTCTCTAATGAGCTGTTTACTCTGCTGCTAACCGCAGTGTGGGCATAAGGGGGGATTCAAAAACAGCTCCAAATACTCAAAAGGAAATAGCTTTGCTATTGGTAAAAATATCAACCTCATGTACAGCAGGGGTGGTAAGAAAGCCTAAATTTATTGCTGCTGTGTTGAATGTGCAAATGTCACTTCCTTAAAGAGGGAAAATTAGTTTTTAAGCCTGGTTTAGCAGCCAGAATCTCTGGCTGTCTGCATAATATTGGATTTTTCAAGGCTTCTATGATGCCCCGGGGTAGGGTGTTTTGCATGCAAATTGCAAATTATATAATGCTAAAGATGTTATATAAGGAAAAAATGAAGACTGGGTTCTCTTCTTCTTCTTCTTTTTTTTTTTCAGTCTTCTCTTCAACCCTCTGGTCCTTTGATTTCAGCCAACATTTATTGGGCTCCTACTGTGTGTTAGGTGCTTTTATATCATTGAAAACTTATGACAATGATTCGGAAGACATAGAATTATTTGATTTTTGTGGATGTGAAACCTAGGACTCTTGAGAGTTCAAATGACCAAGCATCCCATAAAGAAGAGGTATTGTTCCCCTGGTCTACACTAGAGCTTCTTAAACTCAGGCACATATCAGAATCCCCGGGATTCTACGGTGGGGCCCAAGAAGATGCATTTCCAGCAAGTTCCCAAGTGCTGCTACTGCTGCTGCTGGTCAGGGGACCCCACTCTGAAAAGTACTGTTCTCCAGCATGCGAACTCATTGACTCACTGACCTTAGAGGAAGAAGGAGTTCCAGAAGGTCATTCACTCAATGCATGTCTCTGCTTTAGATAGGTTAAATATTAGTTATGCCTGTGTTATAGATGAGTCATTGGAGAATTGCTGGAAGCTAGAGAAGGAATGTCTTGCCCCAAGTCAGCCAGGTAGAAAGTACCAGGTTATTATCATTATTATCATTGGGTTGGTGTCTAGCAGATAGGACACTTTTAAAGTGTGGACTCATCCAATGAGCCAGTTCCCCCCTCTACGCCCTGATCTGTGAGCCAGGAATTAGAAGGAAGGTACCTGGTTAGCTTCTTCCAGACACCAGGGTCAAGGCCCATCACCCGTGATGGGGATATAAGGAGTGGGCCAGGCAGGGGTGGGAGGCAGGAAGGACCCCTCAGTCTAGACCTCAACTTGGACCTCAGCTTCACCGAGGCTCTCGTCTGCTCCAGAAGGAGCTATTCAAGTTCCTCACACAGTTCTAGTGAGAGCCCATCGGGTTGGAGGCAAAACTTGTCATTTTATCTTTAACTTGTATATTCTACCTGTAATATACTATGAACTCTTTTTTTAGTAATCTAGTAAGTCGTTGTCTCCCTTTGTACTTTTGCACCTGGAAAACAGCTTAATTGAAAAAAACAAGGTTTAAATATTTAAATATAAACTTTTAAAATATGTTTTTTATAACCTTATTATCACATTTCTTTCTTTTTTTAAAATATTTTATTTATTTATTTGACAGAGATAGAGACAGTCAGTGAGAGAGGGAACACAAGCAGGGGGAGTGGGAGAGGAAGAAGCAGGCTCATAGCAGAGGAGCCTGATGTGGGGCTCGATCCCGGAACGCCAGGATCACGCCCTGAGCCGAAGGCAGACACTTAACCGCTGTGCCACCCAGGCGCCCCTCTTTTTCTTTTTTTTTTCCAACTTAAAGGGAGCTTCCAAAAAGAGTGACTTGGTCTCCCTCAACCTCAGAGAGACTCTAATCACGGTGCCTGTGGACGTGTAGAAACCACACCTCAGAAAGCAGCATTTAGCAGACTCTAAATGAGACGACAGTTGCAGAGAATGCCGCTAAGTGTTCAAGCCCACACCTCTGGAGGCAGCCTGTCTGCCCTGGTGAAGTAAGAAGAGCAGAGCCTGTGCCAGGCCTGGCTTTCAGACCAGGAAATCCCTGTCTGCAGAGCCTCCGATCGGCCTCCCAACCCAGCCCCCAGCCCCTGAAAACCTGGGTGCCACAGGACTCCAGGGTGGTGGCACTGAAAACCCAGGCCTGAGCCTTCCAATTTCCCGTAGCACCCTCCCCGGGAACTCTGGGGTAAGACAGTGTCCCCATCCCCATCACTGAGCCCTGGAGCCAGGGCTGAGGCCAGGTGGCTTGTCTTCTTGTCACTGGGGACAGTGCGGCTTTGGTTGCAAACCATTGCAAGGTTTTCAGGAGAAGAAATAGTGTAGGAAGTCACAGTCAAAGAAAGAAAGACATTCATTAAGGATTTCATGTCTATTGTTTGGATACGATTGCAAAAAACAGAGGGAAGTTCAAATCTAATCTTTACGGAACCATAAGCACTTTTTAAAAATTAAGTCCCCATACTCCGCCTTGCCTGCTCGTTGAATTTGAGCTCACACCTTCATAAATGCCAGCACATCTGTAGATGGGAAAATACTTAATCCAGAGAGAGATGTGCACATTCTAGAAAACCGGGGAGGACCGGCATTTACCAGGAAGCACACAGCTGGGGAGGCGCGAGACAGGGATCCACCCCCAGAGCCCTCTCATTTCAATCTGTGCTCCTTATTGTCACCCCACAGGTGGGTTGGGGGCAGTTATGGCAGGATGTCTCCAGAAGGCCAGGACCCGGGCAGCGCCCCCGCCATTCACAATGAAGGTGTCCTGAACTCCCTGTACCAACTTGGTCAGTCTGTTTATCCAAGTTTGGGACTCGAACTCCTTCTTATCTTTTTGTTTCCTCCAACTCTGAAATTCCGAGTCAATAAAATCCACTGGTCTGTCTTCACCCTTATAGACTTCACAGTCAGGATGGAAAGAAAAATAATCTTTTTAATTCTTGCAGATCTAAAATACAGCTTAATTCCTCTAATTTTACTTAGCTTTTCTCTCTCGGTGGTTCTCTCTCCTCTTTCTCTGTCCTTTCTTACTTTTCTTTCTTCCATTCTGCCCCCTTTGCTGTTCATTCTGTCATCTAGTGTCCTGTGCGTGGCTACATCTTCTGCCCCTCACTGCCCCTCCGATTGCTGAGTGGACAGAACTACTTGGACAAATGTCTCAAGGATGCTGGGTGATCTGGGACAAGCCATGCATCCTCCTGGGCCTCTCGTCTCCATCTATTGATTGAGAATTTGGAGCCAAATGAGCTTTTGTTTTTTTTTTAAAGATTTTATTTATTTGACAGAGAGAGACACAGCCAGCAAGAGAGAGAACACAAGCAGGGAGAGTGGGAGAGGAAGAAGCAGGCTCCCAGAGAGCAGGGAGCCCGATGCGGGGCTCGATCCCAGGACCCTGGGATCATGCCCTGGACTGAAGGCAGACACTTAATGACTGAGCCACCCAGGTGCCCCCAAATGAGCTTTTAGATTCTTTTCTTTGTATAGCTATCAACCTATCCCCCCCTAGAAGATAAAGAACATTTGATGGCAACCGGGGTGCTCCTGCCCTCCTTCCCCAGCACCACCTTATCTTTTGTCCTGTCTTTCTCTTTGGGAAATGTGACATTTGTCAGGACTGCTGAGTGCCCCCACTCTACCTGGGACGAGAGGAGACAAAGGCGTCAGACACTTCCTGGCAAGTGAACAGACCAGCTCAATGGTGCCAACGGTGACTGATGATCAGTTTCCGATTCAGCAACCAGAGGAGCTTAAGGGCACTTGGACACTTCTCAGACGACAGGCTCAAGAGCAGTGAGCACAATGAATCTATTCATGACAGACTGTCTCATGGCAAATGGATGAAGATGGAATGAGCTTTGTAACTGAGGGCATGGAAGGGACAGAGTGGCTTTGATGTGGACCTGGGGGACACTACTGGTCAAATCATGGCATGGACAGGGAGCAACTTACAGGAGAACACAGTTAGAGTGGAGACACAATTGTGCAAAGAATAAAATTAACCATGAGCTCCGAAGTGCGGTATGCTGCAGTTTTACTGCTTTTATGTGGAATAATTTTTGGTGACCATGTTCCCCACTTAAAGTCTTGGTAAGTTCTCTGTGGAGAAACAGCCCCTTGCTGGAAAGGTAGGCAGGGGCCCTTCTGATTCCGTGTGGGTGTGATATGAAACCTGAAGCCTCAGATTACAGCAGGAACCCTCCGGTGCTTGCTCGCTCCTCAGACCTCATCTCTGTAGGGCCATCTGCCCATAGGAAGCAGATATGCACTGAATCAGTCATACCAGTGGACAGAAGACTGAAATGCTTCTATATTATTTGTTAAATAGTCACAGCCTGAGCTCCAGAGTGCCATCACCACCTACCTTAAAACTCCCCCAGCGTCTCCCAAGGTCCATTAACTACAGTGACTGCCTGACCCCATGGGGCTTCTCCTGCTCTTCCAATTGGTTGGACTTTACGGCAGACAGAGATGAGCTGCTCAGATCCGTCTTTGATGAAGGACTTACCATTCCATTGCAAGGAATCCACACAGCAGACACTAGGCAGGATTTGATTCAGCTGCAGAGAGCCAGGGTCCTGCTCTTCTAGAAATGAGTAATATGTGGTCTGAGGCCCTGGCCACTTCAGCTCAATGGGACTTTTCCAATAGGCGGTATTTTCTCTAGACCTCCCTGTGGGATTGGCCATCTCCCCCTGCCCAACCTTGCTTCTTCTCTTTTCCTGCCACAAGTCAACACCTAATAAACCTTTGGCACACATCTGTCTCAGCATCTGCTTCCAGAGAACTCGATCTGCCACAATATCAATATTATGGGTGGTTAAGTATTTTTTCTGCCAGCCCTGTTTACATAAACTGAGTTGTTTTTCTTTTCCAAGGCACTTCGAAGTCTCTCATGCTTCTCCACCTTAGAATTACTGTTCCTTCATGTTGGTATAACCTCTAGGTCATGATTCTACACCTGGATTATTTGGCTCTCTCTTTCAGATCCCATCCCCCTAAATCAGGAGATATCAATCCTGGGAATCTTCTAATGACTATAGAAGAGTTCTATTGCTGTGTAAGAAATGACCACAAACTTAGTAGCTTAAAACAGCAATATCTTGTTTGCTTTCTTTTGGGCCAATAGGAAAGTGTCTCTTCAGACATCACCTTTTTTGAAGGGGATCACCTGATTAGGCGAAGCCCACCCAGGATCGCCTCCCTTTTTATCGACTCAAAAGGTGTTGATTAGTAATGTAATCATAGGAGACATGTCCCATCTTATTCACAGGTTCCATTTATACTCAAGGGGAAGCGTCTCTACCTCCATCACAGCCAGCCACCATGGCAAAGGAGCCAAAGAGTTTTGTACTAACAATTGGATGTTCTAGCCTGGAATGACGAAAGCACTTTCATTCACAACTCATTGGCCAGAACTAGCCTCATGACTCACCTGACCACATAGTATCCAGGGAGTGGCTGGAAGCAAAACAATTGGAAATATTTGACAACCATCACTGAAGACTATCACAAAGGGTCATTTTCTTCTATTTCTTGGTTCCTAGTGCTTGCCTAGCAAGTAACTGAACCATGGCAAAAAAATGGATGTCAAGAAAAACATTCCCAAGGTTCTCTTTATCAACCATTTTTTCCTCCCTTCTTCTACAAACTTGAAACTCAGAAAATGACAATTCATTCAACTGTGTTTTCAGGGCAGTTTTGTATTTACAGTTGGCTTGACAAAAGTATTGTTATTGAAATTAGGAAAAACAAAACCCATATTTTAGAAACAGAAAAGCATAAAAATATTTCAGTGTTACTATATTAAGAGAAATGTGGGTCTCTAGTATATACTTGACCCTTATCAATGTGTTTTGGTTCTCAGGAGTCTTCAGGGGACTGTCACCTAGCCTGTGAACTGAGGGTAGCTATTCCTTCTATGATTCTGAAAAAGAGATGTTAAAATAAGGTTAGAAATTAAGTGCGGTGTGAGTTAAATATTCACGGTGAGCATTTTCATTATCCTTGTAAGAAAATGCCCTTGAAGAAGCAAATTCAGAACATTCCCTACATTGTAGTATTTTTTAATCTCGTTATCGGTATGATACAGATAAACTTCAGAGCAGTGATGCACAAACGTCCGTTCAAGCAGCCACAGCACTGGAATGATGCATTTGGGAGGAACAATAAGCAGACTGAAGCTGTATCAGCTCTTCCCCAAACCACTGGTTTAAAATAGAACACTGTAGTTAGTCCAACTTTTTGTATGCCTGAAGAATCATCATCACTGACTTCACTTTGGTTCTTCCCATATAGTCGGAGATTTTAGACGTAATTATCAAAGTAATGAGTTTTAATACTCTGCAGAGATGGAAAAAGTGGGATCTTAGATAAGCATATATGGGAAATGTGGCCTCCTCTACTAGTGGTAGACAAGGGTCCCGGTCTATCATCGTACTGTCCAATTCTAGTTCTGTAAAAGGGATTCTAGGCATGGGGATGGGAATAGGGTTAAGGGGTTGTCAAGAAACCTGCCCACCCAGTGCCCATCCTTTGGTTTTGAAGCAACAGAAAGAAATAGCATTACCCTGAATTCCAAGTGATACAGGAGCAAGGGAGCTGCAAGTATTCAGATTCTAAAACTTGGAGATCTCAGTTCCAGACTGAGACAGGCAGAGAGAGATGAGTCAAGTCGGTCAGCACAGGGCATCTGGGTGAATAACACAAAGCCAGGCTTGTAGGAGCTACACAGACAGGGCCTGGGGTAGGTGTTTGCTCAGCCCACCATGCACCAAGACCAAGCCATGTGTAAGTAAGACAGTCTATGGGAACGAGAATAAACCAGTGTAGGGTCAGGGCTCAGTGAGTGGACCAGGGACAGAGAAGCTTATCAACAGCCAAGAAGAAAGAGAAAAGAGGAAGAAGAGAAAGAGAATTGGTGCAAAGACCCAGGGTTAATGCTGAGAGCAATGATAAACAGGGATGCCACAGGACCTAAGATTCCGTTGCAAACCCAAGTATACTTCCTCCCTCGCGTTATTTTCCTATGGTTCCCTTCTTGAAAATGTGGAGATTCTTCATTACTGGGCATCACTTATGAGCCATTCCCTGTGTGAGGGGCCAAAAGGACAAACTCAGCATATATAGTAGATACTCAACAAATATTTTTTTGAATGAAAACGTATCCCCATATTTGCCACCAGGGAGTTTGCAGGCTAATGGAACAGAAGACAGAGCATGAATAGATGGAGCTTTAGCTGCCCCCTCCACCTAACACAGAAAGAAGTTGGAAACCATTTCAATGGCGGTCTCTCAGCTTCCCTGGTCAGAAGCAGGAGCCGCCTGGCAATCGTCAGCAAGATTGGTAACCCCGTTGCAGTGACAGGAAGATGTTGGACAAAAGTGCAGAAGTTTCTTAATGTATTACAAATTGAGTCACTGGGACACTGAGGGAGCTCACACGTCCAAAGGAGAACACCCACATTCCCCAACGCTGCTGGATTTCACAAGGGGGAAAACTCCCAGGGCAGTAGCTACCACTTGGTTCAACAGGATGGTGATAGAGGCACAGTGAACAACCCAGCAAAAATTTGAGCAGGTAGTGAAATGGGCTGTACAGATCTGGTGGGCTGTTTGGCAGGCGGTTACTTTAGGGAAAGGATATTCATGACATTAAGAGGAAAGAACTTTCTTCCACTCAACTTCTCTTGAAAAGAAATTCATTTGTTAATCGATACAGGCTATACAAGGAGCCCTTTGTTCTCAGTTTCCTAATAGACCAAGAGGCTTTGAGTGGGGGCTTACCACTGATAGAGGAGTTTGCAGCCCCATCTGATACTGGCCCCTTGACCCCAAATTCAAATTACCTTTTCTCTACTGGTTGCTAATATGGAAGCACAAACAAACCATTAGCAGGGACTGCTGAAGTCCAGAATCTAGTCTTGGGGCCATGGGCCATATGACCTGACTTATGGGGCATGTTGGGGTACTGGACAAAAAAGGGGAAAGAGCTGAAATCCAGAACAAGAGTATCTGGGTGATAGGAAAATCAGCCATTTGAACCCTTCAATACCAGAGAGATAAAGCAACCTGACATTCCACCTGAACCAGCTAGCACCTTAGAGAATTATCAGATGGTAAGGCTGGAGAATTACTTTTAATAGTAATAGTTCTCAACATCAGGATGAGTATGGAGGACCAGATACGATGCAGGGGTCAATAAGGAACCAAACTCATTGCTCCAAAGGAAGGTGGGGATGGAAAACACAAATAGATTTCAAGAAGCTCAGAGAATTAACACAAAGTTGCCTTGAATGAATTCCCATCATAAACCGTTAACAATTAAAGGCTGGGATGGGAACAGGCCTTTCCCAAGGTGGTACTACAGTCAAGTAGAAAATCAATTCTGGCTATCACCCCTTTGTAGACTCTGATTCTTGTCTAAAGAGACCAAATCTAGGGAAGGTTGGCCTGAAAGTATCTCTTCATGGTGATGTCCTTGATTGATAAATCTTGCCTCTTCCCTTGGCACCCTGGCACCTGACTTATGATCTGTCCATAAGGAACGACTGCATGATGAATAAACCATCTTCTTTCACCCTAGTTCCTCTTCTGCTCTTGATTTTCCAATCTTTTGACCTGGATTACTCCTGAATATCCTTCAAAATCTGCCTGCGAGGTTTCTCTTCTGGGTACCCCTGCCTGATCCTCCAGGATGTTAAGGGTCCCTTCTCTGTTTTCTGGAACACCTTGGGCTTACTCCTCTGCACACATTTTTCATCCTTTGCTATTGATGTTTACTTATTTGTATCACTAAACTGTCAACTCCTCCAGCCGAGACTGTGACATCCATCTTCAAGCCACAGGGTCGGGAATAAGGCCTGACACATTATTAAGAGCTGAATAAATATTTGTTGGGTGTGTAAATGAAAGAATGAATTTAGAGTTACTGGGGCTGAGATCTTTGAAACATCATGACATTTTGAATGTAGGAAAGAGTTTCTAAAATCCTTCGTTTTACAGCTACAGAGAAGAGTATGAGAATATTCAGGTTTTTTTAATGACTTTGTATATTTCAGATTGCGATGCAGTTCATCAAAGTTGTCATTGCTGACATAAGACCTCAGTTTCTCAGGGCAACCACTTGGAAGAACTACACTGATCTGGACGCTTGTGTTTGCTAAAACCAGTTTCACTTCTTAGACACTCTCTTCTCTATGAGTTTGTTTTGTTTCAACTACTATAAAAGTAGTAAATAGAATCTGAGATCTCCAAAATTATAGAACCACTGGCCACTGGGGTTGTATTATGAGAAGCAAAGAGAGAGAGTTCCACAGCCAAGGACGGTGCTCTAAGAGATAGATCTATCTCACCACTATTTTTGTGCCATTCTGTACTTTGAACTTTTTTAAGTGATGTATAAGCAACATAGAGGGGGAAATGGCACGGATACCATGCTGTATATAACTTCTATAAAGCTATTTCAACCATTTCCTCATCAAAGAGTCCATTGCCTTTTGGGTCTAGCCAATCTTTAGACTCCCCAGGAGACCAACATTTCATCATGGAAACAGTCAATAATGTGTCCCAAGGTTCAGAACCTCAAGTTTTACCCAAGGTCCCAGGCACAATTTCTTGTGACTCCCATGACTTCCATTGACTTGTGACTTGGGAATCTGAGAACCAAGTTCAAGCTCTTTCTAAACATACTCTCAGAATATTTTCCTCTCACATCCAGATCCAAAGCCCAAATTGTTTCTTTAAAATCAATGTTTCCTTCTAATGTGAAATTTTGAAACTTGAAAAATTATCTAATTAGCCATGTTATTAGAGGACACAGCTGAGAAAATAGTATAAACGAGCAGAAAACCCCCAAGTAAGTTTCTTTTTCTATCCTTTTCCCCTAGCAACCAGCCTTCGTATTGTATATGGTGCCTGCGTGGTACTCAGAGGCAAGCAGGAGAGTGGGCAAGAGGTTCTAAAACAGATTTATAGAGATGATGATGATGCAGAATGTTTAAGATGTTAGAATTCATAACACGTTTTCATGTTTTCATTTCCTTTAACTCTCATGACAGCTGTGTAAGAGTTGGCTAAATGGATAAGCAAGATCATGTCCTGAAAAAGCAAAAATTATAAAATTAGGCAGCTTGGCCTCCAATTCCAGTAGTGCCATTCATTAGCTCTGTGATCTTCATCTGGTGGCATTATGTGCCCCAGAACCAATTTCTTTATAGCCAAGATAATGATACTAATTTTGTGCCTACCTCACTCGATAGACATACTGACCATGCGCCATGTTCCAAATGTCTATATAGGTTTGGGAATGCCATGATAAAAAGATCAATTCATAAAAGCTAAATAAAGGGCAAATGAACCAACCTACGTGAAGTTCCTAGCATATGATTGATGCTCAATGAATGTGATGATCTTCTGCAGCGCTATTCTATAGATGGAAAAAATTAAGTTCAGAAAAATTATATGATTCATCCCTGGTCACACACCTGGTAAGTGACAAAAAGCATCACTTGAAACTAGACATACCAGTCAAGGTCCTGGCAGGAAATCAAACCCTGAGCTGGGATTTTTAGAAGAGTTTTTGTAGGGATATAACTATTTACAGAAGTGTCAATTGGGTTAAGGAATCCCAGAAGGAATGTTGAGGAACCCAAAGATGAATGTGGGCTGGATGTCTTTACCAGCCCCTAGTCCTAAAGGGAAAAGAAAGGGGGTATGTCACAGAAAACCCACCCGTAGAGCTATATCTATGAAAGGACACAGCCTTTTCCCAAACCACTCTGAAGCAAGGAAGAAGCAGAAAGAGTAAAGCCTTAGCCCTATTCTTCTAATCTCTGGTCTCCTCCTGGTACCTCCCACTGGCCAAACTTAAGGAAAGCCAGAAAACAAGGGAGCCCTGATGCTACAATCTATAAAGCTCGGTCTCTTGATGCTCAGAGAAGTATGAAGAAGAGAGTAATTTGCCCTTTTGTCCCAGTAATTCACACCCCCTGACATACAAACTATACTTTATCCTCCCTCAAGGCTCCCCAGATCTCATCTGTCATATGATCTGCTTCAGTGGGATCCATGATCTCATGCTCTGTCTCAAGTCCAGGTGTGGACAAGGTTACCTGGGGGCAGCCCTTGTGTGAAGATCCTCTTGAACCAGAGATCCATAAACTAAAAAGGCAAGTTACCTGTTCCCCAGTCACCCAATATGCAATGGCGAGGCAGTGCCTGAGTCCATTCAGGCTTCTATAACAAGAACACCATAAACTGGGTAGCTTATAAACAATATCTGTTTATTTCTCAAAGACCTGGAGTCTGAGAAGTCCAAGATCAAGGCACCAGCAGTTTCAGGTTGGATCAGAACCTGCTTCCTAGACTGCCATCTTTTTGCTGCAGCCTCACCTGGTGGAATGGACAAGGGATGTCTCTGGGGTCTCTTTTATATGGACACGAATCCCAGTCATGAGAGCTTTGCCCTCGCGCCTTGTGATCTAATCACCTTTGTGATAAAAGTTAATTTAAAAAAAACTCCAACAACCCAATATAGACAGAAAAGCGAATAGTATAGACTCTTGGGAATAAAGGTTCAAAAAAGACGGCAAGGGACCATGATCACTTGAGGTGCTTACTGAGAGCAAAGGCATATGAAATGAGGCAGTGGAAGAAGTTATGAGTGCCGGCTATGAACTATGTGACCATTTGTAGATCTGAGGACTATGCAGTTTCTTTTTTGCTTTGACACAAATATATTTATTTGATAAGTAATTTTTTGTTCTTTTTTCTTTTTCCCATCCTATTATCCTACTATATGATACAAAATATTTTAATCGTAGTTAACTTTATATCTCAGTATTTAAGTTTTCAGATACCAAGGGGACAGTGTGATTCAGCGAGGAGAAAAATGAGCACCACCAAAAGGAGGATAATGTGGTATAAGAGACTTTGTGCATCTGATTTAGGGAGATAGACTTAACATAGTTTTAGTTGTACAAAGGAGAGCTACATTACGTAAAATCGAAATGTGATTTTGGTATTAACTTTAAAATTCAATATGATTTTTTATTTTTTATTTGTTTTTGTTTATTTAGTTTTTAATCCAATTTAATGATTTTTTCTCTTTAAAAAGGGATTGTATGGATGCCAAATTGACAAGGGGTGGACTGTGCTTCATTTTGCTCCATCAACTAAGCTAGAAACTGTTTCCTCAAATCACCTTCTCTGTGAAGTACTATGTTAGAATTGGCCAAAAGAGGAGCTTATGTGAAATTTGAAAGAGTATTACTTTTGAAACTCTTTGTGGTCAGAAGTAGAGATGGTTGGTGGGTTCCATCTTGTCCTCAGTGTCTTCTCTACATCTCACTCTTCCTCCTGTCTGCTGGTCTAACTAAAGTCAACACTAATGGCTAGATATTTGAGGCCTTAGACCACCCGACATGAATCTAGTGTCCAGAGGACTGTTATCTTTTGAGTGGCCTCAAGTCAGACCAGAAGGTCCACCAGTATGGACCCAGACAAAATTGCAGATCCGCCCGATTTGTGAGCAGAAAACAGTGCTTTGTTTTAATGTTTAAACCAATAGGTTTTGGGGTGTTTTTTTAAATGTAAAAATAGATAATACATTCGGTATTAATTATTGCAGATGTTACTAAATAGATATGTTAAATACATAAAGGGATATTTAAATGTATGTTTTTAAATTTGCTTCTGAGATAGTGGCAAAATAATAAGATTTATAATGACACTATAAACCCCAAAGGATCCGTTTCCCACCAGCTTACTGACAGCCTCACATTAGGCAGGGTACATGAGTGTGTGTGTGTGTGTGTGCGCACAAGCTTGTGCACGTGCACATGTGTGTTGGTGAATGTCCAACACCTACCATAAAGTCTGGAAGCTAATACACCAGGAAGCTAATAAAAGTTTTGAATTGAATTGAGTTGAATTGAATTGAATTGAATTGCTTGAAAATGTTTTGAACCTCATGGAATAGAAGAAGATGAGGAAGCTTCAGATTTGGGATGTTCCATCATGTAGCAATTGTGCCATCTGATAAATTGGTGTCATGATGACGCAAGTTTACTACGGAACCATATTACATGGGCTTAACTCCCAGCTACCGATTTACCAGTTATTTCACATTGGTCAAGTTTCCTGGATTCTTCTGCCCATTTCTTTATCCATGATGTACCCATAAAGCTGTTGTGAAGACGGAGTGGTTTAGATCCAAAAAGTCCTTAGAATAGTAAGTGTTCAAAAATTATGTACATTGTAAATTGTGTAACTATCCTCAGCCTCAATTCCTTCATCTATAAAAATGGTAAGCATTACATCAGTTTCCTAAACTGTGAACATTGCAGAGAAAATATGTGCAAAGGTCTTATCACAAGGTCCACCTCACAAAGAACTTTAATCACTTTTTCCTCCCTCCTGTTCTTCTTTTATTCTATATTCAACCTTTATTATTTTATGTTCAGTTAGCCAACATATAGTTCATCATTAGTTTTTGATGTAGTGTTCAATGATTCATTAGTTGCGTATAACACCCTCCCTCCTGTTCTGACATCTCCTCTTCTTCCCCTCCAACACAAGCCTGAGAGCCCTTGGGCCTCACAACCAAGGGAAGCCCATTCACATTAAGGTTAAGTGAGGATCAAGTCAGAATATACGCACATTCTCCGTGGAATGTTCTTCACGTGACAAAAGCTCTGCACATGTTTGTTTTTCTTCCTTCCTCTTCCCAACTTAACCAAAACAGAGACTTAGATGCTGCTGAAGAGAAGGCGGGGCTCCCTCCAAAGCACCGATCTTTAAGGCAAAGCATTAGTTGAACCACTTGGTCTCTCTGTGCCTTAGTTTGCTCATCACAAAATGACAGGTCTAGAAGACCTATGACATCACGTGGTTCTGGATGGATTTGACTGGGATGAATACCACAAAAACGGAGATGCAAAGGGAGAACGCAGAAGCCGAGCTCTGATCATGTCACTCCTGTGCTCCAAACTCCTGAGAGTCCCTTCACTGGGTAAGGCAGGGAACAAAATCCTGAAAGCTGATCTCCCAATGCCTTTTGCAGTCTTGCAAAACTGCATGGTCAGCCCAACTCTCTCCACGTACTACATTCTTCATCAGCACCAACATATCTGCTATGTTCTCAGTGTGTGCTGGGCTCCCAGTCTTCCAGGTCTTGGCTTCTCTCTTACTTTATTCTTTGAAGACTCTTCTGAGATTTTTCTCCTGTAGAAAATATATTGAAGTCCCCCATACACCAGTTAAAAGACTGTGACCCCCTTCTATTTACTCCCATTGTACCTGGTTTGTGCCATCATCCTAATACAAATTATATTCTACCTGAGATTAAAGTGTAAGGGAGCTTCTGCCCTAGTTTTCCAGCTCTTCTTTGAGGGCAAAGGTGATATCATATTCATTCCTGATATTCCCTATTGCAGCTAACATTATTGCCTTGCACATATTACATGTTTCATATATTTTTCTCTATGAGTAGATGAATGAATGAATGGATTTGAAGAGAGATCTCACAGATAAAATATCATTGTGTTTAGGGACGAAATCTTAAATCATATACAATTTCAGAACTTGTTTTAAAGGGGCTGTGGTCTGGAACCTCCACCTAATCCAATTGTAGAAAAATGAATGCAACTGAGAAATCATAAATGATAAAACAAAGGCTTTCATTTTGTTTTTAGATTGTATGGTTGCAACTTGACTATTATGGACAAATAAACAATTACCGTCAGCCATGGTAAGATGTGAATGCTAACTAAGTATAGCTATTTGAATGGGATTGCACTATGTAAATAGTATTGATTTTTTTGTTTGTATTAGAGTAAATCACTGTTAGAAAATAGCCTTCCAAGTCAATGGCTCTAATTTAAGCTTAATTATTTTAATTATTCCCCAAAGCAATCAAATTATATTTTCCCATATATCCCCGGCGAGTATACCGAGCATATATGTACACATGCACACTAGAATCCCAAACACAGAGTCTGCGGCTTATCACGTCTGCTGGTATGAACCCTCTTCAGGTCAAATCCCACCCTCTCATGGAACCCCCTGCCCATCCCCATTCAAGCTCTCTCCTGGAACACTTCTTTCCCCTACCACGGTTGGACCCAATATCTGTATTTGTATTATTTGATTAATGTGAATCAATTCGTTCAAGCAAAGGTGAGGAAATGTGATGGTGGCAGACCGGAACAGCTTGCCCTGTGTGTTAGGAGTCCCACTTGGACCTCTGACTGGGTCAGATATATATGAGCAGATGGGCGGGGCAGCAAGAAGCAACCCTATGAGCAAAACAAGGAAAATAGGTTTGCACATACATTTAGGGGGAGCAGGGGCAGGAAGGAGTGTCCTTTGCAGTTCCTGGTCCCCCAGCCCCATGGATGTCTGTCAGCCATGAAAAGAGGGAGGTCACCACCGTTTAACCTGGAGACACAGCATCACTGCCTTGGTGCCTGGGGGGGGGGGGAGATGTGGCTGAGTGGGGCCTCCACAAGGGGCCCAAAGTGCTTGGATGCCCCGAGGCAGGAACAAATGCTTCATAGCCCCCCACAATAATGGCAGTTTCTGAAGAAGCAGCAGTTTTTGCCAAGACACCAGTGTTCTGTATTCAACTGTTGCAGAGGGAGGGGCGGCCCTCATTGGTTTTCATCAGTGGACACTGACAAGAGAGAACCAGACCAGATGAAGGATGAAGGACCAGCTGGAGAGCTCGTGTGACACAAAACTCTGGGGGCCCCGGGAATGCAGGGCTGGGAATGAGCCAGAGAAATTGTCACGACATGATTTTGGCTTTATTTGGACGGATCCAATGATGAGTCCTGGAGAAATTCTTCACATAAGGAGCAGTTGAAAGCGTATACTCTGTTGACTTGGAGAAGACAAGAAGAATGCCTCTCTCTCTCTCTTTTTTTTTTTTAATCATAAAGCCCATTTAAAGAAGGGGAGCTAGAATTTTAAGCAACTCTAGGGGAGCCAGTGGGTGCAAGTACAAGGACAGGCCAGTTAGTCTGGCTGCAGGAAGAATTTCTAATCATCAGAGGTGACCAATGAAGGAGAGGAGGAAATTTTCCTCTGTCCAAGGTTCTTCTACTAGGCTACGAATTAAATTGACATGAGATAGATTTACAGGAGAAAAAAAAACAAGGTTTAATTACATGTGCATGGAGGCCCAATAATGAAATTGAGACCTAAAGAAATGACCAAGGCAGGCAGTTTTTATACTTTTTAGACAAAGACACAATGAATCTCTGAGGAATTGACAGGACAAAGAAAACTTAACTTTGGGAGGTTCAATTAGTAAGGAATTCTAAACAGAATTTGGGCTTGGGGAGTAAATTAGTAAAAAGTAACAAGAGTTGTTTGTACTGCCTTCTAGGCTCTAAATTTCCCACCTCTGGTGATGAGAATTCTCTATACCTTCCAGCACAGGGAGGGCCCCTTTCACATGGGAGATTTATTTCCTGCTTTCAGAGGGACAGAGAGCCTGAGTGTCCTTCTTGCATAGACTGTCTCTCTTTAGTAACTTTTATTTAAAATAACCAATATGCCAAAGTGGCCCATTTTGGGCAGCCTGCCCTTGGCCCCTACCCCGACAGCCAGACAAGCTGCCTCAGGAGGTAGTGAGCTCATTCCCATTGGAAGCATGTAAGCAAGGACACTGGATCCCATCAATGATGTTGAGCTCATTCTTGGGCCAAGTGAAAGACTGGCTGTCATAGGGAAGTAAAAGAGATTAATTCTGCGTGATTCCAGAGGGGAGGAAAAGGGCTCACTGGTTGAAACTACAAGGAGATAGATTTTAGCTCATTAGCAAGAGCTTATTACCAACAAAGCGGGCGGCCATACGAGTTGATGAAATCGCTCTTTATCACCAGGCGTGTTCAAGCAGAGTTTAGCTGACTGCATTATAGGGCTTCTTAGCACTGGATAAAATTAGCAAAAAACCGGAGTATGCGTACGGGTGTGCAAAGTATTTTCTTAACAGTTAAACCTTCTCATCAGCTGATGTGTGTCGAATTTCAGTGGCGATGATGATGTAGACCTAGTAATAACAACAGAAGAGATTTCCATAGCACTTGACATACGACCTCCGCTGTTGCAAGTGCTTTAAGTATATTAGCTCATTTAATTCCCACACAATCCCACGAGGTAAGCGTTATTATTATTATTTTATTCCCATTTTATAGATGAGTAACTGGGGCACAGAGTGGTTAAATAGCTTGCCCTAGATCTTCTAGCTACTAACCAGAATCACACCCTGCAAACTTGGCTCTGCCATCCATGCCCTTAACTAACCTGCCATATTGGCTAATGTGGGGTGGGAACTCAGGGACCCATCCATCGGCCTCAGTGGCCTTGAGACACCCCCAATAATCTTGCTCACCTTTGAGAGCATTCTGGAAAGTCACTGAGCCTAAAGGACTGTTAGGTCAGTTCCAATTTAATTTCTAGGCAGAGGAATTCACAAATGGAAAGCTCAGAGGACTTGGGCTTTGCTGAGGGGAATGAATTTGTTCTCTTCTTTTCCTGGATGGTGTGAGCCAGGAGCGGCTGTCCCTCAGTGGAGAATAAGCTCTGGCCTGGCTAGAGAAAGAGTCACATTACCTGTGGCCTCCCTTCTTTTCAAGACTTGCCAGTAAAAGAAATTTGTCTCAGAAAATTCTCTCTTCATCTAGTGGTCACAGATTACCCGCAAGGAACTCATTAGCAAAAAAGAAAGGAAGGGAATAAGGGAAGGAGGGAGCAACAGAGGGACAGAGGAAAGAAGGATACAAGAAAGACACAAAGAAAGAAAGGACACAGAGACAGATAGATATAAACAAAGAAAAGGAAAGAACCTGATGAAGTTTCTGAACGCTGAACATCAACACCCCCCTCCCCGCAGGTGAAGAGCAAACTTCACTGATGTAACGCCCCGCACTAGAATTGCATTCTACTCTCTCTTCTGTCATTTACTAGAACTGGGAAGACAAATGAGCCAAGGATATTAACAAGAATCTGAACTTTATTCCAAAGCTGCCATATGCTAGCTTGAAACCAAGCTCTGTAGCATATGTGCCCAACAGCAACTGAATGTGAACGATTTCACGGAAACGTCAAGTACAGAGCGGCTTCATGCATTTGTCTTCAGGAATTCCCAGAGCCTTTCTGAGCATGGCAAATCCTGCAGCTCGCCTTGGTCTTCTTTGGAGCACATCTCAGCTCATAGACTCTGGGGCTAAAATGCTTTAAACTCCTTAGGAATTCCTCATGAATGAATACGACCCACCCACTTTAGCAGCATTAAACCAACACATTAGAAAGAATAGCGCCGTGCCAGAGAGATGAAGGGAGGAATTTCAGAGACCATCAAATGTAATAGTGTCATTTGCAAATGAGGAAACTAAGCCCCGTGATACAAAGTCAGGACTAGAGGTTGAATATCTGGTCTCCAATACGGCATTTTGCATTGAGTATTTCCCCCCTTTCATTGCTCCACATCATATCTGAGTCTTTCCAAATAATTTCGTGTCTCCTGTTTTCTTGAACCCCTCCATCCTCTATAGGCTTACAAGAGAGTCATTCAATGTCACTGGCCAGACCTCTGTCCCATCTATTCTGAAAGGACAAAATCTCTGGTCTATTTGGCCAGAGATAAACTGATTCCAAAGGAACCCCCAAGTATTGGTCATTATTGTATGTTATATATTTTTTGCTGAAGGTCTAAGCACTGTTTTTCAGTAATTCCAGGTCCTCCCTACTCCAGGATAGCATATAGAGTATCTGATGCATGTCTCAACTCAGTAAGGAGTTCTAGATGGAGCCACCCTGTTTTCCCCCCTTCCAGGTTCCATGTGGCCCTTTGGTGCTCGCTTGCTCTCACCTCATTCTCTCTGTCTCTCTCTGTCTCTCTCTGTCTTTCTCTGCCTCTTTGTCTCTCATATTCTTATGCTCTGTGCTCTATTTCAGTATCCACAAGCCAACCCAAATATGCTGACATAGATATTTCAATGCATAATGAAAGAGAAGGCTCAGCTTAGCCCAGACCTCCAATCAGCCTTTCCTGTGCTCTTTCCAATACCACCAGGGCAACTGTGAAGAGAGTGCTTTTGTTTACAAGATAGTAATGGTGGTATTGAATTTCAACCCATAGAATTGCATTAAAAACCCATGAGCTCTATTGATATAATGAAATCAATCAATCAATAAGAGATAGCTCTTCCACACAGTAGAATTCCAATCAATAAATGCAGTAGATTAGAAGGAAGTCTAGGATCACCAGTAGGCAAACACCACAGTAAAAAAGCATTGCAGATGCTTTTTTTTGGTGAGAGTTTGAAGAGAATCACGATTTCCACAATCTCAGAACATCTCACCCAAATATTTGTCAACAACAAAGGAAAAAATAATTTTACAATGGAGAAACTTGACAGATGTTAACTTAACCAAGAGATCGAGGTAAGCATGACTAGGTATAAGACACTGACGTATAAACATTGATAAGGAAACAAATCCATTCTTGGCACAAATCCAAATTGTGAGATAAACTACAAGATAATCAATCCGTGCTCTTCAGAAGTGCCAGAATGATGAGCGGCGAGAAAAGACTGAGGAACTGTTATAGAGGGGAGACAGCGAGGAGAGAAATGCAACGTGGGATCTTGAATTGGATCTTAAAGGAGAAAAAGAACACTTGAAAAATTGGTGAATTTTGAAAAAAGTTTGTACTTCAGTTCACAATATCGCACAATGTGAATTTCATGGTTTTGATAATCTCACTTTAGTTATATAAGATGTTAACATTGTTAACATTTGGGAAAGTATGGTCAAGCATATAAGGGAACTTTTGTACTATTTCTGCAACTTTTTAAAAAGTCTAACATTAGTCCAAATAAAACAAAGAAAAGAGCATGCTACTTTTTTATTCTGCCCTTGTACCAAACATGTACCTTCCTGAACTATGACTGTCCCTGTCATGGTACTAACAAAATAACAACCAAACCCAACACTGATTCCTTGGAGAATTCATAACAAAAATAACAGTAAGGAGTCATTCAAATCGTTCAGCCAATCCGCTCTTAATAGATACCGTGGAGAAAATGAAACACATAATGGACCTTACAGTTAGCCTCGCTACATCTGTTTCCTCACTGATTTGATTGCCATAAAGCAGTGTTTGTAGGAGGAACAGCAAGATTTTAACCTTTTTTTTATTATTATAATTTTTTATTATGTTCTGTTAGTCACCATACAGTATATCCTTAGTTTTTGATGTAACGTTCCATGATTCATTATTTGTGTATAACACCCAGTGCTCCATGCAATACATGCCCTCCTTACTACCCACCACCGGCCTAGCCCATTCCCCCACCCCCCTCCCCTCTGAAGCCCTCAGTTTGTCTTGCCAGACCAATTGTGTTTACTGTGTTTTGGAGTTAGATGTCCTCCTAACATTTATTTGCTTTTAAAATACATGCAGGGACGCCTGGGTGGCACAGCGGTTAAGCGTCTGCCTTCCGCTCAGGGCGTGATCCTGGCATTATGGGATCGAGCCCCACATCAGGCTCCTCCGCTATGAGCCTGCTTCTTCCTCTCCCACTCCCCCTGCTTGTGTTCCCTCTCTCGCTGGCTGTCTCTATCTCTGTCAAATAAATAAATAAAATCTTTAAAAAATAAAATAAAATACATGCAATGCCACCTTTATTGTTTATCCCTTAAACTTATCTTTTTTTGTTGTATCTTGATTACACTAGTAATAATCTTTACCAACCATAACATTTTCCAGAAATGTGGTTGGCAAGCATTATTATTTCCAGAAAGACAGAGTAGCATGTGCAGATGGACTGTTTCTTTAATAAGCTACGCTTAGGATCATCTTGTAAAAAGAGGTTTTATGTGTGAATAATGGGAACTAAACTGCAGTTTCTCAGAAAGGGACCCGAGAATGTTCTACAAGGACAGACAATCTTATGATAACTACTGTTCATTGAATGCCTTCTGGATTCCAGAGACATGCTTGATACTTGACCTGCATTATCTTAGTCAATCATGTATCAGATCTTCAAGGTAGCTTTCATTATATTCATTTTTTTAAAAAATAACAAAATTGAGATTCAGTTTTCACACAGCTCATAAGTAGTGAGAACCAAGAGCCAAATCCTTGTTCCGCTGCCTCGAAAACCACACACGTTTCTTTTTCTTGTAACAGGTAGCCTAAGACACCAAGAGTTGAACATCTTTAGGATCAAGATGATTTGACCAAGTGCGTACCTTAAAAATATCCATCTTGTCTGAATATTGATGATGTTGTTTGTCTGGCTGTGTCAGAATGATCTGAGCGCTTGCTCTCTGGCTGATGTGACGGTGAGCAGTTCCGCTTCCTGTCCAGGAAATACCAAGAAGACAAACTTAACTAGCCATCCTTGGGCATAAGCAGCCCTCTTCCAGAGGAGGTGACATTTCAACTGAGTCTTGAGAAATGAGCTAAACAGCCAGACAAGTGTGGCAACTGGTTCCCAGCAGAGAAAACAAAGGTACAGAGGCATGAACTGGAAAGAACTGAAAAGTATAGCTCGAGTAGAGGGATAATTTACATGGTGCCCATGTACACATAAGAAACACAAAGAGAGTTCAATCATAATTGGTACCTGAATAGAACTTGTAGTCTAGCCGGGGAGACCCAACTTCCACACAAGAAGCAGATGTGTTTTTGAATGAATAGTAAAATTCATCTCTTGATACACAGCAGAATGGCTCTCAAACATCTTACCTTTTCCTCTACCTTCTTCTCACTCTTGCTATGTTGACAACACATAAAAATTCTACTTGAAAAGTAAGGGGAGAAAAGCTGTCTACTTCTCAATATTTATTACTTGGAAAACCCAATGGTAGACTTAATATTTTTTGTGTGAAGATAACATATAAAATTCTTATCCCTACCAATCAGGTCCCTTAATAAAGAAGCTGATTCAGGTGAGTGGATTTGCCAAGTTTATAATAAAAGCCATCATCGCACTTCACCCATATATTATGTCACCTTCAGCAATGACAGAACAAATACCAACCAGGCAATGAGCACATTAGCAGTGAATACTTAGTGAATGGTTGCCCTGTGTCAGACAGAGATAATGCTTTTGCAGGAATCTTCTTGTGTAATCTTCGCAACCAACTAGGTCTTAAAATATTGTCCTCGGTTTGGAAGAAGAAACTGAGGCATAGGGTGAGTAAGTAAGCTGGCCAAGTACACCAATGAGTAAGTAACAGAACAAGAATTTACCCCAACTGTATCTAACACCATGAGACTCATTTTATCTGTCTAAAAGTCTTATAATTTAGTGAATGATTCTCCTGGGGCAGAAGTGTGACCCTTGACTCCCCCAACTTCATTGCTTACAGGCAAAATTGAGGTTCACCGTTCTAAATATACCATACTCTAGCTAGCCCCATCCAATTTTGTTGAGTACTCCAACTTTCTGTATGAAGAAATGTGGTCAGGAAAGCCATGGGTAACTTGAGCTTTCATAAAAAGAGAAGTAGGAGCTCTAGTGGTATATCTTTCCAATATGCAGAGGCCATCTGGCTGGTGGCAAAAGCCATCTGGGACCCAGGCATCATTACATGCTGGGAAAGAAAGCTAGATCTCATGCCTTCCAAAGATATCACAGGAGGCACGCTATGGGGGAACAAACTGAATGTGGGGCAAAAGAGACATTTCAAGTGAAGTGCCTGAATTCTATTTATCTTCCACTGGGTGTCCAACCTTCACATTCCCACACTCCCATGGTGTTGTCTAAGAAAGTGTTGGAATAATTTGCCCAGGATACACACAGTTGGTAAGTAACAGAGCAAGTGCTCCAAAAAGCTGTCTGTTTCCTAGTCCATTGTCTATAGTCTATAGTCCTGACTATCTGATTTGTGCTGACTTTCAACTGATGTTTGCAACCTCATGGGAAAGATACTTAGGAGCCGCCCTGCCCTGAGCAAGTCCTAACATGCTTCAGACTTTAGTTTCTCTCCTCTTTCTTTTCGTAATAGAGACATCATAATCTCTTTCCAAACTGTTTGAGGAGATTAAATGAGGTGATGTATGTGTTAGCATGATAAACATCACAGAGCACGCTCAGGACAAAAGGGGCTCAAACTGATGTTTAGATTTCAGTAGAGCTAAATATCCCTCAAATAGCCCTTGTCTTCTGCTTGGAGAGAGGACAAAAGAGTGGGAATAGGAGATAAAGAGAAAGACAAGGATAGAAGGTGGAGAAGATTGCAAGGAGAAAAATTAAGTGCGTTGTATAAGGACCTTCAACCAGTCAAAGGTCTCCTAGACCTGTCCCCCTGCTCCTTGATATTCATCATGCTCCTCTCCACTCTGCGAGGCAAATCTAAAACCAGCTCTCTAGGGAATCGACAGTCATCTTTACTATTGCATGAAATAGTTAAGCAAAGCATTGTTGAAATAATGGCTGAGCAAAAGGGTTGAAATTATGGGTTATACTTTGACAATATATGGTTTTAAAAAGGGGGAGTGGGCCAGAACTATGGTTATTTGAAGACAGAATATGTAGAAACACTGTGAAGCTTCTTTGCACACAGTGTTGGTGGAATATTGTACAGTCAGCATTTTCAGCTATAAAGAGTGACAGAACCAGACTCTGGCTGATTATTAAAAAGTTATTGGGAAGATCATAGAATTGCCAGGAGGCTGTACAACCAGAGTTTGAAAAGGGACAAGAACAAAAGATGGCAGCTCTCATCACGACCGTTGGAAGTCTAGTCAGGGTAAATCTTGCTGCCAGGAAGCCACGTGGACTTGACAAAAGAGTTTTAAAGCTAGTGAAGGTAGAATATTAAGTTCAGACCAGTTTCCAGCCTCATTTCCTTTGACTCGGGGTGGAACCAAAAATGGCAGCTGCCATTGGTGTGAGACCCTCTATCTTCTAAAGCACAAGTCACAAAGCCAGCCACTAGCCACTTCACTAGAGACCTTGGGAATCACATAAGATCCCTCCAGTTCAAGTTCTGCATTCACCAGATAGAGCTAGTAACCCCCAGAATGTTCATGCACAGGACTGCTGTGACAGGTAAGGGGGTGGGGAGATATAAATGGTCTCAAAAACTCATAAGTCCCTGCAAAATACTAAGAAGACTCTTCATAATCATTAATTTTTAATTATTACTGGAAGGTGATATAGCACATGTAAGAAGCAATGTCTGGAAATAATTACCCCAGGGTCAAGCACCTTTTACCATCTTGATGGCCTCAGAAAAGCCCAGCTGACTTTCTGAGCCTGTTTACTCATTTAAAAGATGGACATAAAGTTGTCTATCTCCAAGAATTAGTGTAAAGATGAAAAGACATGTCACATGCAATGAAGAGTTCCTAGAACTTAAAAAAAAATGGTAGATAAGAATAGTTAAACCAAGAACTAGTGATAGTAGTAATACTAGATCATGCCTCATCTTCCCCTGGATATTACTAACTCTCTGACCACCTATAGCAATGAATCCCATATAATTTCACAGCACCTCTTGAATTACTAGTATTTGGACTGATAATTAAATTTTTATTTACATTTTATTGTTGCTCTTGATGACATGCCATTTCTTACAGGTCAATTTGATGGAACTCACCTTAACCTCAGCCAAGAAAGCTAAAAGTCCTTCAAGAATCCCTGCTTTTCTGTGTGTCAGCCACAGCAAGGAAGAGGTTACTGAGGATTTGGAACACTTGCTGAAGCATAAGGCATCCGACCTTGTCAGGAGCCCTCAGGTTTTTGCCAGCACTTCTGCTCTTCCCTGAACACAGCCCTCAGTGGAAAAGTACTGCCCAGACTCTGTGAATTATTAATCTCTTCATGACATCAAATACCCACTAGATGAAAAGAACCAGTGGCCTCCATGAGGATCTCAGAGAAAACCAAGAGCCAGTGATATCCTTTTGACCACAGTCAGGATTTTCCCTTCTCCCCTCATGAGTGGGAGACAACATCACTCATTCTCATACACATAACTTGAACACCATCAGGCTGAATAAAACACTGCTTGTTTCTTTGGGGGCCGATATGGAGAAATAGACTTTAAATGACTCCTCATTTCATCAATGATGTCACACCAATTTTAAATGAATTTATGTTTTGAGTTCACAACTACTGGAGAACAAGAGAGGGTTCAAGGTCTTTTCAGTTTTCTGTTTTCCCTTCAAGGATCAGTTGCTGAATCCAACCAGATCAAAATCACCAGAGGGTAGAAAATTATTGACACATGGAAAATTCCAGTAGTAAAAGGTCCATAGGAAATACATCTGTCATTTTCTACATTACTTGACAAGGCTTTGAGCCAAGTTCTTAGTAAGGCTAACCTCTAAAAGAATGGATTTATTTTTAAGTCAGAGAGAGAAAATGGCAGGACAGAAAGATCATGGCTCAAGAGATTTGAGTTCTGTAGCCTTGAGCTTTCTTTCAAAAGCATTTACTGAACACAGGTACTCTGGAGTATATAGACGTATCTACCAGCGAAAAACATCTACCATCTACCAACACCCGATATGTACCAGACACCCTGCCAGGTGGTTTATTCATTATAGCTAATTTACCCTCACGACAACCAAAGGATACATCATTTTGTGCCCCTTTTGCTTTTGAGGAAATTGATGCTTAATGAAATATGCATACTAAGGTCATCAGAGTTGAAATTCAAACCCAGATTTATCTGGATCTAAAATTCTCGGAAACAAACTGAGGGTTACTGGAGGGGAGGTGGGTACAGGGTTGGGGTAACTGGGCGATGGGCATTAAGGAGGGCACCTGATGGAATGGGCAGTGGGTGTTATATGCAACTGATGAATCACTAAATTCTACCTCTGAAACTAATAATACACTATATGTTAATTACATTGAATTTAAATAAAATATAAAATAAATGAAATTCTTAAGAAACGTCATTTGGCAGCGGAGCTTTATAAGTAAACAGCTAATGACAGAACAATATGCAATTAGCAAGACCAAATTAAACTTTTTTTGAAAGATTTTATTTATTTATTTGACAGAGAGAGAGGCAGCGAGAGAGGGAACACAAGCAGGGGGAGGGGGAGAGGGAGAAGCAAGCTTCCCGCTGAACAGGGAGCCCGATGCGGGGCTCAATCCCAGAACGCTGAGATCATGACCTGAGCTGAAGGCAGATGCTTAATGACTGAGCCACCCAGGCGCCCCCAAATTAAACTTGTAATAGCTAGAAAGCATCTAAAACCATAGGGAGGTAGTAGACTGAGTAGCTGCCTTGGTTTGTCTAGGACGGAGAGGTTTCTCAGGATGCAATAATTTCAGTGTTAAAACTGGGGGCTGTCTGGAACAAACCATGACAGGTAACTACCCCAGAAGTAAGTAGGGATCAGGTACTGAAGGACAGTTTATGCCACGGTGAGGAGTTTGACCTTTGTCTTATAAAGAACAAGATGACGGAGACACATGACTGTTCTAGAAAGAGGAGGAGGAGACAGAGAGAAGCCTGGCTGCTGGGTGGATAATGGATTAAAGATGGTGAGCATGGTGGTTGGGAGACTTAGAATAAAGGGAAAGATGTGGGAAAGGGGGCATAAATAGGGAAGAAGTGAAATAAACAGCATCTTTCCTTTTGCTCTAAGGCTGCTATTCCAGGATTGGACTTCTCAGGCAGCAAAATCCAATCTAAGCTAAACAGAAGTCTATATGATATATCGACTAAATAGACTAGAGTATATTAGCATAAAATTTAGTACTTACTTATTATGGGTTGAATTGTGTTGTCCACATCCCCCACTCCCTCTCCAAAAAAATATATGTTGAAGCCCTAACCTCTTAGTACTTTGGAATGTGACCTTATCTGGAAACAGGGTCTTTGCAGATGTAATTTAGTTTAGATGAGGTTGTATAGGTGGAGGGTGAACCCCCACTCCAATACAGTGAGGGCCCTTGTAGGAAGACCAGCACGTGTGGACAGAGAGCCCAGGGAGAGCGTCACGTGACACCCGAAGCAGGCACTTTAGCTGATGCAGCTGTAAGCCGAGGAATGCCAGTGATTGCTGGCAAACCACCCGAAGCTAGGAAAAGGCAAGGAAAGAGTCCTTTACACGTTCCAAAGGGAGCACAGCCCTGCTGACACCTTGATTTAAGACTTCTGGCCTCTAGAACTGTGAAACAATCAATTTCTATTGTTTTAGGACACCCGTTTTGTGGTACCTACGTACAACAGCCCCAGGAAGCTCACACACTAGCCAAACTCTATCCAAACTTTCTTTTACCAAAAAGAGATAGAATGCAGATAGGGCAGAATGTAAACGCTCTGTTACAAAACTTCTAGGAAGCAGGCACCAAGCTGAGTGTTTTCTTGGGACTTTTTCAGTGAGTCATCTCAACAGTCCTATGACAGTCCAGGCAGAGGTGAGAACCTGAGACTCAGAAAGAGGTCACGGCTCAGCCACGAGGACACAGCTCCGAAGTGGCAGATCCAGGGCTTGAACTCATGTCTCTCTGAATTCAAAACAGAGATGCTTAGCTTTTCCTCCCTTGAATTTCCTAAAAGGAGTGACAGAGAAGCCAAGGCAGTGAGCCAGATGAAACCCAAGAAACTGGCAGAACCCTCAGCAATTTACAAAACATGAGAAAGCACCATCTTGAGGGAGCTGGGACTGAGGTGGAGAGGGACAAGTGGAAGGGAGACTTCTTGCCCCACAGCCCTGAGACACCATAA
The DNA here is from genome assembly GCF_017311325.1 of Ursus maritimus. Lineage (NCBI taxonomy): Eukaryota > Metazoa > Chordata > Mammalia > Carnivora > Ursidae > Ursus > Ursus maritimus. The sequence continues at coordinate 72,317,552 of NW_024426996.1, forward strand.
TGTGATGACGTTCTTATAAGCAGGACTTGCCTCTCATCTTCCCTTTGGACTCTGGAACACAGGCGGAGGCAAAAACAAAGTGTATTCAGAGCGGTCCGAGAGTGAGGAAGTCTTTTTACAAGTCTCCGGGGCCTTACAGGGAAGACACTTTCCTAAAGTTAATTACTTTTTGGATGAATATCTGATTAGAAATATCATTTGCAAGCCCCACCTGCTGCGGATGTCTCCTGTTTTTAAAGTAGGTGTTCAAAAAATGTTAAAATCCTAATATATATCTTCATCTCCCATGGAAAACAGAACAGTGATTATTTTGGTCCCCAGGGAGTTGGGATCCAGTCACGGAATTCATCTCACCCTTATGTAATCTAGGAGAACAGGGAACAGATCGGATGAGAAATCTCAAAGGAAAACATGCCGCCCACAAAATTAGCCTGAGTCATCGCTCCAAGTGAGAGGCTGGGTTTAAATCAGAACTGATTTTTAAAATTTCAAGCAATGACCCCTTGACCCTGGCAACGAGGCTATTGTCTTTGGAAATGAGCCAGTGTGTTTTCCTCTGTGTGTTAAAAATATACTTGCTGCAGTATTCACAATATAAAGGAAAAGCGCAGAGCCAGAAGCCATGAAGGGAGATTCCAGTCTCCACTGTGTGAGTTTGGTACTCTGAGCCTCAGTTTCTCATCTATAAAATAGTTTTGATTTTCATGTATTTATCTCTTTCCTGGTTACTCGTCCCTCTTACTTCCCCCCTCACCCCATCTACTTTCTTTCTCAATTCCCCACCTACTTATTGCCACGATGAAGAGACAATGTAACAATGTAAGCTGAGGGGTTGGTGAATGCACTTGGACAAGACACAGGAAGGGGCCATACCATGGATTCATTCATTCATTCATTCATTCATTCATTCATTCACTCATTTCACAGAACATGTATTCTAAGTTTCAGTCAAGTGCTAGGCTTTAAGGCTAAGAGACTAGGGTATCATCCTTGGATCCCAAAATCTTGGTGAGGAGAGAGAAAAATAAATGGTTAATTACAACTGAATGTTACAGACAAGGAAACATTCAAGATTGAACCCAAGCAGGTATTAGAGGGCCTTATCTAGTCTTTCTTTGGTGGAGGGGATGGAAAGATTTCCAAAAAAGGCAAATCTGGGGGGAAAATTAAGAAAAAGAATACTCTAGAAGGAAAGGGTACTGAGCAATAAGCAAAAGTTCAGATAGTTATGTATATCTATAATTTTAGGGCATGAGGTTGAAGCAGAAAACAAAGAGTCAAGGCCTTATGGGTGTTGTTGAGGGAAACAATTGACTTAGCGCTCATGGTCTGAATGGGGAGCTGGAAGGGTCCATAATCACTTTGCTGGCACTAGCATATGCGGCACTGAGTCTACAACTGTTATCTCTCCATGCATGAAGGACATCACTTAGAAGAGTGATGAGACCATTGTGTGACGCTCCAGAGAACTTAAACTGAAGGGCAAAAACTACAGCAAATCACAAACTTTTAGCAGTCAGTGCTATTAAATTGGAAGAGGTTGCTTGGAGTAGCAACAATACCCCATCAATGGTCGGCCTACCACTTGCTAAAAATGTACCGTAGTTGGGCAACATAAGCTTTAAAATCTCTTCCAAACCAGTGAAGCTTAGCTGGTATCCACATTTCCTCCAAAGGACATCTGTTGAGTCATCTATAAAAGAGAACATGACAACAAATTGGTGATATTTCTGAGATTATTTTTTTTTTACCAATAATCTTTTTTTAATGAATTCTTTCTTCCCCACTTACCCTAATATGAACCCAATCTTGTGAAGCTTTTTATTAGACAAATTGTATTTATCAAATAATAGTTGTCCAACTTTGTATTTCAGCAGTACAAACCAAACAACAGTACTGTGATTTAAGCAGAGCTTTTTGAATATTGTAACTCACTTGAAATCTGCCACCTGGGGACTCAAGATTGGAAACCTGCAGAGAAAATAATCTCCAAGATCCCCACCAGCAATGGAAGTCTATGACTCTAAAGATCAGAGTGAGAAAAAGGAGGGAGATGTTGGATCCTCTCAAGAATTTGAAGACAAGCTCTGAGGAGAGAAAGCAAATGTGAGCGTGTATACACATCAGTGAGGAGGGAAAACCATTGAGAGGGAAAATGCCAAGAACAGTCTAAAGTAGCAGAGAAGCAGGAAAACGGAGGGAGCATCGGGTGTGTGGGTATGAAGATCTGGCATAGAAGTTCACTGGTCTGTGGGTTGGCTACCCACTGACTTTGACTTTGATTAGGGGCAAGACTCTGTGTCTTCAGTTCTGTATAAAGAGCCAGTGATTCTTAGCTTGAAAGGGTCATTGCAAAGATTAAGTGAAATAGTACGTAAAGCAAGTAACCTATCCTTAGCACACAGTAGGTTTTCAAGAGACAGTAGTAATCATAAGACAATGATGCTTTAATCAAGAGGTTTAGACACCAAGGAGCAGTTTAATTTGTTTACTGTGCAGAAAGATGAGAGTTTTTATTGCTCTAATGACAGTTAGATGGCTTTAGAGGCCGCCTAGGGATAGTGTGCAGTTGTCATTGTAGATAATAAAAGCAGAAATGAGAGAAGAATTAATGAGGAAACCAGACAAATCCAAAATGCTGGGCCATCATCCGTCTGGACCGCATCAATGCAGGGGAGGGAGGGATGACGTAAGTGTTTATTTTCAACTCTCCCTCTCTGAGAATGCTGAGTGTTTTCAGTCTGACTTCTGCTTTTAGCACTCCCAACACACCTGGACTCCGAACAGCATTCTTTTTAAATCTTCGGTTGCTATTGTTGCTGTTGTCGTTGGCCTGGATCCCTAAAGCACCTGTGTGCATGATTATGTGCTTGGTACATGGGTAGGAAGGTAATAATGATATGCTCCCCAAGAACTAGGAAATGAGGCAGAAAGCGCGTCCTCCCAAGAGTTAAACAGGGAAGTTAATCCAGTTAAAACAAGATACGCAAAGTCACCTCCCGAAGACCATGACCCCAGGCCAGCAGGACTGGGGCTAGCCTCAATGAAGACATTAAGGTATCTACGGAAAAACGTTTTTGGAAATTCGAAACGATCAATGTGGAAACATAGAAAAAGAGAACCAAGCCCTGTTCAAGGTCATGCCACTTATCCAGTGCACTGGAATCTGTCATGGATGCCAGTCGAGTAGAGGACAAACCTGCCAAATCCCTCACGTGGCTGCTGAGACTCTTCATGATTTAGCCCCCGCACCTCTCTCCCTCATTCAGTCCCCTCCCCCTTGGCCTTCTTGCTGCTTAAACAATGTCTGTCCTCTCAGCCTGGATTTCCTTTCCCCCTAATTTTACAAGGCGCTCTCCCTTGTTTCACGGCTCAAGCTGTACTCCACAGGGAAGTCTCTCCAGACTACCTTGTCTAAAACTCATTCAACAGAGAGCCAGGGTCCCACGACACGTTTGCAACTTGTGACATGACCAGACACCATCCCGAACCTTATGAAAACAATGCATGCGGAAACACAATTCAAGTGCAAAAGCCAATAAGTATCATGGCAGAAGAAGCTGATTTAAAAAGTTGAGAGAGGTATACTCTGCAAAACAGAAAGCTGGTGAAATACTTGGCCTTGTGCATTGCAGTGTTGCAGCAGTATTTTCTGAACAAGGAGGAGAGTCCTCCAGAAGAAGGTATTTATTGGAGCAAGGTTTCATCGTCATGAATCTGGCTTGCTAAAGCAAGTGAGAATCTTCTAGAATACTTATTCACTCTGTCATTTAAATGTATGCGGTGAAATTTTTAAATTGTTTTCCCCAAAGCCTCCCTTCCTAAGACCTTGATCTTACCCAATGAGGTTTATGAAATCATGGATCTTTAAGAAAGGGAAAATGAGAAATTTTTTTCATTCAAATTTGGCAAAAGAATTCCAAATGGAAGATGGAGATGTCAGACTATCTTAAGATATCACTACACTCTCAAATCCAATCCATGCCTTTTGCTCTGATTGCATTCACATTAAGCAGGGTTCTGATTATGACTTGTCTTTTCATGTAGGTCTGCTTGGGAAAGAAAGAACTAGAAATGTGGACCCGAACTTTCTGTCTTCCTATGTCAATTGTATTTCTCACTGTTAATCAACATAGAGCACAAATGGCCTCCGGAGTACTTAACTTGTGCTTTTGTATTTGTCATCCGTGTCTTTTGTACTGTGGTAAGATTCCTACTTGAGCATTCTGGTAAAGGTGGGAGGGACGGGTCTGCAGGTGTTTGTATCAGAGAAGAATGGAAGGAGAGGATAAAGGCTTTTTGGTTACCATCTCCTGGGTCCTTCCTAATTATTACCTGACACTACATGGACCAATGGGAGAAACATGAAGAATGTGTGTGAGGTGTGTGTGTGAGTGTGTGAGTGCGTGTGTAACTCTTTCAGAATGTTGCAGGGAGCCACAGGTGGGAGGAAAGTGTAATTGGAAATCTGGTGGATCCCTTTATACATCCCTTCCCATGAGGAAGTGGGGTTTGGAGAAGGACGGCCTGGACAACCAGTCTTGTGACCCAAAGCCCAGGGCATGTGTGGTCAAGCATGTTGCATAGGGAACACAGCCATTCTCTTCTACAGGACCCTGAGAATCTGAACAAGGAACCAGGCAAGTGCAACAATCCAGTGGGTAAAGCTTGAATCAACTCAAATAATTTGAAGATCAAAAATGGATGGTGATGCAAGCGTCCTGTGAATCTAAAGACCTTTCCTCCCATTACAGATGAAATGGCATCTCATGTACCTTTCTCTGCCCTCACTTGACACACAGACAAATCCGGATTCTGATTTTGCACAGTGCGCATCCAGCATTACGGTGATGAACACCAAGCTGGGAGGTTGTTTTACCAAGTGCTGTCCATGCTCTGGGAATAACACGTACCACTCTGTGGTTTCTTCTCTGAAATTTCAACTGCAGGTGGGGGCTGGTCTTAGAAATTATACAAATAGATAACATTTCTAGGAGTGACTTCTCAAATTTGCTCCCTATTTGCTCTGGATACGCTTTTATTGGGGAAAAGGACTTTCCACCACAAAAATAAATAAATAAAAAATAAATTATGATTATGTTATGTTATGTTATGTTCTCCATATCACAAGTGAGCATACTAAAGGCTCAGAAAATTTAAGAAAATCATCACAGCCACTCAGCCAGTAGATGACAGATCTGGCACTCAACCCTGAGTGCCCAAGTCCAGTGCTGTTCTGATAAAACTAAGTCGTTTTGCAGTCATAAGAAAACTTGAAAGTTACACAAAGACACGATTCATTTACTCTTTAAAAGTAGGCACATATTGCACGGAGCACTGGGTGTTATACGCAAACAATGAATCATGGAACATTACATCAAAAATTAAGGATGTACTGTATGGTGACTAACATAGTATAATAATAATAATAAAAAAGTAGGCACTTACTGTGTACCAGACATCACATTAGGTCCTGTTAATTAAAGTCCCAGTTCTGAGTAATGTAATTGTCCTCAGGTGGAGGTAAGCACGTGCCTTAGGCTTACTCATGACAGGTGCTTATGGATTCTTCCATGGGGATGGGAAAATGGGAGGAAAGAATGGGAAGCTGCTTCCAAAAAAAGAAGCTGGGTTTCAAACAAAGACATTTAAAGCAAATACAGGCATAGAGGTTTGAAACAGGCTATGGGCAAGGTCAGGGAACAGCAAGCTGCTTATTTTGCTTAAAGAATATGGGGCAAGTTTCTGGAGTGAAGAGGTAGGAGAAGATTATGTACAACTGGGGAATAAACAGTGTCAAGTCCTTGGGACTGCCGGGACCGTCCCAGAATGAAGCCAGGGTCTAGAGATCAAAAACTGAACTCTTCAGAAGTCTAAAATTCTAAAACTTTAGTGACTTTCCTACTGTTGGGAGGCTCATTATGCCTATCACTTTCCTTGTAGGAAGTGACATTCAAATCTTTAATTCAAAAAAGATCCTGTGGACTCTCATCCTTGGCAGCACAAAAACAGGGAGCCAATTTGGCTGATTCAGAAAGCAAACTGGTGCACAGTGATGACCGTTTTGAAGATCAGAAAGAAACTGAGTCTGCAAGGCCTGTAATAAGAAAACCAAGATAAGCACAGGAAGTACATCGGGTTTGAGAGGGAGCCCTGGGGATGAACAGCGGATAAGCCCGGGGGCTCCTGGATAAGACAGAGAACTCCTAGCAAGTCCCCCTCCCTGGGCCGCTACAGAGCTCGGAAGAGATACGAGTGAAGTCCCAACCCATGTGCTCTGATGATGTTCTCTCTTGGGCTCTGGGCAGGGTCTCGGGAATCCTGCCATTGAACTCCTGCCTCTGGATGCTCATGCTTTGGTTTCTAATCCAACATTCCTAAAGCCTTTCATCTGTGTCTCTGGACTCAGCCTATTGCCGGAGCACAGCCTCGTTGGCTGTTTAATGACAGTCTAATGAGGTCTCAGAGTGCCCTAAAGGGACACCTCTGGCCTACTGCTTTCCCTTTAAGGAGGGGCCTTTGAATTCTGGTCTGCATTAAGTATAAATCAACTTTCCATCTGTGTCTGGTGCACACATGGGTGAAATCCACCTCCATACCCCTCGTTCCTGGAGGGGATTTTCTCTCTGCATTACACCTGCAGAACGCCATCCTCTTTTCTCTGGCAAGCCTGGATACGTGATTAATATTTTAAGCCTCCCAAGTTCCTCTTTCCCTAGTTTCGAAAGTGCCTGAATGTTGGACTTTTAAAAAATGTATTTATCTCCCCATCCAGACCACTGAGGAAGAATTGCAAGTAGAAGGCACAGCCATGGGGGCCGAAACAAATCCGGGCAAATCTTTAAATTGCTTCTGCAGTCATCTGGGTTTTCTTTCATCAGCATCTCAGATGCTACTTCTCTCCCCCGCTGACCTTCGTTTTTGAAAGGAAGAGAGAACAGTTTTAAGAGGGCATTCTGTCTTTTCCTTCCAAAATGTAAACTTGAAATGTATGGTGAGCGTTCTCAGCTCAGTTCAGAGAAAAATTGGTCCGGCTTCTCCTCCTGTCCTGGGCACGGCCGTCCTCCCCAGCTCAGCTCCCAGGAGGTTCTTCTAATTTCCCCTTTCCTTCTCTCCCTCCTTCTCTGCCGGCAGCTCTGCTGGAGTTTTCCCCACCAGGCTTCTTGCATTCACCTCACGACTGGCTGCAGGCACCCGGTTACCTCCTCATCCGCAGTCTCCTTACAGCTTGGCTCTTCGGCTCCAGAAGCAGAAAAAGCCTTGGATATGGAGGCAAGAAGGGCTGACCTCACACCCAGGGAACCTGGGATCGGAGTGTTTGCGTCCAAGTTCAGCTCTCACGCTAATTCCTAAGCCGAGGCACATATGCTGATCACATTAAGTTTCAATTTCTTTACCTGTAAAATCAGGGATGGTAATAACAGTAAATGAATCGTAAAGAGTCAATGAATGATAAATGAGAACACAGGCAAGCTTCAAATGTCACAAAACATGGGCAACTTGTTCCTTAGATCTATTGTGTGTGTCTACTGCACGGGTGGCTGGCATTGACCTTAGTCTGGAAAGATGCTCACTCAGTTCCCTTGCATCTCTAAAGTCCTAAGCCTTGATCCGTATAATAGTAACTATTTATTGAGCGACCGTGACTGTGCTGGGTAGTGGAGACACAAAGACAAATGAGGAGCAGTGTTTGTTTTCGTGGTGTTCACAGTCACCAACAGCCACAGGGGAAGCTCTGGTCACTGTCTTCCACTTAGCCAAGCAGCCAGGACAAGGGAAGCCCTTCGCTCATTGGGACACATAGACTGACTTATTCCCAGAACACACCGAGTGTCTGCAACTAGTAGACTCCTCTTCATACACTGTGTGCTTCTGCCCTCACCAGCTTTTGATGGAGCACCGCTGTCCTGATTTCATCGAATCAAACATTTCGATGCATTGACAATGTAATATGAGGACTTGGAACGGTACAATGAGTGCCAAGTAGCAGAGGCATCGGGCTTCAAAGAGCAGGGCCACAGAGCAGGCCAATGACAGGACTTAAAAGCCAAGGACCCCATAGGAGTCAGGGTACTCCCTGGTCCTGTGAGTTTGGGCAGTGCGCTTGACGGAGACCGTATCCTTATTTGTAGACTGGAGATAAGTCTGCCTGCTGGTCAACAGTGCTGTGAGAAATAAATGAGATTATGTACATGAAAATATTATTTAGATTGTAAACTTTCTCATAATGTTAGTTTCAGAGCCTGGCATAAAGGAAAGGCTAAAGAAAATTCATGGAAGGAATAAGGAAAGATGGGGAGGAGGGAAGAGACAAGATGCAGAGGTAGATTTTTCCAAACTACGATATAGAAAAATACCTGCCAAGGGCCGATAGGCTCTGGGAATTCTGAGTAGGACTTGACGACAGAAGCATATTAGGAGCTGGTGTGCATTTTAGCATTAATGTAAAAATACTCTAGTAAGTTTAAATAAGGTGATCTGTGAGGGGCAACATCAGAGATAGAAAGAACAGCTGAAAAACAGCTGTAATAATTAATAATAAACTAACACAACATCAATTGGAATGGACTCAATATATGAGAGGAGTCTAAGGAGGAAGACATTTCAAGATGTGGGGAGGAAGGAAGATGTTAGAAATTAATTTTTGGATTCCTCACTGGGCAGCTGGCTGGATGAGCATGTCATTTAACTAGGACAGGAAATACATGTGAGAAAGAAGGCTTGAGGAGGCAATGATGAATGTGGTTATGGACAGGCTGAGTGACAGCTTCCGAAGGACAGTCAGGTGAAATGGCAGCACATGGCTGAACACAGGGGTCTGAAGCTCAGAATCACACGTGCAGGATTGATTCCGAGGGAATGACTGAGGTCATCCCCTGGCAGCTGTGTCGAGTGAGAATAATAAAAATGGGTTCAAGACAGAACCATGAAGAGGTCCAATATTTTTATGTGGTTCTAAAAAGTTGTCATCCATCAAAGCTAGACAATTTATAGACAATTATCAAAGATAGGTTTAAAAGCATCAAATTCAGAGTCAGACTGACTGGTCTCCAATGCCAGCTCCACCACTCCTTAGGCTGGGCAAGTCAGGTCAGCTCTCTGAACCTCAGTTTTGCCATTTGTCAAATGGGAACATGAGAGGGAGCAGCTGTTGGGAGCATTAACCAAGATAATGTGGGTCAGATAATGTGGTTAGCCCAGCGCCTAATTCATAAGCACATAAATACACCTAAAACGTTAGGTGTCTTAAGGGATTTGGGGGCAAGGTTTTCATTTGTGTTTTAAGTTTTTTTCTATCCTTTGAATGAGAGTTGTTTTCCAGGCCACCAGTCCACTGAAAGGGGCATTTGTCATTTCCTCCTAGATTGGTCTTTGATCAGCCTCTGGCCTCCCTCCCTCCCTTTCCCCTCTCTCTGCAGCCTCCACCCCCCTCAGGCATCAATGCTTGTTCTCCTTGCTAGAGTTGTCAGTGCTCTTGGCCTCTATGTATACTGCCTCTGAGGCCCACGGTGGTACCACTGGGGGTCCCGGGCAGGAGTGTCTAATGCCCGCCATGCAGGGGCCTGCTGCCAAGCCCCCCCCCCACACACACACCACTACTACAAACTCCTGGTCCCAGCAAACCAGAATGCCACCCCTCCCATGCTAGCGGCTCTGCCACTTCCTGCCGCTGCTCCATCTCTACCCAGGTGCCACTTTGTGCATCGGTGGCCCTATTACCATCGCCTCTGACCACCAACACTTCTGAAATTGGGGGATTCATTCTCTCATTCAAGAAATATTTATTGAGTTCCCATTATGAGCGACTGAGCTAGGTATTGGAGATACGGGGGTGGGGGGATAAAACTTTCCCTTATGGAGACTATCCCCTGAGAAAAGACCATATTAATCAATCAACCATAAATCAAACAATAAAATCATTTCAGTGATGAAAGTGATGAAGGAAATAAAACAAAGAGATGCATAGGATAGAATAGGGTAGGATACAGTAGGATAGGGTAGGATACAGTAGGGTAGTGTAGGATAGGGTAGCATAGGGTAGGGTAGGGTAAGATAAGGTAGGATAGGATAGGGTTGGATAAGGTGGGGTAGGGTAGGTGAGGTAGGATAAGATAGGGTGGGATAGGGCAGGATAGGATAGGGTAAAATAGAATGGGATAGAACAGGATAGGATAGGGTGGGGTAAGGTAAGGTGGGGTAAGATAGGATAAAATAGAATAAGGTAGAGTAGAATAAAATGGGATTAAGTAGGGTAGGGTAGGGTAAGATAGGATAGCATAGGGTAGGGTAGGATAGGGTAGGATAGGATAGGATAGGATAGGATAGGATAGGGTAGGATAGGATAGGATACCGTAGGGTAAGGTAGGGTAGGGTAGGGTAAAATAGGCTAGCATAGAATAGGATAGAATAGGTTTGAGATGGATCTTTAACACAGTGACATTTAACTGAAAGCTGGATCTTAATAATATTGTGTGTGTGAATGTGTGGAGGGGAGGGGAGATTTTCTTATTCGAGCAGTTATTAAAGCCAAGCACGTTGCTGGATATCTTCTTAGATTTACATTTCTCATTTGCAACTCTCTTTCTCCCTCTTGAATTAAGCAAGCTCGACAAAAGAAATATTCTCCACCCCCTTTCCAATGAAAGGAGGATGCTTTGAATTACATGATAGATTTTTCTGTTTCTGCCACTCCGGGTGCCTCCATATTTTAAGGTGTTTGATGAGTGAGAACATGAGGTTCAAAGACGCTACCACATAGAACATGAGCTTGAAGAATTTCTTCTCACCAACTAAAATCCACAGCAGCACCAACTAGTTGGAGATAATATAACAGCCTTTCAAACCTGTGCAGAGCCTGACAGCTTGCAAAGTGCCTCTGTAGACTTGATTTATGTAAGACCCACCGCCACCACGTGAAATAGCATTTTCCCTAACTTACCAATGGAGAAACTGAGGCTCAGAGAAATCATGTGACTCTCCAAAGATGCCACCTGTAAGTGACGAAGCTGAGATTTGAAGCTGTTGCCCATCCGTCTTTGGGCACATTTCCTACCGCTGTCATTGCAGGGCTTCTGACATTGTCTCGGGTCAATTTACGACACTGAGTCTGTCCTAAATTGCAATGGTTAGTTTTTACTCAGCCATGACTTAGGTTTGTGTCCTGTAGTTTTGCCTCCCTGAGGTCAGGACAGACACCACTGCTTTTCTGGCTTACTCACATGTTGAAAGCCAAGACTTAACTAAAAGCGTCTCCCCTGCTCTCCTGGCAGTCCCAGGAGGGTGTCTACGTGTCTCCCAAGGCAACAGCTCTGCTGTCCTTGAGGCTTCCGTGCGCAATTTATTCTTGCCTCTCACACCTACAAGCTGGCTCCATCAGCCCCTTCCCCTGCTGGCCTGGAACATGCAGTGGCTCCTGGGGGCCCTACAACCCCTATTGGCTCTGGCACTGTCGAAACTTTCCCTCCATGCCCATCTCAGGTCCCGCGGGGTCAAGGCACCTTACCCTGGAGTGGAGAGAACTCTGATCCTCCTGACAGTACTTCATTTAGGCCCCCCAGCTGCTCTCTGCTAAGGTCCCACTCTGAGCGTCTTTGTGTTAGAGGTGAGGAAGCCAAGACACAGAGACGTTAAGTCAATTGTTCAGATCCATATGGGTAGGAAGGGGTAAAAGGGGGATTTTTAAAATTAATTAATTTATTTATTTATTTATACAGTACATCATTAGTTTTTGATGTAGTGCTCCATGATAAAAGAGGGATTTAAGCCCAGGCATATCTGACTGCCGAACCCCCATGAGGAATCCTTGTCCCCCCAAAGGAAAGCACTCAGCCTCTGAGAACAGATGCTGGCGCACAGGCTTTGTCTAGCGAGCCTCTGCCATCTTATAAGGCATGCGACTTGGACGTGTCCCTTGGACAGGGACTCAGGTCAAAATGCCTGGGATAAAGAGGTTGCAGATACATAACCAAATGAAACAAATGGCACGCAGTCCTCAAAACGTGAGGGATGTTTTCACATTCGCACGCACACACACACGCAAGCTTGCACACGCACGCAGATATGTCAATGGGATATCTGGAGCGCAGGCAACAGCATTCGAGCACGCAGAGACACGCTGCTCCGCTAAGAAACCTGACAGTATGTCAGAGAGCCGGCAACTCTCCAGCCCTAGTGCTACAGAACCTACTAGCCTGTCAAAAAATTCTTCTGAGTGGATGAACAGAATCTGGAGTGTCTAGATATTACTGCCTATTATTGAAGCTTTTGAACTAATTATTTTGTAATCCCACGTATGCTAATGAACAAGCAGTGAGTTTTAGAGGCAAGAGCCAGATTTAGCACAGACCTAGGTGGGAATGTGACCTTGTAGAAGCTGTTTAATTTTCTGAAGTGTGACGCCCCAAGCCGCAGTACAGGGCTGGTAACGGACAAGGGTTACAAATGCAGCTCCCCAGCCAGCCCCGAGCTCGCCGGGCACAGCCGGCACTGGACAAACGCTTATTCCTTCTTTCAGCTTCCTCAGGGGTATGGGCGCCTGCAACCCTCAGTGACTGCTTCTTATCTGACCCTTCAAGGTATGAAGAAAGGGAAATGGTCCTAGGAGTCAGGACACATGATCTTGGAGTGAACTCTCGGGGCAGTCGGTTAAGCTATCCAGACTGGCCTCATCTCACATTCTAATCAATCAACTAAGCCAAGACTGGGTGTCTCCGCATGTATTTGTGAGGAAATACAACAAATGCCATTTCAGCACTATTGGCATTTGGGGCTGGAAACTTCTTCGTTGGGGGGCTGACCCGTGCATTAACAGCACGCCCAGTCTCTACACACTAGAGGCCAGTCATCGCTCTCCTCCCAGTTGTGACAACCAAAAATGACCCCGGTTGAGAAGTACTGAGCTCAACCAACGGTGGGCACTGTTATTAGCCTTTTTACAGCATAGAATTAGAATAGGAGTGCGTGACCAGCCCTGTCCACAACTTCTCTTTAGGTCACTTTCACCCTGTGACAGGCGGGGTTTAGGCCAGGAATTCCTTACTTCTGATACGTGTGTGATAAACTCTGGTTTGCCGAATGAACGATATATGACTTGGCCCCTCCTCTCGTTGTGTTAAACAGAAGATGTTGTAAGTCTTTATCCTTACCTCTCACTAATAAGCAAACGTGTACTCCATTTAGAAAAAGAATTAAGAGCAAAACACTCCTGGCTACCGACTGATTCCTCCTCACATTCGTGTCCCTTTCCGTCTGAGGACAGACAGGAATCCTCCCTCCCACTTCCACGCTCGCCCAAAGCCCCAGGCTCTTTCCGTGGCCTCTAGAGGCTATTGGAGAGCAAGAACCATGCTGCCTCCCCTGTAACTCTACATTGTGGCCCTTAAAAACTTAGCACTTTCACTCCCTGGGAAGGCGGCTCTTCAATCCTTCAAGACCCAGAAGATGTCCTTCCTCCGCACGCCTGTAGATTTCTGGCCTCCAACTTCTGTTTAGTCTTCTTCACAGCACTTTGCTTTCCTTTGTCAAAACTGAGAGACCCTGCGCCAGCATTTCCACTTCTGGGTGTATATCCGAAAGAACTGAAAGCAAGGTCTCAAAGAGTGAGTTGTACACCTATGTTCATAGCAGCGTTATTCACAACAATAAAAAAGTGAAAGTAACACGTGTGAACGCCTAAGGATGGATGAATAAACCAATGTGGCATTCAAATAAAATATTATTCAACCTTCAAAAACAAGAGAATTCTGAAACAAGCTACCACATGGATACAATTCGAGGACATTATGCTAAGTTAAATAAGCTAGTCACAAAAAAAAAAAAAAAAAAAAAACTTGTATGATTCCACTTACATGAAGTCCCTAGAGTAGTCAAATTCATAGAGACCGAGGATAGAGTTGTGCTTATCAGGCGCTGGGGAAAGGGGGCAATGGGGAATTGGTGGTTTTAGAATTTTAGTTTTACAAAATGATCAACTCCTGGACATTGGCTGCTTAACAATAGGAAGCTACCAGTGAACAGTACACTTGAAAAAATGGTTAGCATGGTCAATTGCAGGCTATGTATACTTTGCCACAATTTAAAATAAAATTAAAAAAAAATAAATGAAAATCCTAAGGGACCTATGTCCTCTCCCCATCTCTGCATCAGGGATCCCACCACCTCCTTAGCAGCTCCACACATCTGCAAGTTTCTCTGTCTTGCCCCTATTTCTGGAAGGTGCAGGAGAATCTTTTCTTCCTCTGCATGATCCTTCCTTGGCCTTTAAAATAAGAAGGGTCATCCTCTCCATTCCTTTCTCTTCACTTCTCACCAGGATGTAAATCTTCTCTCACTAGAGGGTTAAGGAGTGGGCCTGTCTCCCTCCCTTCCCTCTCTCTTTTCTGCTCCTTAACTCCGTCTCTCTCCACCTTCTTCTGGGTCATACCTGCTCTATTTCCTAGATCTTGCCCCATGGGGCGTGAATTTTCCTGGCCTTTCAGAGTAGCTTAGTTCATTTCAGACACTTGAGTCAAATTCTATTGTCCAATTCAAGTTTTAATGGCAATAAAGCTGACTTTTTAATCGTTATCTGGCTCCTGGGTTATTTTTCAATTGGGTTGGAACCCACAGAGGAGGGCCTGTGATTAATAAGTGTCTTCAAACTCATGCCAAAGGTCCAGAGACTCTGAGAGCTTTTTTTGTTTGTTTGTTTTGTGTCAACCTTGAATGACATGAAGAGTAAAGACCCAAACTTGATCCCCAAATTACCTAGTATGCTCCACGACATAAGGCAACATAGAAGGCCCTTATTCCACAATTCTACAGGTGGCTGCCACTGTGTTAGCATCACAAAAAGTGATGTTCACCTCACTGAGAACACTGCAGGCCCCTTTCACAGCTCCAAACTCTGTCAGGTGCAGAGTGGAGCTGCTCCTGCCTGTTTGCTGACTGACTGACTGTTATCACAACACAAAAGGGAAATGACTCTCTAAACACTGTCCATTTGGGTCATTCTCCACTTGGACGGACGTCGCTCTCAGTAGCACGAGAAGACAAAAATGATGGATGACTGGGGGTAAAGAATATCTCATCTTACTGATTTGGATGAGACATACATCTAAATTTGATGAATTCGGGCATCAAACTTCTTGGCAAATTGCTTACCCTTTTTGAGTTTCCATTCTCTTGTCTACAAAATCAAGGTCTTTGCGCTGACGTCTAAGTTCCCTTCTATTTCAAACATACTCTTAATTCTATGGTTCAGTTGTGTTTTCAGCCCAGCATTAAGAGGTTAAGGCAGAAACACCCCACCCTTTCCTCCCTACTGTTTCTGGGCTGTAGAAGTGTCCAGCAAGCATTTTCCTTTTTGCAGACACGGGAGGATCCAGCAGGCTGTTGAACCACAGTATCAAACTCCCTTCAGATGGTCCCCCACTGGGTTTTTAAATCAACATGGAATGGTTCTGACCCAGCATGAGGGCAGCTGGAATTGACAATCCAAGCGTGGCCATGGAGGTGGCCCAAGGGGTACTCGAGATAATCAAAATGAACAAAGTTATTCCTTTCATCAAGTTATCAAAAATAAATCTAAGCCATGGGTTGTTTCTAGAGGAACACCATCCAACCCTAATCTTATTCATCCCCACAGTCCACTGTTCTTCCCTCCCTGGCTTGGCAGCTTGCCGCAGGGGGAGGTGAGCTGCCTGGGGTTATAAGCTGTCAGACTCTGCATTTAAATATTACTCACCCAGCTCAGTTCAAGGTACAGGTCAGCCCATAGTATTAAGTTAAGTACACTAGGAAATACATTATCTTTTGGGTCACAAGGGTACAATTCAGTGAACAGCAACAGGATTTCCTGGTTGATAGATGATTCCACAAGAGGTTATAGCTCGCCTGCCCTAGAAATAATAGCAATAATCCTCTACATTCATATTCTGCTCTGGAGTCTGTGAAGGATTTTCACATCTGTTATCAAATAGGATATTCTCAGTGGAGTCAGCCCAGCATGGGAGGGGGCAGGGGTGTAGACATAGGCTGGAGCCTCCATGCTGTGTTGCCTTGGGTAGTCACTTCACCTCTCAGAGCCAAAATTCACTAGCTATAATGAGGAAATTCTACTAATGTCTGCCTTGTAGGGAAATCAAAGAGATCAAATGAGGTGCTGTTTCTGCATATATTTTTAATTAAATGTCACAGAAAAGAACCTCTCAGCCATGCTCTATAGAAGCAAAATTTAAAATTATGAAAATAAGCCCCAATGTGCCTTCTAAAGCCTTAAAAACACAAACACAGGAGAGCTGAAATAGTTTTTAAATGGTCCTCTCTTTATCTCTTTCTTTTGATTGGCATTCATTCACTGGGTACCTTTGTACAATAGCTATCAAGCTTAGTCACTGCCTTTCAGGAACTTGGAAAATTAAGACATACATAGATACAACTACAGTCATGGCTTTAAGTAAAGAATAGAAATGGAGAAGAGATGTCAGTCTCACAAAGCTAGGTGTCCATGACCACCGTTGATATGATGCCATTAATAGACTCCTGAAGAGCAAGATGATGCTGGACCACAGTACTGATATGAAGGAGCTATCAATGTCATTGTCTCACTATGGGGCAGCTCCTAGACATATCTTCTTTTTTAATTCTGACCTACACCCCACAAGGCATTATCATTATTATCATCATCGAGATCATCCCCCGTTCAGGGAAGAGGCTCGGGAAGGTTAAGTAATGTGTCTACATCTGGTAAAGTGTCAAAGCAGGGGTGTCTGAACCCAAAACCAGTGTAAGAGTATTACCTTACACTGCAGAGTATATCTTCTCGGAAATCAGAGAATAGGGGACCCCTGAAATCAATTGTTTTGCTGGACCCAGAAAGGCCAAGAGAGAAAGAGAGAGTACGAAGAAAGCCATTTCAGGAGGAGGTCACAGCATGAATAAATTATGAATGTGTATTTTTGGAGACATTGAGGAGTCCAGTCTAGCTAGTCCTGGTCATTTCTAGAATTTCCAGCATGGTTTGGGTTCCACCTTCTAAAGACCAAATGACTTTAATATTTTTTTTAAGGTGACTTCTTTTTTTTTTTTTTTTAAGATTTTATTTATTTATTTGCCAGAGAGAGAGAGAGTGCACGCACACAAGCAGGGGGAGCGGCAGGCAGAGGCAGAGGGAGAAGCAAGCTCCCCGCTGAGCAGGGAGCCTGATGTGAGACTCCATCCCAGGACCCTGGGATTACGACCCGAGCCGAAGGCAGATGCCCAACAGACTGAGCCACCCAGGCGCCCCTAAGATGACTTCTTAAGATTCCCTCCTCAAAGAACACCCAGCTCCCTGCCTCTGCAGCCCTATCTGCTGTCACTTCAATCACTCTGTTGCTTCCTATTGCCCCTGCCTTCTCCAGACTAAGCCCTAATGCAGACTCCATATTTAGAATAAGCACGTAATTATTCATTAGATGGTGAACGAAGCCATCTTATGGCACACCAGCACTCTGACCCGGTTTGGTTCTGTTTGATTTCCATCTCTACCTCTATGGTAGAAGTGGCAAGTTCAAATCTCAATGTTGGCAGACCTCTGTGACCTCCCACTGAAAAATGTTAAGAAGACCATCATGCTTCCCAGCCGGCACCAACAGGGAACCAGCAGGTTTTTCATTTTAAGTATTTTATGTTGACTTTGATGCCCTGGGGATTATTAAGTTTGCAACATTCATGTATGATAAAATACAGTTGTGGAAATTTCAACTGAAATGGACAAATGCGGATAAGCATGGCAAGGAGATGTGGTACAAAGGCTCTAACTAGTAGCAAATATAGGCATACCCACGAAAAAGAAATGCAGTGTCAATAAGCAGAGTCAATGTCATCTGCTTGCATCACTTTGGGTACCCTGGCTGGAAACAGGCGAAATTGACTCTTTCTAACTTAATGGAAGTATTCTAGAAGCTCAGACAGTCGAAGGAAGATTTGACTGTTCAAGCTTCAGGCAATACATGAACCAGGGACCCTGGGAGCATTCTTCATTTGTTCATTCCACAAATATTGTTGAGCACCTGCTTTGTCTGGCATTGCTCTCAGTGCTGAAAGCGAAGTGGCGATGGAGTCTAGATGTGATTACAAAAGCTAATGAGCACGTGTTCCAGACACAGGTGCTAAATGTTCAAATTCCAGTGCCTGCCTTCCATGTCAGGCTCTGCTCAAGTTTCAATTCCTATGCAAGAGTCTAAATAACCTAGCTTGGATCAGGTGCCCACCTCCTTGGTCAGTGTCTCAGGGGTGGGGGAAGGGAGGATTCTTCTGAAGAAACTTGATGAACAGCTCCACCAGGAACATATACACAAATGATGAAAAAAGGTATTACCCAAAAGAAAAGAATGGTGCTCTCACAAGAAGGGGAAAGGGATGCCAAGAAGGAAAAAGAAAAATTGTCTAATCTTTTACCTCACAGGACAGAATGAATATGAATATGAAGACATTGGCACAGACCCTGGCAAAAAGTAAGTGTATGCTGGATAAATAAATAACAACAGGAAAAGTAATTTTATTTTATTTATTTATTTATGTTTTAAAAAGATTTTTATTTATTTATTCGACAGAGATAGAGACAGCCAGTGAGAGAGGGAACACAAGCAGGGGGAGTGGGAGAGGAAGAAGCAGGCTCATAGCGGAGGATCCTGACGTGGGGCTCGATCCCATAACGCCGGGATCGCGCCCTGAGCCGAAGGCAGACGCTTAACCACTGTGCCACCCAGGCGCCCCAGGAAAAGTAATTTTAAAAATCCATTCTCTATATGACTAGACATCAGAGTATGGTAAGTAATTATGCAGGGTTTTTTAAAAATCTAAATATATATTCAGTGTGTCAGAAGTAAGATATCAGATTTAAATTATTTATGAAATTTGGTGGAGCATTAACAAAAGTATTTAAAATGAAGAAGTGTTTAGTCCTGATTTTCCCTGTGCTTGTCAGACTTCATTTCAATTTGGTTGAACATTTAAGTAAACACATGCTATAATCCAAATCCTTGGAGCAATATACAGATTTTAAGAGATATCTCAGCACTCGATAACCTCCAGAAGAAACAATAGATTAAAAACAGGCCTGAGAACTATGACATATGTGAAAGGTTTGAAAAGATGGGGCATCTGACCGAACTCACAGCTTTATGCACGTCAAATTGTATACAACCTAGTTGGGGCAGAACGCTTCTCCAGAAAAGGAGAGAAAGTTTCTGGTGAATATCTTATGGCTTCTGGAAGAGAAGACTTGGAGACCAGGGCAGGAGAGAGACTCGGGCATGGCTAGTTTTACCGTTTGCTAGAACATCAACTGTGTTACGTCTTTCACGAAAGAGCCCCGATGTATCTTCTCTTTGGAATGGCAAGAAAAACAACTCTTGCCTAGTATCTCCGTTGCTTTCTAAGAGATGAGGAGTGAATTTTCTTCAAAGCTGGAGAGAGAGAAGAGAAAATCCAAAGCACACATGTGGGCAAAACACATACTTGCGTCTCTCCCTGTGGCTTCCTCACAGCATGGCAGCTGCGTCCAAGAGCAAGGGCACCAAGAGACAGCCAGGTGGAGCCGACATTGCGTGTTGTGATCAAGTATTCCAGTACTAGGCATGGGGTGTCACTGCCCTCACATTCTGTTTGTTAGAATGGAATCACTCAGACCAGCTCACATTCAAGGAGAGGATAATCAGACCCCACACCTCAATGAGAGAAATGTCAAAGACTTTGCAGATCTGTTTTTAAAACCACCACAGTCCATGTTCTATATCTGTACATGTTTACATTCCTCTCCTTGAAAATTGCCTTCATCCTCTCCTGATACATCTCCTTCCTCTAAGTTTTGTTATTAATTACATCAGGCCCAAACTCCAGACCTAGGATCTAACCACCAAATTCTATGAAGTGGAAATGACACTTTCTCCAACTACATCACAAAGGATCATGTTAAGTAGATGTACACACACACACACACACACACACACACAATCTATACACACACATACAATCATGATGCCTTTTCCAAACCACAGATTATTAATTATACATAAAACACCTCCATTCATGCAATTTTTATGTCCCCTCCCAGGTAATTAATTTTATGGAAATTTACAATCCTTGTCTTCCTGCTTGCACCCCCCCCCCACACACACACTACACTCTTATCACCCTTGGGCATACTGGACAAACACTCTTACTAAGGAATGACATTAAGAAGTTAAATTAACATTAAACATTGTATGACACATGCATCAAACAAGAAGTGCTGTTTTTAGATGCTGAGATTTTCTGGGCAACCTCCAAGTGCTAATATGTTTAACCTCAACCATTGATTCCTTGCTCTAAGATGGCATTTAAGACATTGAGCTATGTCTCCTTCTGAATTCACCCTCCCAGCATTTCTGGAAGGCTGTATTTTACTGAGTTTGGGTATTAGCCAGGAACACGTCTCCTATGAGACGAAGATGGCTGGTTATTTCCCTGGTATCTATTCTCCCCGTCACCTGAATAATAATGATTTTAGCTGGGCACATGGCCATGTAGCAAAAGACTTTATTTCCCAGTTTCCCTTGAAGCTAGATGTAGCCATGTGACTACTATATTCTGGCCAATAGTATGTGAGTGGAAGTACCCAGTTGTTACTTCTGGGTCAGACCCTTAACACACAGTAAGCATACAGTTCCTTTCTCTGCTCTGCCTCCTGGTTTCTGGAATGTGAGTGTGATAGTGGGAGCCATTTTAAACCACAAGGTAGAGGCAACACTTCGAGGATGGCAAAGGAATAAGAAAGTCCATATCAGCTTGACTTGATATGGTTGCCTGCTTGTACTCAGACAGTTACTTCAGAGAGGAACAGCTTTTAACTGGCTTGATTGTGTAACAGGGGGAAAAGGTACTGTTAACTAACAGACCCTTTCAGACCCAGGCCCACGATTGTCTCTCAGATATGCCCAGCATTGGCCCTACCTCCATTCCTTCACTATAATCTTTCCTTTCCAAGAAGTCATGGGCCATCCAGTGGCCGCTGTCTACACTCTACCTGACCCAATTTACCACCAAACCCCACTCAGATTCCCCCAGAGGGAAGAAGCTTAATAACCTTCTTTGTCCGCTAACCCTTTGCTTCTAGTTTCTTGTATCTAATGTTTCCTCCAAAGTCTTGTTGACAGGAATAAGAGTGCAAATACTTAAAACTGGAAAGTTCCAGGCAATGAGCAATGGGAATGAACCGCCCGTAAGCAACTACGTGAGCCGTAGTCGTCAGCAGCAGCCCAGCCATCGGCGCCTGCCTGCTGACTCCTGCAGGTGATCTGGCCTGCCTCCTGGCCTGCTCAGCCCCGCAGGGCCCGTTCCTCTCTACAGCACAACAGAGTAGTGGAGACTTGCTCGAAACAAACAAAAAAGACATTACAATTAGAAGAGGGATGTCATCCTTAATTAACAATCAAAAAAACGTGTGACCTTAGAATGGCTGACAAGGCAGAAGAGCCCCTCTGGGTTTTCATTTATCCCTATGGAGTCACTTTAGCATGTGTGTGTATTCACACTTGCTACAGACCACTAACTATAGCTTTTGCACTCTTGGCTTTAAATTGTGACCGGCGCATCGAGAAACAACGCGTTGTGGACACAAGCAATCCTGCAATTAGCAAAATATTCCAACACTCATGTGGGAATACAGTGTTTGCACAAATGAGGCACCTTGGTACGGCGAGCAGTTACGGTAACAGCAAAACGAAGAGACCAGTAGCATAAGGAATGGATATCTCGACCTCAATGACGTGAGAGCTGTTTTGAGTCCCTCAATGGAAAGCAACTAAATATTCACCGAGTGCTTATCGTGCACCAGGCGCTGACTCTACCAGGGGTTGGGAGACAAAGGTGATGAAGACAAGGTCCCAGCTCTGAAATGAACCAATTGATAAACAAAAAGCCTGTAAGTCTCTGTAAGTACCATAATAGGAAATGTCTAGAAACGTGTTATGAGAACACAAATGAGGCAGCAATCATCTCTGACTGGCATCGGGCTGCCTGGAAGTGTGCAGAAAGGTCACGCTGGAGTCAGATCATGAGGCTGAATCGGTGTTCATCAGGCAGACAAAGAAGGGAGAGCATGCTAGCAGCAAAAGCAGCAAAAGCAGCAGAGGCAAAAGCTCTGTCGGCAGGAAGAGGCATAGCGTCCGGGGCAGCGCTCGAGCAGGTGATGAGGCTGCAAGACGTCATCCTGAAATGCTGGCTCAGGTTAGAACCCCTGAGAAGCTTATGGGTACTGCCACGCCAGCACCCGACAAGAATTTTAAATCAAAATTTCCAGGGGTGGATCTGGGCATCGGGACTTTGTAAAAACTCCCCAGGAGATGCTGATGTGCAACCAGGGTTAACAACCACTGTCCTGGTCCAGAGCCGAGTGGGTCTCCGGATATCATCCTGGAGAACTCGGCTGCCCTCCAGGTCATGGGAATCCTTGGCAGTCCTGTCTTCAGCTCTTTTTTAATCCAAATCCTTCAGATTTTTGATGACAAACACCTGTGTGAGGTTGTGTGCTATCATACTGTTGGGGGGGGGGGTGCAGTAGACAGGTAACTATTCACTTCTTAGAGGAAATGAAGGTATCTCAGTTATAGGCAGAGCCAAATTCCCCTCAAGGGGATGGGTGCTCCATTCCAGTCCTGTGAATCTGCCGTACTCCTATCAGAGTACACGCACCTTAGATTTACCTAAAATATACATGTCTTTCCTATAGCTTTGTTTCTCACCCTCTCCTAGGAAGTTGGGGAACTCTCTCCGGGCTGGCTCTGTCAGAACAGCACGGAGCTCTCGATCTCGGGGTTAAGAGTTCAAGCCCCACGTTGGGTGGAGAGATTACTTAAATAAATAAAACTTAAAAAAAAATATGGGAAACTCTAGGTAGATGGGAACCATTAAAACAAACAGCTACCATATCAGCAGGGCTTCCTGTGTGTTGGAAAGCGCTGAGCGTGAGGGATGGGGTAACTCTAATTCTCATAACCTCAGGAGGCCGATGCTGGAGTTAATACCATATTCCAGA
The DNA here is from genome assembly GCF_017311325.1 of Ursus maritimus. Lineage (NCBI taxonomy): Eukaryota > Metazoa > Chordata > Mammalia > Carnivora > Ursidae > Ursus > Ursus maritimus. The sequence continues at coordinate 72,340,590 of NW_024426996.1, forward strand.
TAAGACACTTGAGCTACAGAGCCAAGTCCTCGATTGTTTAGCCCTCATCCCAGCCCCAGGTAGCAAGGGACTGAGAGCAAGAAGTTAGCCGAGGTGAGAGCCAAAGTCAGAAAATCGAACCCAGGACTTCCACTCAGGAGCACTGAGCTGCTGCTTCTGTGCTTTTCATGTTTGCAGAACCTGGCCCAACACGAACCCAAAGCCATAAAAGGTGGAAGTGGGGTGAGCTGAGAAGGAAAGCAAGGTAGAAGCGAAAAGGACAGGAAGAGAAGGAGGGAAGACAAAAAAGGGAGATGCTGCGAAGACTATTAATTTGGCAAAAAAAAACGAAAACAAAAACAAAACAAAACCCCAAACCCTTCTCACCTTTACAGCACATGCACCAGAAAATATCTCTGGGCCGATATTTTGGGATGGAGTCCCAGGAAGCGATGATGGGTAGGTCTCTAGGCTGTGCTCTGCTACCAGGGTGGCAAAGAAAAGGGGGGGGGATCTAGATGTGCTGTCCACTGGGTCCAAACTCCCTTTCCATTTGGAAAGTAATCACCTCACCCCCCCCCCACCCCAATCAGTACCTGCAGCCCTTCAGTCTTGTCCACCTGGTCTTTGGGCAGTAACATCCCCTCCCCATCAGTCCCTCTTATTGACATGCACCCCAGTGTTACAGAGAGGAAATGTAGGAATGTGGGATTTCAGAAAGTCCCAAGACCACCCTCAGGTTCAATAATTCACTCCGTTTTTGTAGAACCCAGCAAAGCTGTTGTACTCGTGGTTCTTGTTTGTGACAGCAAAAGGACACTTAAAATCAGCAACAGGAAAAAGCACAAAGGGCAGGAGAGACCAGACATGAGCTTCCAGTTATCTTCCCAGTGGAGCTGTGGTCAGAACTGCTTCTCCCAGCAGCCATGTGTGGCGACACGCATGGAGTATCCCCGGGAAGACCACCTGAGCCTTGGTATCTAGGATTTTTATTGGAAGTTGGTCACAAAGACACAACTGGCTGCCCATGTGTCTGGCCTTGATCTTCAGTCTCTCCAAGAGATTAAATTCAAACTGTGTGGCCCAAAACTCCCATAGCAGATCACACTGTTAGCAGAGACCACCTGGTGTGCTCCAAGGCCTCCAAGTAAACAGAAAGCCCACTCCAAGGGCTTAGAAGTTACCTCCCAGAAGCTAGTCAAGGCCCAGTCCCTTCGTGGGCAGGGTTAATTCTTTACGGCACAGAACTGGTCCCACCTCAGACCTCTTAGAGAGGATTTACATCCTACGGCTACCACTTCCTGGCTGAGTGACTTTGGGAAGATTCCTCAAGCTCTCTGAGCCTCAATTCACTTGTACCACAGACACGACATCTCAGATGACTGTTGGGAAGATAATATGAGGTTAAATGGCACCAGGATGTCATAAACTTTAATAAGTAGTGAAAACGATTTCCATCCTGCCTCAATCCAAATGAACCAGAAGTTATTCTCAGGAGACGGTCCTAGAAATTTCACTACCTAAGACATGTGCCTCAACCGAGAGAAATATCACTTCTATAGGAACATAGCCATCATTTCACTCAGCAGGCATTTATGGAGTGCCCGTAGGGGCTGAATCCTAGAGATGCAGGACTGAGATGTCTATATCTCCAAGCATGTCTATATCTATGATTTGAGAAGTAATAGATAGAAGAGTGTTAGTTAGCGTGTATACCAGCTGGGGTCCAAGGAGATGAGAAGCAACACGCCTCCCCAAACTTCCCCAGCTCCCAGAGTTGGCAGATCTCACCAGCACACCTCACTGATGTGCTCTGTGTGCTGGAACCATCTATGAGCTGTTTCTTTTTCTCTGCTGAGCTACAGCTTTAAAAAAAAAAATACCCTAAATAATGTAACAGCAGCTCACACGCACACACTTTTTTAGATACACTTAGGACACTGCTGTCACTCGGCATATTCAACACATGGCATCAACAGCTTGGAGGAGGTGTTTAAAATACACCAGACTCCCTTGCAGATGTTTTGAAAACTGCTGGATTCCAAAATTTAAAAGTAGCAGAATTTTCTTTTGTGTTTTATATTTCATGGAACCCCAAATCTCTAGTCCTCGAGATTGAAGGCTTGTAGAGTTCAGTGGTATTACTTCACTGATCTGACCAGTTTCTACTGAGCACCTACCATGCGCCATCAGTAATGTAGGCACTTAGGAAAGAAATCAATGAGCAACGTATTTTCAAAGTTCTAGTTCTGTAGAACTTACGTTCTTGCAGACTCTGACAGAATGTCAACTTCGGAAAGTTATGAACTGAGCACGAATCACTTATCTGCTGTTATATTCTGAGTATCTGACCAAACCCATGTGAGCCTGTTTCATCATTTTGAAATGGAGCTAATAATTCCAACCTCCTAGGATTATTGTGAAAATAAACTGCACAAGCACAGCAAAGCACCTAGAACAATCTTGGCTTATAGAGGCTCCTGGAGGCCCATTAAGTCCCCTTTCCCTTCTACCGTTTATGTCTAGGACCCCATGCTATCTCAGATATAAAACCAAAGGAGAGAAGACACTATTAAATACCAGATTAATTAGAGGCACAAAATGCTCCTCACTGGACAAACTCAGAAATAAGGTCTAAGTCTGGTGTTTTGACCAGGATAACTGCTACTCCACCTTTCCTCATACAAACTTCGTGAAGGCAGCGTGAAGTAGAGGAAAATACCACAGGCCATGGTCAAGAGACTACATTTTAATCCAAGTTCTTCCAACAATAGCTACGTGTCTTTGGGGAACTCACTTTCCCCCTCTGAGTCTCCATTCCCTGAGCCGCACAAAGAAGGGCCATACTGTAACAGTGGTCTCAACCCAGCCTCCACAGCAGAATCCCCTGGGGAGCTCTTGCCACATATTAATGTCCAGAAAATTAAACAAGGACCCCTGGGGGGATTTTTTTTTTTTTAACTCTCCTGATGTGAAGCCAGGATTGAGAATGTCTGGTCCTGTGTCCTCTTTGAGTTCTAATATCCTAGGACAGGGCTTGCAAATTCAGATGCTTTCAGAGCCGACCAGGTCCTGTAAGTGAATGAAGCCAGGCAGTACGTGATCCCGGCCAGACCACTATTTCCATAGGGGAGCTGGAGGTGGAGAGCTGGACTGGGGGTCCAGGGCTGCCAAGTATTTCATTATTCAAGAGAAGCTGGATATCGGTTGTGTGTGCAAACATGCATGTGCTCACAGGCAAAATCTCCAAAATTTAAAATGGTAACCCAACTGGGATTTTCTTTTCAGTTTCATGTGAATGTTGTGTAAGCAAAACAAACAAACAAACAAAAATCAAACAAAACCAAAAAGTGTCATATCCCGTGGTAGTACTAAGGGCCACCGATGGTAGACTCCTGTTCTTTAAGACTTTCGACCAACTCAATTCTTGGAACACAAAAGCCATGATAAAAACCTAGGGTTTAGAGATTCCTTTTCTCCCTTTCTTTCTATTCTGTTAAACATTTTTTTTTCATTATTGCTACTCTTCCAGGAGCCATTTTAGACATTTTTTTCCCTGTTCACCTCCCATTAAATTTTAACACCACAGATAGGCTGTGTATCTACGTATGTGTTCCATGTGCTTTATATATGAAGAGAATACAATCTCTTCACTCCTCCCCCTGCCCCAGGGACTCACTTTTACAAATTGCCCTCATCAAGAACACATGCCTTTTCTAGAAGAGTTGATGCATCTTGACCTATCTATTCATCTAGCTCAATTCTGGTTTTGGTTCCATGTTCTCTACCATGTGCAAGCCCATGCCTATTTCTAGGGGAGGCTGAATGAGGCAGGAAAGCCATGGTCTGGGTCTGAGCACCCAGCTGATCAGTGAGCAGGTGTGCAGCCTTCAGTGAGCCTCGTACCCTCCTTAATCCAGTTCTCAACCCTGCATTGACTTCAGAGTTGTTTTAAGCATGCAGTGAACCCAAGGCTGGGCCGAGATCAAGGGCTGGTGAACACCATGTTGTACTATCCAGATCCTCCATCTGTGAAGACCTTGTCCCTGGGGGTGGACAGCTTTCAACTGTCAGCCTCTTTGGACGCAGCCTCTGGCTGCCCACATTCAGTGATCAGTGAGGGAGTGTGAAGGGCTGGTCATCTGAGCCCAACAGGGAACAGCCTTGACATGCCACCCTAGCTAGCTCCAGGGTGTCCTTGGGCCTGTCCACAGCTGTCACTGGCCCGGGCCGACATCCCAACTCACCTTCACCCTCTGCCCACTCCTGTTTTGTTCTCTCTTTTACGGGTCAGGAGCCCAAGGACACACTTGCACAAATAACAGACTACACACATAGCTCCATTTCAGAATCGGCTTCCAGGGAAGCCAACTACCACAATGGGCAATACATAGTTAGCGCAATACTTGTTGGCATTGTTCAAGAATCACTTCTGAAATTTTAAGCATTTTCACAAGAAGTTGTCAACTCAGTTTGCAGCTAGAATTTTATATCAGTCTTCCTGGCACCAGGGATGCTGTGAAACATGAAAGTGAGCAAAATGAAGAGTTCACAGTCCTGAGCCAACCAAAGACCTGAACTCAGAAGAGGGCTTTATTTAGTGTACTTTCCCCATTCTTTGTGATCTACCTACCCCTTTTCATTTCCGCTCTGGGAGATCTGCATAACTCTCAACTAAGTGGTGTGTCTCTTCTTGTCAGACAAGTAAATCAATTCAACTTCGTGTTGGATCAGTTTGTCAATCTTGGTTCCCTACTATTGACATCACAAATCCCTGGGGTGCTCACCCTCTTCCGAAGCCCATTGTCTCATGCCCACCCTTGCGCTCTCCAGGGCTGCTTGCTGGGGAGCTCAGTGCACCCTTCCCAATACCTCACCCCAGATGTTCTATCTTGCCTCCATCGTAATCACAACCAGAATAATGGTGATTATTAAACTAATTATAAAGCTTTCTGAATTCTTTATGTATATTACCTTATTTAATCCTCAAAATCAACTTATGATGTAGTTATTACTATCACTAGATACAGGTTAGGAAAAGAGACATCAATGCCATGCTATAAGATACACCTCGTAAGTGGTACAGCTGGAACCTAAACGCTTTAGGACTAAAGCCCATGCTAAGGATCTACTGCCTACAAATCATCTCCATCTGGCTCTTGCTCCTGAGCTGCTGCTCTCAAGATGGTTCTATAGATAATGACAAATAAAATCTGGCAGGTGCACAAAAGAATAGGCACAGTTTACATCAGGGGACCCAGCAATGGCAGAGACCTGGGTATAGCTGGTCAATGGCAGCAGCCCCAGTCTGCAGGGCATAGTATGGTTCTGTTTTAGGATGAACTGTCCTCTGTGCATTTTGACCCTGGGCATCCCTCCTGCCTCTCTCCTTGGTGATTCCAAACCCAATTTGACTTTCTGACTTAGTTTGTGATGCTCCTAGACCAGGGTTTCCTAACCTCAGCCCTGTCGACATTTGGAACCAGTTTCTCTTTCATTGTAAGGGCTGTTCTGTGTATTGTAGGCTGTTAAGCGCATCCCCAGCCTCTAGCTACCAGATGGATGCCAATAGCACATGCACTTCCTCCCCCGTCATCACAATCAAAAACATCTCCAACAATTTCCAGAGGTTCCCTAGGGGAGATAAAACTGTCCCAGGTTTCGAGAGCCACAGGCTTAGTCTCCCCCCATGACTGGACATTGCCTTCCACTTCTGGAGCAGGTTTGATTTCATGCTGATGACCCAGCACCCCCATCTGGGCAGGTACCCCCTGAGTGATTGTTCATCTTAGCATCTTCCTTAGGAGGCTGGCCTCCTAACATCTCAGAAACAAACCACAGTATTCTCAGTTAAGAGGAATTCTCTCCTGGTGGAAGAGTGAGTCCCCTGCCCCAGACCAGCCCTCCATTTTAGCTAGCGCCTCCTACCCAGTGCTGGTGGGTAGGAACTCCATCCTATTCTCTGGAAACTCTGGTTAGAGAATGGGACTGAACATGGACCTGTAATACTCAGTGTTTCTCCATGACAAACCCACTACTTTCTGTCTGACTTCAACTTTTCATTTTGAAGAAGGCATCAGGCATGTGCCATGTACACGATTTTATTCCTACTGAGTCTGTCAAGGACTTTTTAAAAAGCCAGCACCAAGGGCCAAATAATAGGCTTAACTTTGTAAAGGGTCATGTAAATGGCTCATTGACACATCTCCCGGGCCTGGCAGAGCTGGTAGCCAAGCTCCAACAGAGCCTGAAAATGAATATCCCAGTACTCAGGTTCCAGGGCTGTGAGCCACTGTTTTCCCCCGTGGCAATCAAGCTACTCCCTCAGCCCAACCCCCTTTTTTCTGCACCAGTACCCTCATCTAAAGGATAAGGAAGGACAAGTAACACTTCAGCCTTTGGCTTTCTCAAGGTGTGACTGTTGATAAGACTCTTGGCCTGGATTTAATAATGCAGGCAGTCCATTCTTTACTTGTTAACCCACGTTAGACATCAGTTCTCATGGCATGCAGAATGGAAAGGGAAAAACGCACTCTGCAGTCATATTGACCTCGGTTTCACTTTTGCTGTGCGTCCTCAGCAAGTTTCTTAACTTCTCAAGACTTGCATTTCACTTTTAGATGTGGAAATTTTAATAAAAACTGGTTTTTCTGTGTGTCATTGAAGAGATAAAGTTAATAAGTACAAAGGATCTAGGAGGTTCTCATTGACTGATGGCTGCCGGAAGTGCAGGTGATGGTGTTGGTATTAAAATAACAGCAGAAATAATGCTGTGATGAATTCTTCTCCCCCTTGGACAGAGAGGCTACCTAAATTTCTGAATCCTCTCTGACTCTAGGAAGCTAGGTGGTCCTAAAAACAACAACAACAACACAACAACACAACAATAACACAACAACACAACAACACAACAACAACAACAAAACATAAGCATTAATTAGCTTTCCCTCTTGAGATTAGAGTTCTTCTTTTGAGCCGGTCTTGAACATCTGGTTCCCTGCCCCCTCTTGTCTGTTTATATATATAAATAAATAAATTTCCTTGCTCCTGGGAAAGGTTTTGCCTTGGCTTTGGGATGGGGGTTGAATAGCTTCACTAGCTCCTCTGAACATTGTTTTGAACTTGTCTGAACACAAGAAATAAAACATTAACTGAGAACTTACTACTGTCAGTGCTGGGGCAGTATATATTTTACAGCACACTGTTTAATCCACGTGAAAACCGTGTGAGGTAAAGATAATGTCTCTTCTCGTTCCGACGTCCGTATTGAAAAACTAAGGCTCAGAACAACAAAGTAAATACCCCCAAAGGGGTGTCAAATGTCAAATGTCAAATTCCGATCTTAGACCCTAATTGAAAGTCCAATATTCTTTCCATAATGTCATATTGCTTCTCAACCTTGTTTCTCCCAAATCTCTTTCACATCGATTTCACAGAGTTTAGGAGTCTAGAGCCCTGCTTGGTGCAATAGGCAGTGAGGGGATGCTTGTCACCTGCTGGATGGAGGATTTGATGTTAAGTACTGTGACACCTGCCTCAAAGTAATTGGGGTTTTTTAAGACATTATGGGAACAAAGTTCACAAAAGAAAAACTAGAAAAATTAATTAAAGTTCTATTCCCTTGTCAGGATATGGCCAAACCTCTTCCCAGCTCATTGGCCTTATATCCTTTGCTAACACTTGACTTTTACTGCATTTCTTTGGTTGTACGTCTCTTTCTCTCTTCCTTTTTGAGCCTTAATTGGCTTTGATTTCGAGTATCCAATACCCAACTCGGACTAGCTGAAGTGAAAAGGGAATTCTCTTGTTTTACATGACTAGAAAGCACAGGCATGGATAGGTCCTAGGCTTTGTCTTTCTCTCCATGTCTTAGCCCTACTTGGGGTTATCTGATGAAAGGTCTTTATATACCTACCCCCATCTCTAAACCCACATCTTCCTAGTTTGACAATATCAGTGGGACGAGGGGAGCTCTGCTCCCAAATTCCACATATTAATTCTAGGAAAGACACTGGCTGATCCTGCTTGGGTCATGCATTCACACGTATAGTCAGTAACTCTACCCAGAGGGATGGGGTGTTCTGTCCAGCCAGCGCCACATGCCCTCTCTTTAGCTGGAGGTAAGAACAGAATGATTACCATACCCTAACGAGCCCACATGGACTGAGGGAGGGGGTCCCCATAGGAATCAGAAGAAACGGAATTGGAAAGCATGCTGGATACACACAAAAATACCTGACTACCATGGTCCACTATAATAATTAAGTAAAACAATTTCAGGATCTTTAAACCTTACCTAAGCCCTCCAAAACTCTCAAAGATGTTGCCACTTGTGGGACACAGGAATGTTTCCTCTATAGTACAAAGTTGTCCTGGTGACATTCTGGTGATATTCTGTCTCCCGGCAAGCCTTTCTGTCCCTACCAACTTTCCTGTTATCTGTGAACATTTAAAAGACTGGGAACATTCCCATCCCTTATTCCCACCACCTATGAGCAAATTACTGACAAATATTACCTCCTGTTGTGCCTTCCCCATCCTATGTCCCAGATGTCAGTCTGTCAGATAGGAATTTTATAGGTTGCTGCTGCTTACTCATGAAGCCTCTTGGCAGGTTTTCTGGATGGTGTGACACAACAGAGCCTCTTTCTTACGTCCCTATTTCATTTTGTGGGTTTAAAATAATCACAAAAAGTGCATCTGAAATCCTTTGCCCAAGACGCATTGACTTGATGCTGAGTAATAAACTGCAAAACCAGAGGAGCATTGCTGTATAAAGGATTGCTCATTCCTTTAGAGTTGGTTCTGGTGAGATATTCTAGAGAGAGTTATGTCAATATTCGACATAGTGAGCAGGATACGGGAACTGAAGTGATGTGACAAAGAAAAAGTCCAATTATTGTAGAAAGAAAATGAGGGAAAAGTTGGTCCTCCTGTTCTAAGAAAGAAACGATCGTTAATGAAACTGTGCCAAAGAGCCATCCATCCCATTGCTATGGACTCAATTCAAGCATTTCAACTCTAGCTTCTCAGGGATTTCAAATCTGCTTTTGTCCTCAATTTTTAAACTTTACCTACAAGCGGCCTACAAGGTGGCCTCTGCCCTAACCTCCTGGATTGGCAGACGTGCTAGACTGAGCTACCATATTGAGAAATACCAATGGGCTACCGCATAGAATCAAGATTTTTGGAGCTTTTTAGCATCAATGGTGTACTCCATTGTTCAAGTACTAAGCAACTCTTCAGCTGTCATAAAGGCTCCGTGCTTCAGTTCAGTCTTCCAAACGTTTATTGCATTGGGTAAATAGGCCCAACTCATGCTTTTCTGGAATATGGGTTTTATGTTACTAATACTGGAGGCTCAAAGGCAGCTCCAAAATTAGTGCTGAGGGGAGGTCAAAGAAATGACTCTTTGGACACTGTGCCAGTTGCATGCTCATTACCATACTAATACTGCCCATGCGAGGCCTTCAGTGCATCCTCCAATATATGCAAATAGGCATTGGGAAAAATGGAAACGTATGTAAATGACACAGAAGTTATACTGGCCTATTAACATTACAAATCCCCATTTACAGCCCACTCTTAATTTAAGTGATCTTTCTATTAGGAGGACCACTTATGAAGTTAATCTGGAACGAAATCGCAGCATGTCAATTAAGATGGTGTGACAGTGAGACCACCATCAATTGGTAACTCTTTAGCAGATGTCTTAATTAGGCTTCTCAGTGGCAGGTTGACCGACGACACTCTGTGAAAGTCATTTTCAAGTTTGCATCTGAGGGTTCTCTTCTCCAAACTTTTTCTCTTTTTCTTCTTTCTGTTTAAATCTTAGCTATTATGAGGTGTCCCTTTGTGCACATTTTTCCAAAGACTTGATTCTTTTTCTCTTTTCTTCCTACTGTGGGTAAGAGTATTCCAGAGAGAATATGCCATTCCTAGGGGCTCAGGCACTGCAAGCCTTAATTTATTTGAAGTCTTTTGTTTTATCTTAAATATTCATTTGAACTTGGCATTCTCTTTCTTAAAATATCCAGGCTTATTTTAATGTAAAACTTTGTTTAAAATCATACACTGTCTATTAAAACTGAAACCCTGTTATTCTGCATCTGTGTGTGTTCTTGGCTCACGCTACATAAGGAGTGTGAAAGGTGGGGCTCCACATTCCTTAGTTTGGAAAACACAAGTATCATATAAAGAGAGCTTTGGAATCATCCAGACTTGAGTTTAAAACTTCAGACTGCTATTTATTAAATGTATAACTTGGGGTAACTTTTGTAATTCAGACTGAGCTCTCCAAGGCTAGGCGAGCTCTCCAAACATTTTTATTTTTCCCCAGCTTCATTGAGATATAATTCATACAGAACATTGTATAAATTTAAGGTACACTTCTGTATTGCAAAATGATTACCACCATGGCATTAGCTAACATCTATGTCACGTCTCAGAATTACCATTTCTTTTTTGTGGTAAGAACACTTAAGATCTACTTCTTAACAATTTTCAAGTATTTACCATAGTACTGTCAACTATAATCTCTATGCTATCCATTAGATTCCCAGAACTTACTCATCTTATGCTTGGAATTTTGTGCCTTTTGACCAACATCTCCCATTTCCCCCATCCTCAGCCCCTGGCACCCACCATTTTATTCTCTGTGTCTATGAGTTCAGCTTTTTCAGATTCCACGTGTAAGTGATATCATACAGTATTTATTTTCATCTGTCTGACTTATTTTACTTAGCATAATGCCCTCAAGTTCTATCCATGTTGTCATAAACAGCAGGAGATCTTTCTTTCTTGTGGCTAATAGTCCATTATGTATATATACCATATCTTCTTTATTCATCTGTTGATGGACATTTAGGTTGTTATATTATGGCTATTGTGAAAAATGTTGCAATGAACATGGGATTGTAGGAATCTCTTTGAGTTCCTGATTTCATTTCCCTTGAATATATACCCAGAAATGGGATTGCTGGATCAGGTGGTAGTTCTATTTTCAACCTCCATATTGTTTTCCATAGTGGTACACTAATTTACATTCCCACCAACATTGGAAAAGAGTTCCCTTTTCTCTACATCCTTGCCAACACTTGTTACCTCTTGTCTTTCTGATGAAAGCCATTCTAACAGGTATGAAGTAATGACTTACAATGGTTTTGATTTGCGTTTCCCTCATCATTAGTGATGTTGAGCATCTTTACATGTACTTGTTCACCATTTGCATGCCTTCTTTTAAGAAATATTTATTCAGATCTTCTGCCCATTTTGAAAATTAAATCAGTTTTTTGCTATTCATTCTCATGAGTTTTTTTCTATATATTCTGGATATTAACACTTTATCAGATAGATGATTTGCAAATATCTTCTCCCATTCCATAGGTTACCTTTTCATTTTGTTGATTGTTTCTTTTGCTGTCTGGAAGCTTTTAGTTTGATGTAGTCCCACTGATTTATTTTTTCTTCTCTTGCCTGTGCTTTTGATGCCATATCCAAAAAATAGATGCCAAGACCAATGTCAAGGAGCATTTTCCTTATGTTTTCTTCTAGGAATTTTACTATTTCAAGTCGTAGTTAAGCCTTTAATCCATTTTGAGCTAATTTTTGTAAATGGTATAAGATAGGGCTTGAATTTCATTCTTCTCTACGTGGTTGTCCAAGTTTTCCTGGCACCATTTATTGAAGAGACTGTCCTTTTCCCAGCGAGTATTTTGACTCCCTTGTCAAAACCATTTGACCATACATGCGAGGGCTTATCCCTGGGCTCCCAATTCTGTTCTGTTAGTCTATGTATGTATTTTCATGCCGGCATCCTACTGTTTTGATTACGTCAGAAATCCTGTCTTCTCGGATCCCTTCTCATCTCGGCCATCTGACTCAGCACCTGACACCATGATAGGCACCCAGACTTTTTTTTTTTTTTTAATGAAGACTGTCTCTATACCTAAATATATTTCCTTTCCAAAGTGGAGATAACAAGTTCATCGTGGTATTTTGGTGAGAATTTTAAAGAAATGTTTCTACTTCTTTAAAAAAATAATAATAAGCTCCTTGTGGATGTAAATAAGTATTTGGTGATGAAGAAATGCCCAAGCAAATTCAGATGTTATAAGCAGGAGTTTTATAATTTCTCTTGAATAGGATGAGGTGCCATGTGTAGAACCTAATTAGAAATGTAGCATTGATAGGGCACCGGTTAAACGTCCGACTCCCAATTTTGGCTCAGGTCATAATATCAGGGATCTGGGATCAAGGCTCTGTGCTCAGTGGGGAGTCTGTTTGAGGATTCTCTACCTCCCTCTCCCTCTCCCTTTGCCCCTCCCCCAGCTCAAGTTCACTCTCACTCAAAAAAGTAAATAAATCTTAGAAAAAAAAGAAAAAAGAAAAAAGAAAAGAAACGTAAGGTTCAAGTATCTCCTGCTGACCAGGAGTCAGCAAACATTTACTGAAAAGGATCAGATAGTAAATATTTTCAGCTTTGTGGGCCCTACTGTCTTTGTTCCAACGACTCAACTCTGCCACGTATCACAGAAACAGCCACACACAATACTAAATGAATAGATGTAGGTAGCTATGTTTCAATAAAACTTTATTTATAATAATAGGTGGTGATTTTGATCTGGCTCAAAGCCGAACATACTATACAGACCCTTGTATCAACTACACAAGAGTTATGACCTTGAAATTATATTAGACATAAATGGTTTTTAATTCATAAAATTAAGATAGCAGATAAAATTAAGTTAAAAAATAAACCACTAAATTCTACCCTGAAACTAATAATATACTATATGTAAATTGAATTTAAATAAAAAATAAAAAAAGAAACATAAAACATAAAGCAAAACCCAGAACACACAGTAGGCTATCTCTAATACTGATGACAATCTTTTTCTACCTGTAAGACATGGTATTCAGCACTCCCTCTAAATAAAATTGATCCCAGAACAGTTTGCATTGACTACAGCAATGTCTAGTCTGAGGTTTCAGGATTGTTTCTGTAAATTTGAAGCCCTAATCCAAAATGATGTGGTGTTATATGCAAATTTTGAATGAATGAATCGTTGAACACTACATCAAAAACGAATGATGTACTATATGTTGGCTAACTGAACTAAATAAATAAATAAAATTTTAGAAAACTAAAAAAGAAAAAAAAAAAAGATGGGTGTGGAGCTCTTGTGTGATGATGAGAAGAAATATCCAGACTAGGGAAAAGTTTGGCACACTGGTGACCTTGGTTAAGTCACTAATCCATTATCCCAAATGGAAGACAGTAACAATGATAGAATAAAAATGTTTTTCTTGGGCCTTCAGGGAGCCAGGGTAGAAAATGCTTTGTTAAAGAAAAGGCAATGATATTAATTTTCCTGTAGTGACATAGTTAGTATCCCAATATATATCCCAGTCAGCAGTTTGATGGAATAGAAAAAGCATGGACTTTGGAGACAAAGATCCAAATTCAAGTCTCATTGTTTTCCCACTTATTTTGTGAGAAGCACAAAATTCCTTAATCCCTATAAACCTCAGTTTCTTCATCTGTAGAGTACAGATGATAAAACCTGTCTTTGAAGGATGTGGTTGATTAAGAGGTTTCAATGAGTTGCATGTATGAGTTAATAATATATGTTCTTAGCATAGCTGGTAATGCACAGTATGAGCTCCATGAATGTTCATTTCTTTGCTTTACCATCTCCTTTCCCTCAACAACACATACAATAAGACCTTTCTATTGCTCTCAGCCAGACCATCCATTTCCCCTGCTAATAAATGAGAGTTTTATTGCTCCTTCCCAGATGTGGAATTATACTATTGGTATCATGCCTACTGTATCTTAATCCCTTTGCTAATGTACCATTTTACCTTGAATTGTTACACAGTGTTCTGCCCCTCCTACTCGTCTCCTAGCTTGCTGCAAAGTCATGAGTCAATTATTTTCAAATATTATTCTTCTAATAATAGCACTCGCTCTCAAAACATCTCAAGGACCCTCACCTCATCATAGTGCACTGTTTTTAAATCATCTAGCTATCTGTTTACACTTGTTCCTTTTCTTTACATAATTGTAGTAATCCATTTAAAGCCTCAATGCTATATGTATACACACACACACACACACACACACACACACTGTGTGTGTGTGCGTATGTTTTTTTCTACTTTTCTGAGACTTTGTTTTTGCAATTAATTTATTACCAAACAAGATTTGAGAAAGACACATTAATATATTTAAGACACTGCAAACTCGCAGGCATAGTGAAAAGCATTTTTTAGCAACATTCATCTGCATTCTCTTGATGTTTTAAATTCCACTTGTTTCTCATCTATTCATGAAAGCATATCAAATAAGACTTGTTTTTAGCAAGTTCTGACTTTCCTACTTCATTCACAGCACACAATAAAAGCTCCATGTCTGAAGATTTCACCTTCAAGGCTGATATCTCATACAAGCATAAATTTGAACCATTGGGCTGAAGACCTATGAAATGTCAAAGAGAATCTCTCAGCTGAGATATGAGATTAGTTGACTGAACATTCAATTTTGAATATTTGGGGACTCACATAGGTGCTCAGCAATATCTGGAATGTGTGTGTCAAAAGTTCACTGAATTTTTAGAGATGGTGATCGTCCCATGCAGGACTAGAAGAGATTGAAGAGGAGCAGACCTCAATAAAATAGTTATCTCTGCAAAGAACAATTTCAGTCTAGCTTCTTCTTCTTTCCATGCTACAATTACATGAGATTAGGGACATTAGAATGAGAGATTTCTTGTTTAAGAGCAAGGTCCAAGGTGGGCAGCATGGAGAAGATTCCTGGTTTCTAATTGCTTACATTCTATAAAATTGATGCAAAAATGTGTGTCTTGCAGCATCTCAACCTGCTGAAAACATCAGCTTGCAGAAGGGCAGAATTGTTGACCTGGTCATTCAAGGCAGAAACAGGGAGGCCATTCTGAAGTTCCTCTTTTCTCTCACCTCCTACAGTCAATGTCTTCTGAATCTTTGCCAAGTGGTTATGTTAATGCCATCTCTCCAACCTACTTCTGCTGCTACGTCAGGTGCCCATCTGGTCCTGCTGTCTCTGGTTCTACCCTTTTCCTGTACATTTTTCCTACTGTGGCCAGAATTATCTTTACAAATGTCTAATTTGGTCTTATTGTTTCCTTGAATAACATACCTCAATTGTCCCCTATTATAGGCAGCAAGACATTCAAACCCCTTAGGATGATTTATAAAATGTTATTAACCTTGCCTGTCTCTCTAACTTCATTTCCTAATGTTCCTTACATATAGGGTTGCCAGCATTAGCAAAAAAAGAAGAAAGAAAGAAAGAAAGAAAGAAAGAAAGAAAGAAAGAAAGAAAGAAAGAAAAGAAAAAGAAAAAGAAAGAAAAGAAAGAAAAGACACCCAGTTAATAATTTTTCCTATATATGTTCCATGCAATATTTGAATGTACTTATACTAAAAATATTATTCTTCATTTATCTGGAATTCAAGTTTAACTAGATATTCTGCATTTTATCTGGCAATCTCAACTTACACAGCCAAACCAGATACTCTTGCACTTTCTTGAATGTGCTCTTCCATCTTTCTCAAATATAAGCTTTGTGAGGTCAAGACAATGAACTCGAACCCAAATACTTAACACGTTATTGATATAGACACTCAATAAGTATTTGTTGGAGGGCAGAAGACAAGCAATGAAGGAAGGAAAGGAAGAAAGAAGGGGAGAGAGGGAAAGAGGTAAGAAAAATACCTGTAAGTGTGCCAGACTTATACCCTCCCTAAAGTAAAGCTCTTTTATTTCTGCCTTCCTCTGGAAACCCTTTCCTGTCCTCTCCGGGAGGCACATCTTTCTTCTTCTGAACATCTATAGCACCATGTAAGAGCAGCAGTGACTACTTGCATTATAATCCTATTATTATTTACTCTTCTGAGCTTCTTACTAAACCCTGAGTCCATCGATAGCAGAGAGTAAATTCTCTTTATCAATTACCCAGAGATCCTTCAAAGAAAAATGGAGCATTGATAAAGTCTTCCTGGTCCTACACCATGAGAAAGCAGGTGCTTTAGGAAACTCAGGCCAAGGAGCTGTGCAAAGCTGGCCCTACTTTGAATGATTCGCCATAAGAGGATCAACTAGGGCCACCCAGTGCCCTCTGTATCAGATGGGTTCGTGTCAACAAAATTCAGGCATCTTCACAGAATTAAGCCAGTAGGACACAGAGACTGGCATCTGGAAACACAAGTACATCTCATAGATTTCCCCCATGAGAGACTTCCTCTATAGGCAAATAGCTCCTCTTGAGGTGTTGTGAGTGGCCCAATATCTGAGGCTTTTTCTCCCCTGAATAGCTCTGTGCATCTCCTTTATGGCCATGTGGAATCCCAGGCCCAGTCATCAAACCCAGTGGGAAGCTGAGGGGTGGGGGTACTTCCTATATCTACGTGTGCAGCAGAAATACCACAACATGGTCCTAAATGAGCAGCTGCCAGATGGATCCTGTTAACATGTGAGTCTGATTTTAACATTCCTTTACTCGAAACCCTCTACTGGATCTCCATCCTACCCAGAATAAAACCAAGTTCTTGAATGAACCTTAAGGACATACACAACCTGGCACCTTGCTACCTTTCCACATCCCAACCTCACACTGCTCCTACCACAATGGCCTCTTGCTGTTTCCGAAATTCTCTAGCATCTCCAGCATGTTCTCAGTTCAGGACCCTTAAACTGGCCACTCTCTGGGCCTGGGACACTTCTCCCCAGGATGTCCACATGGCTGGCGTCCTTACCTCTGTTAGGTTTTCCTCAAATGTCATCTTCTAAGGGAGGCCCTTCTCTCTGCATAGAGATATATTAATGTGTCTCTCTCATATTTTTCTGCATAGCCATTTTCCCTTTGATCATACTATGTCATATTACAATATATTTCTCTCTCTTTTTTTTAAGATTTTATTTTTATTTATTTGACAGAGAGAGAGACAGCCAGCGAGAGAAGGAACACAGCAGGAGGAGCGGGAGAGGAAGAAGCAGGCTCCCAGGGGAGCAGGGAGACCAATGTGGGGCTCAATCTCAGGACCCTGGGATCACGACCTGAGCCAAAAGCAGACACTTAACGACTGAGACACCCAGGTGCCCCTACAATATATTTCACTTTCGTTTTCCTTCTGTAGAATAGAAACTCTGCAAAGGTGGAATTGTCAGCTTTATTTACTGCCTAATCCCTAGAGCCTAGAATACCTGGAAAAAGAAGGAAGGAAGGAAGGAAGGAAGGAAGGAAGGAAGGAAGGAAGGAAAGAGGGAAAGAAGGAAAGAAGGAAAGAAAGATGGAAAGAAGGAAAAGATGATAGGTATCAAAATGCAGAGAAAGATCAGATCTTCTTGGCTTTGCCTCTCAAGTTAAGTCTCCAGAGCCTTTATAAGTGTCAATTTCCTCCTGAGTAAAATAGGAACACTTCTTGCTCTATCTACCTTAATTACAGCTCTGCCTGTCCCAACACTTCAAAGCTGTAGGTATTGACAATTCTCACTTTAGGTGCTGAAGCATCTCTGAGTCTTGGAGTGGGGTCTTCCCAGAAGGTAGCATCTACACGTGGTCTGGCAGCTGCTAGCAGAGTGCCTGACGTGGCTGAGGCTAGTCGCTGGGATCCATGAGGCTGAAAACTTTCTCAGCAGCCCCTCTGTGCATCTCAGTTTGTAAGATTTGGCATCAGTCACAGTGAAGAGCGCTGAGGCCCATCAGGCTCAAGTTCTGAAATCCCACCAAGCTGTGTCAAGTTTCTCTATCCAGAGACTAACCCTGATCCTATGAACCCACTTACATGATAATTTCAATCCCAAAGGCACCAAGATGCGTGTCTGCTTCTAGGGAGCGGTAGAATATGAGGTGCGTCAGAGGCTGAGAGGCTTGGCCTCCTCATATCCCATCAGGATCGCCCTGACCTTGTCGCCCCCTACATCTTTGTTCTCTTAGTTATTGATGGAAGTTTTGTCCAGATCTCACTGAGGACTAACTAAAGTACTACAAGTAAATCCCTCGATGCAGTGTTAGCACAGAGAAAGCATCCAGTAGATGTGAGGTCCCTTCTCCTACTTTTGAGAAAGACAACCTGTTCTTCCCTGACCTTCCTCTTCCACCACCTCCTGGTTCCCCTTGGTCATCAGTCCCAACCTTGTTCTGTGCAAAGTTCAGCGTTGAACTCTGAGATGAAGCTCGCTGGGCACCCCTCTTGGGAGCTCCCTCTGCTTCCTGCTGAGCCATCATTTATCCCAGCAAATCTTCTGACATGTCCTGCTACTTGAGGAATTTTGTGAGACATGAGGATAGGGTGTGTGAACTGGATTGCAAACTTGAAAGTACTGCACCAAATATGAAAGACAATTATTTTTAATGTAAATTTAAAGATAAAGACAGGGCACCTGGATAGCCCAGTCAGTCGAGCGTCTGACTTTGGCTCAGTCAAATGATCTCAGGGTCTTGAGACCGAGCCCCACAGCAGGCTCCATGCTTAGAGGGGAGTCAGCTTTTCCTTCTCCCTCTCCTTTTGCCCCTCCCCCCACTCATATTTTCTCTTTCTATCTCTCTCAAATAAATAAAAATCTTTATTTTTTTTCTTTCTTTTCTTAATTTAAATTCAATTAGCCAATGTATTGTACATCATTAGTTCTTGATGTAGTGTTCAACAATTCATTAGCTGTATAACACCCAGTGCTCATCACAACACGTGCCTTCCTTACTACCCATCACCTGGTTACCCCATCCCCCACCTCCCTCCTTTCTTTAACCCTCAGTTTGTTTCCCAGAGTCAAGAGTCTCTCATGGTTTGTTTCCCTCTCTGATCCTTCCCATTCAGTTCTCCCTCCCTTCCCCTATGATCCTTTGCACTATTTCTTATATTCCACATATGAGTAAAACCATATGATAATCGTCTTTCTTTGATTGACTTATTTCACTTAGCATAATCCCCTCCAGTTCCATCCACGTCAATGTAAGTGGTAGGTATGCATCTTTCCTGATAGCTGAATAATATTCCATTGCATATATGAACCACGTCTTCTTTATCCATTCATCTGTTGAAGGACATCTCGGCTCCTTCCACAGTTTGGCTATTGTGGACATTGCTGCTATGAACACTGGGGTGCATGTTCTTTTCACTACATCTGTTGGATAAAAATCTTTTTTAAAAATCCTGCAGATAAAGGCAAAGAGAGAGGAAATCCCCATGCATCAGAGATCAGTGATATGCGCTTTCTCATACTTCACTTGATTCACAATGACAACCAGTTCAAAATTAGTCTCCGCATTTTAAAAATGGAGACCCTGGGGCTTGGACAATTTAATTCCTGGGTTTATATGGCAAACCTGGAGTGAGGGGGACACTCAAATACAGGTCTGGGGGTGCCTGGGTGGCACAGCGGTTAAGCGTCTGCCTTCGGCTCAGGGCGTGATCCTGGCGTTATGGGATCGAGCCCCACATCAGGCTCCTCTGCTGTGAGCCTGCTTCTTCCTCTCCCACTCCCCCTGCTTGTGTTCCCTCTCTCACTGGCTGTCTCTGTCTCTGTCAAATAAATAAATAAAATCTTTAAAAAAAAAAAAAAGGTCTGACTTTCTAGATCATGCTTTTAGAACTTTGCCATGCTTCCCAGCAGGTATGTTTAGTAAGGCAGATAGTATTCCAAGCCAATTCTGACTGACTAAAGAGCTCATCATACAGATGTTCTCCACCAGTTAGAAGTGACCCCTCTCATCCCTTATTTTTTATCTGTACAATTAAGAAAACATTAGCTCATGAGAATAAAACTCCTGGCATAAGGTGTCATGCCTTGTTCATGTCTATTGTCACAGTAATCCTGTCACACAGTAGGTTATCACAAAAATTTTTGTTGAATGCATTCTTTATACTTAAAATTTTCATTGTTTTTTATAATTAAAAATCATAAGGCTCTTTATAACATATAAAGAAAGGAAAAACAAAATCACTCCTATTTTTACTATGCAGATGTAACTGGTGTTAATATTTTGGGGTATTTTCTTCTAGTTTGAAATGTGCATGTTTTTAATTATTCTGTTATGACATTAAAATTAAATGTAGCTATTTTTACTACTGTCTATTTTCATTTTAAGAAAGTAAATTTCATTCTGTAGAAAATTTGAAAATTTAACAAGTACGAAGAAAGAATAAGATATACAATGTGACTTTTCAAAAATAATGATAATCAAATATATAACTAATGACAATGACAAGTAGCTCCTTTTGTTTATGTCTTCCTCTTTTTCTATGTATTTTAATGTGCTTGAAATAATGGCATATATACTGCTTTTAAGCATAAAGAACACAGACATGTTCATAGTTCCTGAATGGAAGACAAAATACAAAGTGGCTTAATGACAGATAATATCTGCCAGTGGGTGGTATATTTCTTTCCAAAAACTCAGGCTCCTCATATAAATTTTAAAGATGCAGAAAATCACTACTCACGTTCTGTGGTATTGAAAATGGTTATATGTCACTCTCTGCCGCTCTACATTTATAAAGACAAAATGGATTTTTTTCATTGTTGTTTATCAATCTTCTCAGAGGTGTTTTAAACATTCCCGTATTTTAGCAATAATTAGCCAGCCTTTGAACAGAATAGTAGGAATTGTTATTTAAGTGAACATCAATCATGCACAGATTCTAACTGAATGATGCCAGTTTTGAGTGGGACTAAGAACAAGAAAAAGATTCTGCAGTAGGTCCAGAATGCAAGCCACTCTGCCATGTGCACCCTATGATCCAGATCCAATGGTGCTTGGAGTGTCAGTGGCAGACAGGGTCGCAGGCTGGAGACTTCTGTAGGCCTGTATAGGGTGAATCATGGCACCGGCCTTAGGATTTTGGAGAAAAGCCCTACCATCCTCTGCAGATAACTATGCTTCTTTTGAGAAACAGCTCTTGGCTTGCTGCTGGACCATTAGGAAAGACCAAATGCTTAACCATAAGCCACGAAATTATTCTGCAACCTGGGCTGCCCGTCACAAACCAGGTATGATCTGACCCACTGTGTCATAACATTCGGAGTACACAGCAGCACTCCATCATCAAAAAGGAGTGGAATATATATGATTGGGTCACAGGAGGTCCTGAGGGGCACAAGTAAATCACATGAACAAGTGACCCAAATGCCCAAGGTCCCTGTTCCTATTACAATGCCCTCCTTCTCCTAGTTTGCATCTATAGTCTCATGCGTAGTTCCCTACAATTAGTTAACGGAGGAAGAGAAGACTAAGGCCTCGTTTATAGATGGTTCTCCACAATGTGCAGGCACCACTCAAAAGTGGACAACTCTAGCACTACTGTCAATTTTTGTGACATCCCTGAGGATGGTGGTGATGGAAAATCTTCCCAGTGGGAAGAACTCTGAGCAATGCCCCTGGCTATTTACTTTGCTTGGAAAGAGAAACAGCTCAAGATGCAATTATATACCAACTCATGGGCTGTGGCCACTGGTTTGGCTGAATGGTTAGGGACTTGGAAGAAACATTATTGAAAAATCGGTGTCAAGGAAATTTGCAGCAGAGGTATACAGGTAGGCCCCTCCAAATGGGCAAAAATGTGAAGATATTTGTATCTCATGTGACTGCTCACCAAAGAATGACCTCAGCAGACAAGAATTGTAATAATCAAGTGGATAAGATGACCTAGTTTTGTGACAGTCAACCTCTTTCTTCAGCTACCCCTGCCATTGCCCAATGGGCTCATGAACAAAGAGACCATGGTCTCATGGGTGAAGAATATGCATGGGCTCAGCACCATGGTCTTCCCCTGACCACAGACAACCTGGCTATGAACACTTCTGAGTGTCCAGTCTGCCACTGATGTGGCACCACTGGCGTGATCACCCAGCTACCTGGTGGCAGGTTGATTACTTGGACTGTTTCCATCATGGACTGGGCGACATTTTGTTCTTACTGGAATAGACACTTGTTCTGGATGCAGATCTGCCTTCCCTGCATGCAGTGTTTCTTCCAAAACTACCATTTGTGGACTCACAGAATCCCTTATGCATCGTCATGGTACGGCACACTGCATTGTTTCTGACCAAGAAATGCACTTCAGAGCAAAAGAAATGCAGCAATGGGCCATGGTCATAGAATTCACTGGTCTTACAATGTTCCCCCCCTTTTGAAGACTCAGCTGCATTGCCAGCTAGGTGACAGTATCTCTCAGAGCTGACACAGGATTCTCCAGAAGGCTGAATATGCTCTGAATTACAAGTTCAGTCTATGGTGCTGTTTCTCCCCATAGGCAAGATTCACAGGTCCAGGAATCAAGGGTGGAGGTGGGAGTGGTACCACTCACTGTTATCCCTAGTGACCCACTAGAAAAAGTTTTGCTTTCTGTTCCCACAACCTGCTATTCTGCTGGCCTAGACATCTTAGTTGCAGAGGGAGAAATGCTTCCACCAGGAGAAACAGCAGTGATTTCATTGAAATGGGAGTTAAGACTGTCACCTAGACACTTTGGGTTCCTCCCAAGTCTGAACGAACAAAGAGCAAAAAGCAGTTACTACGCTGGCTGGGGTGACTGAGCCTCACTACCAAGAGGAATTTGGACTACTTCTCCACACTGGAGGAAAGAAGAATATGTCTGGAATATGAAAAATCCCTTAGAATGTCTCCTAGTATTACCATGCTCTGTGATTAAGTTCAACAGAAAATGACAGCAATCCAAATCAGGCAGAATTGCTAATGGCCCAAACCCTACTGGGGCTGAAATGAAAATTTGGGTCACCCCACCAGGTAAAGACCATAACCGGCTGAGGTGCTTCAGAAAGCAAAGGGAATACAGAACAGAGAGTAGAAGAAAGTAGTTATAAATACCACTACAACCATGTGACCAGTTACAGAACTTAGAACTAGAATTGTCATGGGTATTTCCTCCTTATTGTGTTATCTGTGTGTGTATATGAGTGAGTGTATACAAGGCATCTTGCTCGCTCTCTCTCTATATATATATCAATTATATATATGTAATGCAATTATATACCAACTCATGGACTCATATATATATAATCTCCATTGCTTTGTTTTCTTTCCATTCGTATTCCCTTATCATGTAACGTAAAATGTATTGACTTCATGTCATAGTACTTAAGTTTTGTTAATTTTACAGTACAGTATTTAAGTTATGGGACACCAAGGACAGGAGTAAATATCACTCAAGGATTTTACCTCCTCTTCCGGCAGAAGGAGTTAGCACAATTTTGGTTGCACTCAGCTCAGGATAGTTGTTTCATGTCAGGCAGAATTATGACCCTGCTATTGTCTTTATTTGGAAATTAATGATGGTTTAAGGAGACATACATGACTACCAAATTGACAAGGAGTGGGTTTGTGATGGTTAATATTATGTGTCGATTTGAAAAGGCTATGGAGAGCCCAGATTAAATATTATTTCTGTGTGTGTCCGTGAGGGTATTTCTGGATGAGATAAGTACTTGGGTGAGTAAAGTTAGTAGAGCAGATGACCCTCCTCAGTGTGAGTGGGCAGCGTCCAATCTGTTGAGGGCCTGAGTAGAAGACAAAGAGGAAAAAGGGACCGGCTCTGCCTGACTCCTTGAACTGGCATATGGATCTTCTCCTGCCCTTGCCTGGAACTTATATCATTGAGCCCCAGAACCACACCAAGGGTTTCCTGGGCCCCTGGTTTGCAGATGGCAGATGTTGCAACTTCTCACACTCCAGAATCATATGAGCCAGTTTCTTTTTCTTTTTTTTTCCTTAAGATTTTATTTATTTATTTGACCGAGAGAGAGACAGCCAGCGAGAGAGGGAACATAGGCAGGGGAAGTGGGAGAGGAAGAAGCAGGCTCCCAGCGGAGGAGCCCGATGTGGGGCTCGATCCCAGGACCCTGGGATCATGCCCTGAGGTGAAGGCAGACACTTAACGACTTAGTCACCCAGGCACCCCTATGAGCCAGTTTATTATAGTAAGTTTCATATATATACATACATATATCCTATTGCTTCTGTTTCTGTGGAGAACGCTGACAAATAGAGTGCACATTAGTTTTTTTCCCTACTTAAAAATCCTCAAATGCAATTCTAGTAAAAGACACCTTGACATTCAATGCTCCAGAAGTTCTAAAATTTGTTTCATGTCACACTGATTTTCTGTAATTTCAATTATGTTCTTAACTGCTTCTTAATGCTATCCGTAATTCTACTGTTGAAACTTTAGTGTCCTAGAAATTCTTCCTTATCTCACCCAGCTCCATTTATATATCACTCTATATTTCTTTATGACATTTGTCCTATTTTTAAGAAGCTATTGTTCCTTGCATCTCATCTAAGGATGCCAAAAATTTCCTTAAAAAAGCAAAAGCCATTTCCTGCCGCAGATCTTTGGCAAAGGTTTGTTCTTCCTCTGACTCTTCATAATAATCTTTGATAATCATGGTTCCAAGTTCCTGCACTGTGGTTGTGGTCACTGTTGGCATTCATATCCTTCAGGTGTTATGGATTTCTCATCCTTAAATAAAAGATGTATCGAAGCCCAGTGTTTGCCAGAAGACCTCTGTATGAATGTTTCTTGACCTCAACTTCCTTCTGACCAAGTCCTCTTTTGTTAGGTATTACTATATACCAGTTGAACGTTCACAGCTCCTAGATAAATTCCACATTCTAACAGACTTTATTAACTGTGACTTTAATAGACTGAAGTGGAATTCTTCCCCAGGTGTTTCTGGATTTCTGCCTACATGAACCATTGTTGAATATGAAAAATAACCACCAGTCCCCTACATGTACTGCTACCAGGGACTTCCTATATTACTTTGCCTCCACAAAGGTGTAGAGATTAGATTTTTTCCACCTCAAGATGCTATGCGTTACTGCCATTGAAGCTCTCCTTCTAGCCCCCAGGCCCTGTCCAACTGACTTTCAAGAATAACCATATCCGAAGTAGTAAACTAAATTATGAGAAGGGGGAAAGACCAGAACTTGCCTCATAAAATAGAAGAGCCACACGGCATAAAGGTGGCTCTGAAGAACAGACAGGAGGTGGCAAGCTGGCGGCCCACAGGAGGAATCTGACTTAGATGCATTTGAAATAGCACCATTTTTAAAATAAAATTGGTGCAATACTAAACAAACAAACAAACAAACAAATAAATAAATAAATAAAAGCACAGAAACAAAATCCAGATTTCCAGCTTCTCTTGAATTATGGAAAGATTTGGCAAATCTGTGTCTGTGTTCTTGCAAGACAATTTGTTGTCTTTATATAAGGAGTATCTTCACTAGTTTGCCTCAGTCTTCTCCCTGGACAACTCACTCATTTTTGCTACCTTAGGTGTTTGAATTTTTTTTAATTGAAGCTGACATATAATATTAAATTAGTTTTGGGTACAACATAGTGATTCAGCAGCTGTATACATTACAAAATGTTCACCATGATAAGGGTATAAAAATATTATTGACTATAGTCTATATGCCGTACTTTCATCCCTCTGACTTATTTATTTCATTAAAAAAAAAGATTCGTAAATATGGAGAAAAAACTGGTGTTTGTCAGAGGGCAAGTGGTGAGAAGATGGGCAAAAATCAATGCTTGAATTTTCAACCCTATAAACTCGAGTTTCCCACTGTATTTTTTCCTAAGGCTGCCATGACAAATTAGCACAAGTGTAGCAGCTTGAAACAATAGAAATTTATTCTCTCACAGTTGTGACGATCAGAAGTCCAAAATCAAGATGAGACTTTCCATGCCTCTTCCAGCTTCTGGTGGCTCCTTACATTCTCAGCTCGTAGCCACATTACTGTGATCTCTGTCTCAGTCTTCACATAGCCATATTTTCTCTATGTGCCCTGTTTTGTCCTTATAAGAACACTCTAATTGGATTTAGAACCTACCTGAATCCAGTGTGATCCCATCTCGATCCTTACCTCAATTATATCTGCAGAGACCCTATATCCAAATAAGGTCACATTCTGAGGTTCTGGGTAGGCAAGAATTTCCACCAGGGAAGTCTTTCGGAGATACGCAATCCCAGAATGTAGATAATGAAAGAAGGATAATGACCCTTTCCACCTCTTCCCTATTGAAAAATTCCCAAAGAGTATACACAAGCCAACAGACAGTGCTCTTCTCTTCACTTTCATTGACCTTAAAGTTGGAAGAAAAAAAAAATCCTGTATTTTGAGTTTATATCTTCTTCTAAGCCTTCTTAGGTATTTTACTGCACATTACAGACACGCTGTACCAGGGGCTGTTAGCAGACACCATCTTAAGCCAGCAGTCAGTGAATCAACTTTATAAGCTGCAATTTAGAAAATAAGGAAAGGATGAGCTTTTTTTTCCCTCCAAGTATACTCCTCATTTCCTCCACCTCCTTCTGCCTCCGACTCCTCTCCCCAAGTGCATCAATCACATTTGTGACTTTAGAGTACCATGGGAAGAAGGATAGCATTGCCCTGCAGGTATAGGGCTAAAGACTCCGTGGGGCCGAGTGAGACACCATAATACAGCTGATGAGACCTTTAAAGTCTGAGCTCTAAAACTTTCATTTGCTAATGTTGCTTAAATAATGAAAACAATTCTAGGTTAGGAAAATGTTAGTAATCAGCTCCACACAATAGCTATTGTCACTGATTTGTATATTTAATGAAAAAACTAATTACTACATATGCATTATTTTATTATGATTAATATACCATATCAAATGAGTAAGAGTGAAAGCTTTTAAGAACAAGAAAAATGTCTTATCCTAGGAAAACTGAAGGGAGAAAAAAAAAGAAAGAACAAGTATCTTACAATTTTCAAAGCCCAGCTCTGGAAACCAAGGTTTAGAGCAGCAAAAAACTTGCCCTAAGTCACCCCGCTGATTGGCAAGGAAATGGGAACTATATCCCAGGCTTCCAGCCTTCTAGATCATTGTTCTCTACATACATAACACAATTAAGTCATTTAAGCAAGTCGGGAATGTATCATTTTCCATACTAATTCCATTCATTCTTATGCATCTCTTTTCCAAATACTTTTACAAAGGACATTATGTCATTTGATTCCCACAATAATCCTGATATGGAAACGGTAGGTATCCTTTTACAAGTAAGGAAATAGAAGATAAAACCTTCCCAACCTGACACATTAATTCATTGAACACCACTCACCTATCCGACACGAGGCCTCCAAAAGCAAAGATGGCTCAGAACCTTGAAGTTAGTGTAGTCTGGAGAAGGAGAAAGATTGACCAGACACTACAGGCAAAGTGTCCTAACTTCTCAGGTGTGCCTGAGATGCTAAGGGGGTGAAGAACCAGGTAACAAGAGAGCAGAAGTTAGAAGAGGATTTACATCTGAACTGAGGCTAAAGGATAAACATTCACCAACTACAGAAGAAAAGAAATAGAATGCCAGCTGAAAGGAGGGAATCACAGTGGACAGAAGACACATGGCACAGCCTTTCAACATGGCTTCTGGGAAGGGCACAATTCAGAAAGGAGAGCCACAGAGAGATTGAGACCAGGTGAAGAAGGCCTTTCTATGCTAGGGTGAAGAGTTTGAACTCAATTAGCTAAACAGGTGCAGGTTCGTAAAATAAGAGTGTGACATGATCAGATTTGCGTTTGGAATTCAAATGCACCCCGGGTTCAGGCAGGTAACAAAAAGGAAAAGTGCAAAACCACAGTGAGGAGAAGTGATGACAAACTGGAGAGAAGTCTGATGCCTGAGAGAAAACAAACAGAGGGTTTTAGAGGTGAGGGGAGTGGGGGGGTGGGGGGATGGGCTAGCCCGGCGATGGGTATTAAGGAGGGCATGTATTGCATGGAGCACTGGGTATTTTATGCAAACAATGAATCGTGGAGCACTGCATCAAAAACTAATGATGTACTGTATGGTGACTAACATAACATTATAAAAATAAATAAATAAACATACATAATCTCCTCCAGTCCCATCCATGTTGCTGCAAATGCTGTGTAATCATTCTTTCTGATGGCTGAGTAATATTCCATTGTATGTATGGATGACATCTTCTTAATCCAGTCATCTGTTGAAAGGCATCTCAGTTCCTTCCACGATTTAGCTATTGTGGACAATGCTGCTATGAGCATTGGGATGCATATGGCCCTTCTCTTCACTACGTCTGTATCTTTGGGGTAAATACCCAGTAGCGCAATTGCTGGATCACAGGGTAGCTCAATTTTTAACTTTTTAAGGGACCTCCACACTGTTTTCCCAACTGGCTGTACCAACTTGCATTCCCACCAACAGTATAGGAGGGATCCCCTTTCTCCACATCCTCTCCTACATTTGGTTTCCTGCCTTGTCCATTTTTGCCATTCTAACTGGCGTAAGGTGTTATCTCAATGTGGTTTTGATTTGAATTTCCCTGATGGCTAATGATTTTGAACATTTTTTCATGTGTCTGTTAGCCGTTTGTATGTCTTCATTGGAAAAGTGTCTATTCATTTCTTCTGCCCATTTTTTGATTTGATTATTTGATTCCCATGTATTGAACCATGAGAGATTGTGGACTCTGGGAAACAAACTGAGGGCTTCAGAGGGGAGAGGGATAGGGGAATGGGATAGGCTGGTGATGGGTATTAAGGAGGGCACGTATTGCATGGTGCACTGGGTGTTATACGCAAATAATGAATCATGGAACATTACATCAAAAACTAAGGATATACTGTATGGTGACTAACATAACATAATAAAGAATTATTATAAAAATAAATAAATAAACATACATAAATAAATACATACATACATACATACAAACATAAAAAGAACTGGCTCCTATGGGGCTTCACCCGCCTGTTACTCTGTGTGAACCAGTGTGGTCCAGATCATTTGAATTTTCAAGAGAAACTGATAATGTGTATTTTTATGTAAAATCATCTGATTTTTCTATTTCAATATCTTATTGCAAAAAGTGTTTTGGACCAAAAAGAAAAAGGAAATGCAGCAGTGGGCTGCTTTTACCCAGTAAGCCATCATTTTGTCACTTGATCTGCATGCATGGTAAGAGTCTAGAGGCAGGGAGAACAGTTAGGGATCTATTGCAAAAGTATAAACCTAAGGCAGGGCAGCGAGGAAGAAAAGAAGGGAGAGAGACGGCTGACGTCAGAATGCAGAACCTAGGGGCGCCTGGGCGGCTCATTGGTTAAGCATCCGACTATTGATTTCAGATCAGATCAGGTCATGATCTCAAGGTCTTGAGATGGAGCGCCATCTTGGGCTCCGCACTCAGCGGGGTATCTGCTTGGGATTCTCCCTCTCCTGCTACCCTTCCCCACTCTTGTGCATGCACGCTGTCTCACTCTCTTTCTCTCTCTCTCTCAAATAAATAAATAAATCTTAAAAAAAAAAAGGGGGGGGGAGAATATAGACTAGAAGAAAGCCACCAAGCGGCAGATGGAGCAATGTGACTAGATGTTTCAACTCTGGTCTGTGATTTAGTCCTTGGTGAGATTGTTTGAAATATAGGCATAGGTTTTACTTTAAAAAAACACAAAAAATACAAAAACAAACAAAACATAGAAAGAAGTAGCAAAGAATGAGTTCTAAAAAGCAAGCCTCCAATACCACCCAAAATCAACTTCCCGTGAGCCCTCCAAGTTGAAAATGGCACACAGCAGCTCCAGTTTGGATTCAGAGCTAGGTTGAGAAAGAAGACTAGGGTTCTCTTTGTTTCTTTGCTTCAGCCTCTGAGGTATTCAGTTAATGTTCTCTGCCATAAAAAAAGAAATGGTTGGTCTCCTTTCCCTAACTATGCTGTCTCTCTGATTTAAGTACTTTTCACCTGTGAATGTCCTTGGTTACTCCTAAACTGTATTCTGTCCTATAAAAGGCACTAAATTAAAGACTGCTTTGGCTCTATGTTTTAGTGAAGTGATTTTGAAACGTGCTATAAGGTTGCTCCTCCCTTTAGAGAGCCAGTGAAGTTCATCTTAAATGTCACCTCCTTTCTGCAACTTGCTTTACAAACCCCCACCCCCACCTTTTTAAGACTCAGCTCAGACGACTTCTCCCCGATGAAGCCTTTCACACCATACCAGCACCCCCTGGCCACCTCGGATTGGGTCAATGCACCTTGACTATATAAATCATCATCATCTGTCACCATCTAATTAATTTCCACTCTTGAAAACCTATAAGCCATGCCCAGTACAGCAGCTAGACTGGTCTTCTTAAAATATGTCAAAGCATTTCATTGCTCAACTTAAATTCTCTGCTGGCTTTCCTCTGCAGTTAGAATAAAGTATAAACTCCTCTAAATGATTTACAAAACCCTGGATTATCATCCTGTCTGCAACTTCTGCCGCTCTTTTCTTTGTTCTAATGCTGAAGTACAACTGTGTAAGGACCTCAGTTGTTGCTCTCTGAAACCCACACATACACATGCTCTGAGGCCATGCTTCCCATGGGCTGCTCCTAGCCAATGGCTGAGCGGGAAAGATACTGAGGCAGTCTGTTTCTGGGGACATGGGAATCCTCTGGCCAACAGTTTGGGCTTGGGGACCCACCATCAACTGAAACTCTCTTAGGCTACATGGCACTTGGACTTTTCCTACCTGCCTGCCTTCCTTCCCTCTCCCCTCCGTTCCATGAGGAATGGCCTAGTTCCCTCCAGCCCCTTCCCCCATACTCCTTTAAAGGTCTGTATCTTACTTTTTCTCCTCCCAGAACCTAAGCTGACACTACAATACTTAACTAAATCTTTGTCTATTTTTGTGTATATATGTATATATTGAGTTTCACCACTAAAATGCTATCTCCTTGAAGGAAAGGCTCTTGTTAGATTCACTCACTGCCACGTCCATAGCACAAGCACAATCCCTGCACTGAGCAGGTCCTTGTTAATATTTGTCCAATTTTGTACATAGGTCTATCAACACACTGACACATTATATTGAAATCATCCAGGGGCGCTTGGGTGGCTTAGTCAGTTAAGTGTCAGACTCTTGATTTCGGCTCAGGTCATAATGTCAGGGTTATGAGCTCGAGCCCCACATTGGGCTCTGTGCTGGGTGCAGAGCCTGCTTAACATTCTCTCTCTCCCTCTCCTTCTGCACCTCTCCGTGCTAAAAAAGAAAAGAAAGAAAGAAAGAAAGAAAGAAAGAAAGAAAGAAAGAAAGAAAGAAAGAAAGAAAGAAAGAAAGAAGGAAGGAAGGAAGAAAGAAAGAAAGAAGAAAGAAAGAAAGAAAGAAAGAAAGAAAGAAAGAAAGAAAGAAAGAAAAGGAGGAAGAAAAGAAAGAAAAGGAGGAAGGAAGGAAGGAAGGAAGGAAGGAAGGAAGGAAGGAAGGAAGGAAGGAAGGCTGAGAGAGAAAGAAAAAAAAAGGAAGAAAAAAAAGAAAAAGAAATCATCCATGTGCCTACCTTTCTCTCTCACTAGGCGGTAGAATTTCTTGAGAATATTCTATTGATGGGGTTTGTAGGCCCAGCGTGTAGTCCAGATCCTGAGGCACAGCAGAAGCTCAACTCATGTTTGTTCAGTTGAGATAACAACTCCTCCTCCCTTGCTCACTCGGCCCACACGCCCAGACAGCATGTGCTGAATCCCGTCTTCCACAATGCTGTCTAGTTTCCCTCACGTAGCACCTCCTGTGTCCTACATCTCTGCGAATGTGCCCACCATTCACCCCGAGTCCATGAATTCTTCTTCCCTGGCCTTCTACCTCCCCTCAGCATTCCAGCCTACTCCATCACCAATTCTGTCCTTTTTCCCTCCTAAGTATTTGCTCATTTAATGCACTTTTCTCAATTTCTAATGCAAGCACCTGGATGGAGGCCACCATCATCTCTCTCCTTAACCAAAGAAACCCCCCTTCCTAGGCCCCTCGTCCTCCACATTTGCATCCCTCCCATGCATTTCCTATCCAACAACGAAGGTGTTCTTTCTAAAAGGCAATCTAATCACACCCTGCTTACAGCCCATTCCCATTTCAAAGTCTGCTGAGGAGGACTTTCCAGGCAGATGCACTCATTCCTGCCCAGCCTCCTTCCCCGCTCTAAACACATCTCACCTGATTTTTCAGCCACAGGAGCAGTTTGCTATGCCCAAACTACCTCCATCTTTCAGGAAAACTGTCTTTCTCTAACTCACTCCCACCTCCACCACACTAATTTCTGCTGATGTCTCTTCAAGAAGCTTTCTAGAGACAGGTCCAGTCGGGGTAAAGTGGTTTTCTGTTGAATTCCTATAGAAACCTTAACTACTCCCAACATGATGTTTGTCTTAGTCAATGTGGGCTGCCATAACAAAAACACCATAGACCAAGTGGCTTAAACAACACACATTTATTTCTCACAGTCTGGAGTCTAGAAGTCCAAGATGAGGGCAGATGCGGTGTCTAGTGAGAGCCCGCTTCCTGGTTTACAGATGGTGGTCTTCTTGCTGTGCCCTCACATGACAGAAGAAATAAGAGATCTCACTGGAGTCTCTTGCACAGGGGCATTAATTCCATCCCTGAGGACCCCACCCTCATGACCTAATTATCTCCCAAAGGCCTCACCAATACCAACACACTGGGGGGGGTAGGATTTCAACAGATGAATTTGAAGGAAGACACATTCCGTCTATAATATCATTTATTACACTGACTTGTTTAATTGTACCTCAATTAAGCTGTGTGACTCGTGTTTTTAAAACAAAATTAAGGGGCGCCTGGGTGGCTCAGTCGTTAAGCTTCTGCCTTTGGCTCAGGGCGTGATCCCGGTGTTATGGGATTGAGCCCCGCATCGGGCTCCTCCGCTGGGAGCCTGCTTCTTCCTCTCCCACTCCCCCTGCTTGTGTTCCCTCTCTCGCTGGCTGTCTCTCTCTCTGTCAAATAAATAAATAAAATCTTAAAAAAATTAAAATAAAAAATAAAACAAAATTAAGATTTGACCAAGTTACCCCATTTCTTCAAATCCTTTAAAGATTCCCCCATCGCTTCCAGATGGGAATGTGCTCTCCTATATCTCATCTCCCCACTCCTTCCAAAGCTCTTAGCATTCCCAGCTATAAACATAGCCTCACCCATGCAAACTAGCTCACGATCTTTGCACGTATTGCTTCTTTTGCCTAGACTACCTTTCCTCCTCTTTCTTCCGGGCACTTGGTCCCCTTTCAATACCCATCTTGAGTATCCTCTCTTCCGTGAAGTCTTTTGATACCTCTCTCCTCCAGGTGGATTTGACCACCTCTTCTGTGAACCCATGTTATTTGCTCAAATTCCTATTACTTCATGGCATTTCTTGGTTTATAATTTTAACTTTGTGTCTGCCAGTGGACAACAAACTTCTCAAGGTAGCGTCAAGGTTTTTATTCAGCTTTCTTTTCCCAGTCCTGTTGCATGCAAAGAAGGTGGTCGATAGAAATTCATTGAGTGAACAAATGAATGAACAACTTCATCCATTCTTCAGGGATGTACAGTGTTTCCCCTCTCCAGTTATTCTATCTCCTATGAATTACAACAGACAGGATTGCCTTATTTTCTGAGCTCTATACATACATAGCAATACAGTCTTTCTTAGTAGCTTCTACACATCTAAAGAGCAGGGGAAAAGCTTTACAGCCTCTTTGTTTCCGTGCCTTGCACATGGAGGAGCTCAGTCTGCTTTTACTGACTGATAGTTATTGCTAGCTCTACTGTTCCTTTTTGATTCAGCAACTTACCGAAAAAATTAAAAAAGAAAGCCTTCTCAGAAATCAAACAACAAAATCACAAAATGTTCTTTTCTAAAAATAACACATCCCCAAAACACTCAAGGCAAGAGCTGTGTGTTTTCTCCTCTCCCATTAATGAGAGAAAGATACGACTTCCTCAGTTTTCATTTTGTCTGCGTCATATCTGTGTTGCCTGGAGATTTGTGGCTGTTGTTTCAAAAAAGATCAAATGACAACAGGAGATGGATGGTCTCCTTGATTAAAAAGTGGCACTCAAATACATCAGCTTCCTCAGATTCAAGGAGGAGAGGGTTATTTCACAGCTAGTGCCTACTCCAGAGGCACGAATCCCTGGGAGCAGCAGAGGCTGGCCATCCCCCATCCAGATCTGCTCGCACAGGACTCTTAGTGTGAATCCGTGTAGAGCAGAATCACAAGGGCTTAGGATTTGCTATTCGCTGACTCAAGATCATCTGCGTTCAAATCCCAGCTCTGAGGGTTACTAGCTCTGTGACCCTGGGCAAGTTCCTTAGCCTCTCTAAACTTCGATTTCATCACTGGGAGAGCGGGGGGGGGGGGGGGGGGGGGGGGTGATAATACCTAATGCAGCTGCTGGTGTGGTTGGACAAGATAACACAAAGCATTTAGCACTGCCTGCTTCTTAGTGCTCGGTAATGGCAGCCATTATCATTTTGTAGCCAGAACTGCATGTGTCATTGTAGCTAACAAATGTTGGACACTTACTAGGTGCTGTATACACTATGCTAGCTGTTTTTATATTGATGAATTTACTCACAAATCTCAAAGCAGTCTTTAATCGGGTTTTATCCTCATTTTATAGTTGGAGAAGCTAGGTTTCCATGAGGCTAACTCACTTATCCAATACCATGCACCTGTTATGGTGGTCTTTGTGGCAGAATGAGTTGCCCACTTTTCCAGAGTCCAAAGTTTCTGTTTTCTGTCCTCAATGAGTGGGCGGGAGCCAGAACCCTGAATCCCATACAACTCCTACAACTTCTGGAAGGATTTGTGACACAGCGGCAGTCTGGCCCAGCGAATTCCCATTAGTACCACTAACTTAGTAGTAATTTGGACTTTAGCCCCATGTGTCTCCTACGCTGGGCCCACATTTGAGTTTCAATGGTTCCTTTAATCACTTCAGTTGAAGAGTATTGGTCCTCAGATCTTCCCACTCTAAGGGAGGAAAAGGGAGGAAAAAAAAAAAAAAAGCCAAAGCAGAAAATCCTTCCCTACCGTCACCACCGACCTAGAAGGGAAATGGCCTCAGCTGTCCTGCCTATACTCCTCTCCCACGGAAACATGATGGCCACAGGTTTCTAGAGACCACCCACGAAGCTGGAAAGACCCTCCCCCTCGGCCTTGTTTTGTCCCCACAGGACTCATAAAGAGTAAACCACTGGCCCCCCTTCTCTCCCCACCCCCCTAAAAAATATCTGACCTCTCCTTTTTCCTTCCTACTAAATATTCCCATCCACCTAGCACTGTACCTTTTATGTATTTGTCAATCAATCCTTTATCAGAGCATCCTCTCCGGGAAGTAATTGTGGGAGACAGAAAAAGGCCTTGAGCTCCCTCTAGAGGTTGATATAATGTGACCAACCCACAGGATTCTTGCCTTGACTTAGAGAGCTGCAGGTGGTGGCCAGGGGCAATGTCGCATTCATCTGTGTGTGCCTAGAGCCTTACAGGAATGAATTCAAACTAGCGTATTTTCCCCTGGAAAAGTGAACCAGGGCCAAGGTGTCAATTTCAACAACTCCCTCCAAGTGAGCAGATACAGAGACAACTGCTCTCTCCCACGGGAAGGCGGGTCACTTTGGCCCCTGGAGCCTGCTGCGTCTCAGCAGAAAAGTGGAAAGCAACAGAGGGGCCAGCCATCTAACCCCCAGGCTGTGAGCTCTGGGGCCCTACCTGGCCTCTAGAGACAGGAACGGAGAGAGACAGGAGCTTCCTCCTGGCACCAAACACTGACCAGTGAGAGGCACCCAGGGTGATCACCTGCCTAGTGCCAAGCCCTGGAGCTGCACAAAGGCTGCCTGCCTCAGACAGACAAAAAGCCAGCCACTGCATAAAGCACGCTTGTGTCTGCAGCACCACTGGCTACATTTCCTGCTCCTGTGCTCAGCCCGTGCTTGGGAAATATTTGGTACTTGGTAAATATGTTTTTGGAATAATGTTGAAGGAGCACACACCTAACAGCTGTCCTGTGACTGTTGGCCCTATCTAGCGTAGAGCACACTTGTTGTGGGTAGAAGTATGTCCCCCAAAAGAAATAGATTCCATTTCTAACTCACAGTACCTATGAATGTGACCTCATTTGGATGTAGGGTCTTTGTAGATGTAGTCAAAGCGAAGAGAAAGTCATATTGGATTCAGGTTACCCTTAATCCAATGACAGCTGTCCTTATAAGAAGAGGAAATTTAGACCCAAACGCACAATGGCATAGGGGGGAACACCATGTGATGGCAGAGGCAAAGATTAGAGCGATATATCCAAAAGCCAAGGGACACCACGGATTGCTGGCAACCATAAGAAGCTAGGGGAGATGCATGGCATGATCCTTTCCTGGAGTCTCCTGAGGGAGTCTGACCCTGCTGGCATCTCGACTTCAGACTTGTGGCCTCCATTACTGTGAAATAATACATTTCTATTGTTTTAAGTCATCCAGTTTATGGTAATTTGATGTGGCAGCCCTCGCAAACTAATGCAGCACCTTACTCTTTTCTCAGCGCAGTGAAATGAAAATTTCAGGGCCCCCACAGAGGGAGTATTACATCTCTTATTCTCCCCGAAATAGCCAAACAACACCCAGTTGTTATTTTCACTGCTTCCAGTTCTCTGCCTGAAGATAAGGCGTTCCAGTCATGCAAACAGTTTGGGGCTTAGAATTCAAGGACATACCATAGAGGGGTTGCTGGTAATGTCAGCTAAAGCTCTGTAGTTCCCACAGGGCTTCTTTTCTAAGCAAGAGGAGAGGAGAACAGGAACAGAAATTATGGACACACTTCAATTCCCTCATGTGGGACACCGAGCAGCAGCTTTTCCCTAATCTCTTTGTAAAAATATATTTTGAAAAAGAAGACGCATTTCCCAACAATACAGGGCATTACAGACATTACATGCTCTCTGGCCTAGTTGCAGAAATAGCTTATCCTCTGCTTAAGGACAATAAACAATCGTCATGGTGTGTTAATCTCATATGCTTCCCAGGAGAAGGGAAAATTATCACATGGAAATAATAGAGGGTTTCAACAGCCTCCCTCCCTGCAAAAAGGGATTGTTCTCAGAGCCCTCCCTTCAAGGATCCCATCCCTCTGGACTGAGAGCTTCCCAGGAGAGGAACAGCCCCTTTTTGTCCTCAAATCCGTGATACCTGGCACCAGGATGGGCATCTTGGAGGTTCTCTGAAAAAATTGGGATGGAAGGGCTGGAGATGGACAGCGTCCACCAGTTGGAGGGATCTGAAGCCTCTAAGGTCTCCTGGTCCATCCTCTTCCTACCAAAGTCTGTAAAGAGATAAGGAGACTCTTTGATCTGAATTTTCTTTATCGGTTAACATTAATTCAAGGTTAAATCTTCCATAAAAACCCATTCATGCAATGACTGGGCTTCAGTGAAGCCAACTAAAGTGCCCAAGACAACATGTTTAAAAATCCTTTCCATTTAAGTCAGTCGGAACACAGCATTGTTCAAACCTACCTCGTTCTAGGATAGTTGCTTCTAATCGGCCCGACTCCTTGCAATCCCTTCTGTCAGCATTGACCTTGGGTCTCTACATTTGCTGACTCTCTTGACAGACTGTTATGTTGTCTTCCCAACAGGGCTCCTGGAAAGCCTCCATCTGGCCCAAGCCCCAAAATTCCCTCTGATTAGCTCTCTTGGAACTCATCCTGCCGAGTGGGATGGCTGCCCCTACCCATCCTGATTCTGGGAGTTGGAGTCTCTGCTTTGACTGCAGCAAGGAGTCCTGCGAGCACAGCCCTCCCTGACCTATGGGTTCTCTGCAGGCTGTGCTTGGTGGGTTCATTAACCAGCCACGTGAGCCGTGAAGCTCAGACCACTGTTCGGAAACAAAATCTTCTCTCATTGCATCATTTAGGTTTTTGAGGCAATAGGAGACTTTAAGAGAACAGACTGGGCCAGATTCTAAAGAATTGTTTTATATTATCTTTTATTATTATTATTATTATTATTATTATTATTATTATTATTATATTATGTTAGTCACCATACAGTACATCCCTGGTT
Source organism: Ursus maritimus (assembly GCF_017311325.1). Classification (NCBI taxonomy): domain Eukaryota; kingdom Metazoa; phylum Chordata; class Mammalia; order Carnivora; family Ursidae; genus Ursus; species Ursus maritimus. Next base: position 72,378,490 of record NW_024426996.1, read on the forward strand.
TTTGATGTAAAGTTCGATGATTCATTAGTTGCGCATAACACCCAGTGCACCATGCAATACATGCCCTCCTTAATACCCATCACCAGTCTATCCCATTCCCCCACTCCCCTCCCCTCTGAAGCCCTCGGTTTGTTTCTCAGAGTCCATAGTCTCTCATGCTTCATTCATGTTTTATATTATCTTGACTAAACGTTGGTGATGGTTAGAAGAAGGAATCGGAATGAAATGAAAAGAGGAAAAATGGGTCAGAATATAGGAACAGCTGCTTTTGCAAAGCAGCTTTAGGAAAGATCCAAAAGCTGAATTTCTATCAATTAGGGAGAGGGTTATTCAGATACTAGCAGGAGGGGGGCAGGTGGTAGCAGGTCCAAATATCCTGAGATGCTATCATGGAAATTTAAAGATCTACACACACACACACACACACACACACACACACACACACACATTTTCCTAGCCCAAGCACCCAAGTATTTGGATCTCTAGGGTCTAGAAAATGAGAGTCAACACAGTGACTTAGAAAGGAGGCCAAGCTGAGGTTAGCAGTAGGAGCCCCGCTGGAGGAAATGCAAATGGACCTTTTGAAGACATTTTTTGAGAATGAGAGGTTCATTAGAGCTCCCCAACAGTGTACACGGTCTATTACCATGACGGCAACATCAAGGTCTCAGAGGAATCTTGGGTCAGGCCACTCCTGAATCTTACTCAATTTACCTAAAAAGTGGCAGTAATGACATCTCTATACTGCAAGGACACCTGGAAGGATTTTATGAGGCAATTACTGTTAAGAACTTTTGAAAATTACCAATTCCAAACAAATAGAAGGGTTATAATTTGTCTAAAAGAAATTCCTCTAACTTCCAAAGGCATGGAGCTTGCTTATGGGAGGAAATGGGGCATTAAATTCCGAGATGTGGTCTGGGTTGACCAAGGTGCTTGTAGAATGAATCATCTCACAATCAGGCGACCTTGGTGGACAACTTCAGGTGAAAGTGTATTTGGTGCTATTGGGTGAATTTCCCTGAATATTGGGACTATGAGCAAGAAGAGCATGCAGTGAAATTGGAGTCACAGTGGGGTCCAGTGAAGAGCCTTCAGTGGGAAATCAGGACAATTGGATTCTCATACCAGGTATAGCTATGCATGGGCCTGTGTCATCAAGCATCATTGTGCCTATTTGCTCACTGTAAAATAAAGGCGACATCTCCTAGTTGTTTCCACATGTGATATTGTGTGTGTGTGTGTGTGTGTGTGTGTGTGTGTACACATGTCATGCTTATGAGAGAAGCATTAACCTTACTCGTGCTAAGCCCTGGATTTTGCTCTACTTTTTCCCATCAAGATATTTTTATGAAATTCTTAGAATGTGTTTAAAAGAGCCCATTTGGGTTTATAAGAGCAGGCTCCAGCCAAATGGAGAGCAACTCTACATGCATGCCTTCATTCACGTGTTGCTGTGTTCCTTAAACTCAACACCGGCTGATTATCCTTCTGACCTTATCCAGATCCACTGGCATCTCAACGGTGCACTGGCTGACCCACCAGGACCAACCAGTCCTGCACTGGGGGAAAAGCGTGAGCCTCCATTTGGTTTCCAATGACACCCAAATGGCTCATGAGAGACAAATGCTGGGGCTCAGGGCTAGTCCTGTTCTCTTCCTGAAAGGTATGTGTTGGGTGGGAGACCCACCATCAGTAGGGAAAGCTATGAAGACGTTGAAGTCATTAAGAAAGCATTTAGGGTCTTCAGTGGTTTGAGAAGAAGCCCAGAGTGGCTTGGGAGGGAAATGGGTTCAAGTAGACATTATGGGACTACTTGAAACTCCTTTAGACCCAAAACATGTTTCTTTCCGTACTCAGAACATTTTTATAATCAGATTTCACAACAAAGCCAGCTGGAAATAAAATAAACCAGAAAAGGGTGTGTGTGTGTGTGTGTGTGTGTGTGTGTCCAACTCCTGCCTTATGCCAGTAAAGATGAATTTCCTTCCATAACATACACTCCGAGATTCATTCAGCTCCCTAATCCCTGCAGCTCCCAGGTACACTCAAAGGGATAGGAAGCATAGAGGCATCATCCTGATTCCCAGGGCTAGGCAGGGCACCCCCTTTCCCCATATGTTCCACCAGGATGGATTGTGTCACTGTGGACAAGTTACTAACCCTTTCAGGGTCTCAGTTTCCTCACTGTAAAACAAAGATGGTAACTGTGCCTATCTGTGGGGTTGGGATGAAAATTCAACAAGGTACTTCATGTAAATTAGTTACTATGGTACCTGAGTTTTTAAAAGGGCTAAAACATCACCCCAGCAATAAATAATAGCACTATTATTATTATTGTTATTATTATCCTTGCTGTTTGTACTCTCACAGCCCTACACAGTCCCAAACTGCATTTGTGTATTTACCTGTAGGATCCTCCCGATACACAGAGAAGCCCTCTGAAGGCAAGGACAGAGCCTGTCTCATCATCACTCTGCCCCCAGCCCTTTGCTGAGTGCCTGACTTACAACAGGGGCTTGGGATGTGTCCTGCGGAATGAATGAAGTGTTTGAAGCAGTGGTTCTCAGCCCTGGTTGCCACTGGCATCACCCCAATAGCTCTAAAAATCTTGACGTCCAGCCCCCTCTCCAGGAGTTCTGAGTGAACTGATCAAAACTGAGGCCCGCCATGAATAGTTTTTCCAAATCTCCCCCGGGGGCTCCAGGAGGCAGCAGGAGTTGAGGACCACTTCGGAGTCTCAGTGATCAGCCAGGCCAGCCCTGAGGCTCTCTCTCCGGCCGCCCACCTCCGACGTGGTTGGCAAGGCCCAGGAGCCCCTACGGACACAGCTTGCTGGGATCAGAAGGGTCCCGTCCTGATGGCTAAGTGGTGTCTTCCCGCTACCCAGCGCTGCTGGCCCCGCCGGCTCCCCGCGGAGCACAGGGCAGCCCTCATCCTGCAACGTGGCCCAAGACAAAGTGCAGCTGCTTTTCTTTTACAGCAAATTCAGGCATCTCAGCTCTCAGTGAAAATCATTTGCAGGCCTTGTGGAATAGAGGAGAGAAAATAACGTCTAAAATATATAAATAATTCAAGGCTGAGTTTATTCATGATGCCGTGTTTTCTGCAAGCACTGGTTTGTATAATCTTTCTTACACTGCCGGTTGGGCTGCCTCCATAGCATTTATTACTGCAGACAACCCGTTAGAAGCTGTTTTGATTTATGCATCTACATTCTGTTATGGAGGTAAGCTTACAGCACACTGCGGTTTCTGCTGCTGACATTGTAGAAAGAGAAAAAAAAAAAAAGAAAGAAACAAAATGACTGAAGGAAAGAATGGGGAATAGTCATTCTGCCAGTCTTCGAAGGGCAAAAGAAATGGGCTTACGTACTTTCATGAAATATTTAATTAGTTATCGGGAACACACACTCACACTCACATACCTGTGTAAGACAAAAAAACTGTTAATCAAACTTTTTCTAAGGGACAGCTTAGTCTTCTAGGGGATGCGGATACATGGGTGAATAAAGTAGACAGAATCCTTGCTCTTCATAACATTGTCTTGTTCCACCAATATCCTCCTGGGGAAAATGACGCTGCCACCATCTCTGTCTCCCCAGTAATGCTCAGCACAGGGTTCATGCATGGGAGACATTCCATATCTGTTGACTGAATGAGTGAATCCAAGATGAGGAATAAAATGAAGTTACACTGTCAAGATCCCTTTGTAGGTAACTCTCTGTGTAACAAGGTTAGAAAAACCACCCAAAGCCTCACCCAATAAGCATTTATTGTCTGGGTCTCAAAGATGGGATGACTGGCTGCCCACGGACCAAGTCAGCCTCTGCTGGAACAGTTGGGGTGACTCAGCTGTGCCCCATGTGTCTCTCATTCTCCAGGAAGCTGAACACCATGTCCTTGTGGCTGCAGCAAAAGAACCGAGAGTAGGTAGAAACACGCAGATCTCTTGAGGGTTGGGCTTGGAACCAGGAAACCATTACTTCCGATGGATTCTATTGGCTGAAACAAGTCACAAGACCAGCCCAGATTCAAGGCATAAAAGAGTCCATCTTTAGTGGGAGGATCTGGACAATCACAGGCAAAGGACAAGGCTAAAGAGGTGAAGAACCGAAGCCACCATTGCAACAGGCCACAGGTACCCAACAAATTAGCAAAGAGCTGTGACTGGAACCAACCTCCCAAGTGAGGTCTACTGTCCTCTCCAGTAGCACCCAGGCGCATTCCCACCCACACCCTGAACAAGACTCCCTGGTGAGGTCAGGGAGAAAGTGTGTGTGTGTCTGAAGATAGGACAGTGTGTCCTGAGTATCCTCCCACCTGTGTCCCTGATCTCTTCGCCTGGGCCCCACCTAGCGCTGTCTCCTGCCTCTGAACCGCTGCCCTTGCTCCCACTAGTTCTTCCTGCACCATCTTAACCCACCACCATAGGAGACAGGATGAGTTTATAGTAAAACAATGAGACAGAATTTTAGCTACAATGTATTGAGGGCTTACCACATCCCAGACCCTCTAGAAGCTAAAGGACTTTGCATATGTTACCTCATTGAATTCTTACAACTACTCTATGAGTAAGTTAAAATTATCTCTCATTTTACCACTGGTGGGGGGGTAAAAAAGAAATACTAGGGGAGATTAAGTCACTTGTCCAAGGTTTTAGAATTAGTAAGCCACTGAGTCAGGTTTCAAATCTAGCTTGTCTCGATCAGAGCCCATGTTTCTAACCATTATACTATGTCGGCCGCCCTTGAACCCACTGGGTCTCCTTCACTAAACCATGACACCCGCCTGGGTAAGGAATTTCCACTCTCTTAAAGCAAAAGACCATGATCTTCTGCCCTCTCCCATCTTATCAGATATTGCAAAGAAAGAATCCAAATTCATTACAACATCTTGGACTATTTTCCATTGGGGACAATGGTTGGGGGCAGGTTGTGAAATGTCCTGTCTTGTATAATTTCTACTGGCTCCCACAAGAATATCCCAGGCTTTGTTAGTCAGAGTGATTGCAAATGAGGCCATAGATTCAGTTTCTCCTTGGGCCAGTTGGAGTCAACATAATGCATGATGTAATTTGCTTGCCCACACAAGCACCAATAATTCTTTGTGTAATTTCCTATTGTCGGTTGGGAAGGAGGCTGGTTTTGAACCAGAGAGAAAGTATAAGAATCCCATGCACATATTGCAAAAGCATCGGGTCCCAACACTGCTCTGATGTGAACAGTGGGAGAGTGTGACCAAGGGAAACTGCGGCAGCTCATTCCAATGTTGAACTGTGAGAGGAAACTGAGTTCCCCATAAGTGGAATGTCTATCCAATCCTCACCTCTGCAAGCTGCATTTAGCCCCCCCTTTAACCTCTATTTAATATTGACACCCAAAGAGCAACAGACAAATGGAAACCCACCACCTGATCCAGAGGTTTCCAGGCTTGTGAAAGTTTCAATGCAGAACCCTGGTGAAAGCTGGATTCAAGATCATGGCTTAGGTTTAAAGCCCTGAGAGGGACATGCCCAGAGATGCTGGAGAAAAAAAAATATGACTGGTCAACAAGACTTTTGGTACATTTAACCAGCCAGCTACATAGGTAAGAATGACAGGCCTCCTTCACTACACTGGTCAAGGGGAGTTTGGTGGGCACGACCTGCACTGGGGAAGGAGGATACAATCCTCAATAGGGGGGCTTACCACACTAGAGAAAAAGGTGGAAGAGAGTCTCCTACGCCCAAACACAGGAAAGAGTGGAAATCAGAGCTCTGTTTTTAAGGCACTGTAAACATCCCAGTGAGTGTTAAGCTGGGACCAATCACACTGACCATTCCTCTCCGCTTGGAACAGAGTGGATGAAGGACTGGGGAGAGGGACATACTCCACCTCCTTAGCATTCCCCACATGGGAAGAATGGCATTCACCACATCACCTTTGAAAAGAGGTTATAATATAAAAAATGGACATCAGCATGCCTACTCTCAGAGAAGTCAAGTGGAGGTTGGCTAATTTTGAAGACTAGTCAAAAAAACCAGCAGAGAGTGTGAGAACGTGGCTAGAGAGAAACTAAAAAGATTGAGAGGCAGCCTGTTCATTGCAGCCTTTGCTCCTGGGAAGCAGACTCATCCCTTAGGCACAGCTGTGATGTGCGGGGCAGAGCTGGGTCCACGAGAAAATGCAGAGGCATCATCAGAGAAGCAGATGCTAAATCATTCTTAGAACGAGGCAGGGGCTGAGGTGTGAGCCAAATGGGAGGCAGGGAACCAGAAAAAGGAGGGAGGAGACCACCAGAGAGGACAAAAGGGAGGTGGCAGGAACCCACTCTGGACACGGCTGTCTTCCCTTGCAGGTGGACTGCTACCTCCCCCAGAGGGCGCAGGCTCGGGTGGGATGGATGCTGTCCAAGGGAGGCTTAATGACTTCTTCATGTTGGTTTCTTTGTTCTAGAAAGGCATGTACAACTGCATTAGTATGCTCAGCAAAGGGCCTCCTTTATTGTGGCAGGTGCTGTAGGAATTCAGAACAGCTGATGTTTCATAAAATCATGAGCCTGCAGAGAGCCTTGGGAGGTCAGAAAGCCCAGGCCCCTGCCCCTCACATCTGGTCCCTCTGTTGAATGGTGCTGCAGCTCAGAAATATTTTTAAAACCATGTTTATTGTACTTCATCTTATTTCAAGAGTGATACGCTTTCATTGGGAAAAAACGAGGAGCGTGCAGTAAAGCAGAGAAGAAAACAAAAATAATTTCTAGTCTTACCACCACTGAATGAGAGCCACTGTCAACATTTTAGTGGAGAACCTCTTGTTCTCTCTCAATCTCTTACCTGTGGGATACAGATATGCGTATCTGTCTGTGTGGGGGGGGGGGTATTGTAAATGTACAAAAAGGAAGTGGGACTTTTCCTATTACTACAGAATTATCAAATGAAGATGGGAACAAAGAGGCATCAAGTGTCACACACTTTAAATAGAGCCAAATGCCTCTCTCAAGCCTTGCCAAAAAGTGGTTAAATTTGCACGGTTACCATCAGCCATCACCCAGCACCACCATCACTTGCCTTCCCATCTATGAAAGAAGACGAGAAGAGAAAGGTCTAAACAGGGATTCTATGAGATATGGAAGGGGCTTTCCAAGAAAATAGGTCTTTAATATATGGAACACTGGCAAGAAGAGAACACTGACACCACACCCTCCAGCTAGCCATCGGAGTAGACAGCAGTCTTGATTTGCTTGGTTCCTGCTTAGGTAGGAAAATAGAGCATTTAGAGAGAGAGAGAGAGGAGCCGGGGTACATTCACAAAGCAGCCTGTTCCTTCAGCTGTCCTGGCAAAGATGCACCAACACTCGGGAGGTCAAGCGGACACTGTAGAAGATAGTCGTGACCCAGCTTCCTGCCAATCCCATAAGAGAGTGGGTTGTCAAGGAAAAGGAGCTAAGAAGCAAGAGGGGAAGCTGTGGGTGAACAACCAAGGGAGCATCTGGGGGAGAGTCAGAAATCATCAGCTGGAGTTCGATCTCTGCAGCTGAAAGGCCCCTGACGAGGAACTGAGAAAACTGACATGCCCACCAGAAGAGAGCCATGGGGAGGGCAATCTGCCATAGAGAGGGCCCTGAGGTCCTATCGGTGTGAACCAAAGCAGCCACGACTGCCGACAGAGTGAACCTCAACGGCAGCCGGCTCAATGAGCAGCGGTGTCCTTGTCCTCCTTCCCGCCACTCCCAAACACCGCAGAGGACCTGTCACCTCCGCGAGGGGGTGAAGAGACTGCCCCCAGAGATGGGAAGGGGGGAAGAGTAAAGAGCAGGCTAGGTCCCTCCTACTCACGTGCCCCAAGTCTCAAGCCCCGATTGCACTGGAGGGAGAAGAGGAGATGAGATTGGTCTTCAATGCTGGAAAGACCTGTTACAACCAAAGGGAATAGGAAATTATGGAATCTGCTACCTGTTAGGTAAGAGACTTAACACCACATCATTGGGAACAGTGACCGGGGAAAATCTTTGGATGTTTGTAACCTAGGAGGTTAACATGTCCCTATAAACTTAGAACACACATGCACACATACACACATGCACACACAATACATATATGCATATATACATATGTATACACACATATACATACACATGCTTGTACATGCACACATATACACACATGTATAGATACACATATACATATATACACAAGCACACATGCACACGTACACATTTGTGCACGTAATACATATATGCACATGTATACACATATACATACATGTGTACAACATGCATGCATGCCTGTACATGCACACATATACACACGTGTATAGATACACATATACATATATATGAACACGCATATGCACTTGCACACGTACACATATACACACATGCACGATACATATTTAGATATATACACACATACGTGTACATGCACACGTGCACACATAATCCATGCACATACTCGTGTGCTCATACAAATACACATACACATACACACATCTAAGCACACATATACATATGTCGACGTATACGTATGCACACATACATATATACATGCACACACATCAAACTATACATATATCTTTTAATCTGGACAGAATAAAACACAGCCAAAGCGACTTTATTTTTTCACATCCCTGTCTTTTCTCCCTGATCCTGTGACCCTTCTTTCTCAGCACCTGCATGAAACCTCACACAGTTTCCATCATTTTTCTATTTACTGTCACATAGAACAAAGCCTGGTCTCATCTCACACCATCTCGCATCCTATTTAAAGTCCCTCTCGTCCCCGCAGCTCGCATCTGTCTCAAGCTGGGGAACCTGGGTGAGGAAGGACATGGTGGTGTCAAGGCCAGCAGCTCTTACGCTGTGGAATCACTACGTTGTACTCCCGAAGGTAATGCAACATTGTGCATCGACTATACTCAAATGAAAAAATAAAAATGAAAAATCTAGTGTAACACCCAGCATATGTGCAGTTGTCAAGGAAGTAGTCTAATCTACTTACTGCTGGTGTCCGTAAGCATAGTCTTTCGTGATGACCAAATAACAAAATGTACGAAGAGTCAAAAAATAAAATATTGAGAAGACAATAAAGAGATTAGAGGGTATGGTGGCTTTGTTATGTGGGAAGTTAATTCCCAGGATTCCGTATCTGTGAGCTTGCAGGGTGGGAAGAATAGAAGAGAAGTGTACATGAAATGTAAAAGGCTGTAGTGGAGCACTGACCATTTTTTTTAATAATAACTTTTTATTATGTTAGTCACCATACAGTATATCCTTAGTTTTTGATGTAATGTTCCATGATTCATTATTTGCGGATAACACCCAGTGCACCAGGCAATACATGCCCTCCTTAATACCCATCACCAGACTATCCCAGTCCCCCACCCCCCTCCATTTTTTACACCCTGAAATTTGGCCTAGGGCACCAGGGCCTGGGACAGCTTGTTCTCGTGATTACCGATTCTCCAGCTCCCCTTGTGGGTGTGGGGCAGACCCAGGGCCCACAGCTCCTCTAGCCCCCACTAGATTTCTTCTTTTGGCTTCTCCAAGTCCTGAGTCAGGAGCATGCACAGCTCCACAGCAAAGGCCACCAGCTGCCCCTGCATGTCACCAGTTCATCAAGGTGGGAAGTGGTGAGAGATACACAATGGTTCCAGTTTGTTCTTGTGGGATACAGTACATCGTCACATGTTCCAGTGTTTCCGGGTCCTCCCCACTTCCTGCCGATTTCTCCTCCCAACTGCTGGCCAGGCTCACCTATAGTGACTTCAGGCCCAGTCCCAGACGCAAATCACCCGCCTTATGACTTCTACACCAGCTCCCACAACGGAAGCAGGTCTAACCCCTTATTCTCTATCACCCATAGTGGTTCTGCTTCTCTGATTAAACCCTGACTGATGGAGGAAAAAAAGAACCAATTCCTACTGCGTCAGTGAAGCCATGCCCTGGCCTTGCATTACTGTCCTTCAGTGCATGGCTTCCTCTCTACTTACAATTCCTCTCTTTTTGGCCACCTCCTCTGTCCATGTAGTCCTCTTCTCTGATACCTCTTTCAAGGTAGCCCATAGCTACCCCACCTTCCATGGAGTCCATTTCTGGCCCACAGAGAACATGCATAAAAAGTAGACCCGCCAAATTCCAGAACTAGAGTCTCTTTTCAATAACGCCCTCTATAAATAGTTTCAAGCATGGGTCAGGTACTAGTCCTTATGTTCCCCAATACCAAAGGAAACACATCAAGTTCTCCAGCTGATTTTCTCCATCAAATTGCTTTTATTTAATCAATACACCCTCCCCACAAGGTACAATATATTTCTCCACTCCCACTGGGTTGAAGTTTGGCCATATGACTGGTTTTGGCCAATCAGTTATGAGAAAAAGTATCACTGTATTAATTCTGAGTCAAGATATTAAAAAGCATGGGGTGCCAGGGTGGCTCAGTTGTTAAGCATCTGCCTTCAGCTCAGGTCATGATCCCAGGGTCCTCAGATCAAGCCCTGCATCAGGCTCCCTGCTCTGCTGGGAGCCTGCTTCTTCCTCTCCCACTCCTCCTGCTTGTGTTCCCTCTCTCGCTGGCCGTCTCTCTCTGTGTGTCAGATAAATAAATAAAATCTTTAAAAAAAAAAGATATTAAAAGGCATTACATTTTTCAGTTAATTTTTGTACTTCTGCCATCACTATTAAAACTTGTCCTGGGCAATTGCTGCTTTGAGAATGATGAGACACACGGGAAAAACTTGACTCAACCTACAGCTAGAAACAAACCTAATCCAACCACAGTCTGAAGCAGAGCTTCCCAACAGAGCCCAGCTTAGATCATCCAAACTGTAGTCAATCTGCAAATCCATGAAAATAAATGTTTATTGTTATAACCTAATGAGATTATGAAAGCTTCTCTTTTGTTGTTGTTATGTGGCATTATTATTACAGCAATAGCTGACTGGTACATTTGGCTTATAGTGAAAAGGAAGTATTTGCCTTCATTAATTCTCTCCAAGACACTTTCCCATATATCCAGCCTCCTGATAATTCTTACATACATGCCAGTATATAGAGGTGCGTGATGGGGTAATGCTGACAGATCAGCTTTGAAATGTTTTCTTTGCAAGTGTTCAGTTGATGGCTTAGCATATCACTTTAGAAACTGGGGGTATGTGGACACTTGTTTAGTTTGGGAATTGGAGTCAAATCTGAGATGATAAAACAAGTCATGTTTCTTATTCTCCTTTATACATCTTTATACAAAATTTGGATCATATCGTACATGTAGATTTGCAATCTGCTTCCTTTCTCTTAAAAATAGATTTCAACATTTTTCCGTGTCACTCACTTTTCCTCTATGTTTGTACAATCACTTTGAAACAATATCAGAGCGTAAAGAAGAGCATCAGATGGAGGAGGAGGCATGGCAGATGACTCGCTGGGGCCTCTTCCCGTCTACATCTGTGCTTTCACCCCATCACACTGAAGGCCTGCAAAGAATGGAGCCTAGCTGCTATCCAGTGACCCTCAGTCTACCAAGGATTGAGGTTGTGTCACATCCTTCACTGGGGCTAAGATCGTCTGGGTGCATTTAAATGCTTGATGAATAAGAAATAAATTAAAAGTTATATTAAATTCAACTGAAATAACACATTGAATTGAAACAAGGAACCACATGGGGTGCCTGGGTGGCACAGGGGTTAAGCGTCTGCCTTCGGCTCAGGGTGTGATCCCGGCGTTATGGGATCGAGCCCCACATCAGGCTCCTCCGCTATGAGCCTGCTTCTTCCTCTCCCACTCCCCCTGCTTGTGTTCCCTCTCTCCCTGGCTGTCTCTATCTCTGTCGAATAAATAAATAAAATCTTTAAAAAAAAAAAAAAGAAACAAGGAACCACAGAGAAAACAAACAAAAAGAGTTCATGCTGATTCGGGCATGAAGGCAACCCCAAAACCAAATGTGGCAGGAGATGTTTTTAAACGATATTTTAAAACTTTTCAACAAAAGCATTAAAAAGAGAAAAAAAAGTTCCTTCAACTTTTTCGAGGTTTCACGCCCAAGGTTTAGAGGTTTTTACTTCCAAGCCAGGCCTTTAGGTCTCCAAAGAAAATGAATGAACAACACAAGTTATATGACAAATGATTTATTTTACTAAACAATAAAATCAATTTTGATCTCTAAAGGGCATTATAAATAAAGTTTTCATATTTCCACTTTCCCAAAATGTTCATTCCCCTTCCCATTCTACTGTTATCACCAAAGAAAAATACTTGCCTTAAAATTTTCTCAAAATGCCCCATTTCCTTATCTTTGTCCTTGGTTCTCTTCAAACCCACAGGGTTCTTCAGGTTCAGGGGTATTACATGAACTATGGACTCTGGGAAATAATCTGAGGGTTTCAGAGGGGAAGGGGGTCAGGGGATGGGGTTAGGAGGGCACGTGTTGTAATGAGCACTGGGTGTTATACGAAAATAATGAATCATGGAACACTACATCCAAAACTAATGATGTTCTGTATGGTGACTAACATCACATAATTTTTAAAAAAGAAAGAAAAAAAAGAAAATGCATGGCTCTTCACTCATATGCAGAATTTAAGAACCAAAACAACTGAACTAAGAAAGAGACAAACAAACAAATAAAAACACTCTTAAAAACTGAGAACAAACTGGTGGCTGCCAGAAGGGAGGTGGGGTGGAAGGAGAAACAGAGAAAAGGGATTAAGAGTACAATTATCTCGATGAGCACTGAGAAATGTATAGAATTTTTGAATTGTATTTTACAACAAAACTAATATATTTGTATTTATATATATGTTAGTGACACTCCCATTTAAAGAAAAAAAGAAAATGCATGGCTATTCTCAAAAGATTTTTTTCTAAGCATACATGTAGTTGGCCATAAAGCATCCCAGAACCCTCCGGAATGATGTTAATAAGCATAATGTAAATAGAATTGATGGCCTTGAATGTCTGACTTTCTACACTGATTTTGAGGGATGATGAGAGGGAAGCACAAAGCTCCCTTCAACAGCTACCACACAATCATGATTAATATTAATAATAAAAGCTATCAATGATTGATCAATTATGCAAGCTAGACATGGTTCTGTCATTTACCCCTTATACCAAAAGCGGTCTATGAGAGATACTCTTAGTATCTGCACTTACAGATGAAGAGACTGGACCAAGAGGGTTTAGTGACTTGCCCTAGAGTCCCCGGATGGTAAGTGGTGGAGCCTGTTCTTGCCCTGACCCCAGGACACACACTCTCAACCAAGTCGTATGCCTCAAACTCCATCTCACTATCAGAAAGAATAAAAATAGCATTGGCTCTCATTCATTAAGTGCTGCTGATTATGCCCTACCTTGCTTGGCACTGACGCATGTGTGCAATGTGAACTTATTCCACACTACTGTACAAAAAAAGTCACATGGTTTTATTTGTCTAGATCAAGTTCAGTTTACCTGTGAGCCCCCAAGGGGCAGACCGGCAGGAAGCTCAACAGCAGCCAATACTGGGGGGGACCCTCCTCTTCTCTCATGTGGTACAAGTGCGCCCTCCTCCTTCCTGGTCTAGAACATTTGGGGATGGGTCCTCTAATCTTCACGTTGTCTATATGATCCCTAAACTAAGCCACCCAGTGTCTAGTCTCCCTAAGTTTATAACTGATCACACTTCACCCAAGATAATACAGCAAATAATGCCCAAGCCTCTGCCATTTCCAGAAGCCCCAAACTCCTTCTCTTCACCAAGTCATAGAAAAATCCAGTGCCAGCGTATAAGCCAGTGTTTGGGAAATCATTTTTCCAGAGGTGATGCTTAAGCATTAATACCCTCCACTCTGAGGAGCTCAAAGAGCTGTTTCAGGAGGTTGGACGCAGCAGGGGGATCTTCAATCAGCCATGGATAGAGAAAGGAAAAAGGAATGTGTTGGGCAGTTACACTATGACAGACACTTTGCCATATAATCTTCTATTTCCGCTACCAAACTGCAAGACAGAAACTATTATAATTGGTTTTTTAGATGAATAAACAGAAGATCAGGGGTGTTTTTATAAAGTCTCCAAATCATACAGCTATTTTATTCTTCAGAGATGGCCTGGTAAACACTTGTAGCAGATCTGAATAATAATGATCATTTCTTTTTTTTTCCCCAGAAAAAATGATTTATTATGTTTAGCTATGTTATATACTGTAATCAGGTTAACTACCCTTTCCTCACTAATGCCATCAGTTGTGTTTGCTTTATTTCTGTGCAGGAATGTGAGGAATCAAGAACGACAGTCATGAAGGCCAACTACGTTCAAGGTCAGCTTCGTATATGTGTTTGTTAACATATTTGAGTCTAAGGAGCTCAACTCTGATAATATTAAATTATTATGTTGCTTCACAACTGCTTACTCACAATGTTATAAAATATTCTGTATAAATAATACTTATTGTAATCACTATTTTGAAATGTATATGAAATATAATCAATACATATCAAGTATAAGTAGATATTTTTGAGCCGTTTGGGTATTTATTTTAGCACTCTTATAATCAAAATTCTCCACCAGTAAGATCGTGAATACCATAAATTTAGTGAGTATGTGACTAGAAGTTTGGTATGAATGCAAGCGTACTTATGTATTTTATGTTCACTCATTTATTCAACAAGTATTTATGAAGTATTTATCTGACATGTGCCATTTAAAAATATTTTAATGTTTGTTCTCATACATTTACTCTATGTCCCTTTATAGTTCTTAAATAAATAATGATCATTTCTTAAGTTTCCATTCTACCTAGGATTCACATAGGCACCCTACATCCATTAGTGCCTGTAACAACCCTATAGCTTATTTCGTCATCTCTGCCCAAGAGATGAGAACGTCTGGAGCTCAGAGAAGCCAAGTCCTTTGCCCAGGGTCACACATCCGGGGGAGGATGGAGCCTGCATGTGAAGCGGCCATATTAAAACCCAAAGTGATTCTCAGTCCGTGCAGAACACAGCTCTTCTCCAATCTTGAAAATGAAGTTGCGGCCCCAGTGGGGCTGGAAACTGTGGGAGAGCTGAGTGGATGAAGCGGGAAGGGACGGAGTAGTCCTGGTGCTGTTCTGCCTTACCGCTGAGTATTTTGCAGGATTGAATCACAGAACAAAAGGGCAGAGGTCTTGCTTACTTTGTTTTACAAACCACACACTGTAGAATGAGAATAATTATTAGTCATCTGGGAGGCTTGTGATGCTGGTGGCTTAGTCATTCAAGAAGTATTACAGCTCAGGCATCCGTAAGCCTCTAGGTAGAGCCTCAAGTCACTTACAGAATATTTAAGCAGGCGCCAACTTCTCAGACTCCTTGGGGCAGGGGGGAGGCAACAGACACACTTCGCAGAAGCTCTGCGGTCTTCCTCTCAAGAGATGGAAATCTTTAGGTCGATAGCATTGTGAGAAGTTCAGCAGAATGCACAGCAGTCCCTCACCGGCTTCCAACCAATTTCCTTTTCGGCAAGACAAGATACTCCAAGCAGTTTTATGTCTCCCTGGGGGCACTGGAGTTTCAATCTCAATTATGTTTGCTTGGCATTTATGAGAGATGCTATACGTGTGAGAGACGTAGGAGAGGAAAATACAGCAGGCACATAAATGGGTAAAGAAACCCAAAAAAGCACTGAAGTTGGCTTTAGGATGGAAAAGCTGAAAAGTACATGTGACCTTTAACTTGGTAGCACCACTCCAGGAAATCATTTACACCGTCAGAAAATCTTTGAGCACAAAGATGTTCATCACAATGTTACTTATCCACAGCAAAAGCACAGAACACCTACGTACCCAGCCCTCAGGCCTTGTTTGCAAGCAACGTGCTACATCCAAATAGCGGATTCGAATCTTCAAAGTGTATGTTTTTAAAAGCCTTATAACATGCAGAGAGTTATCTTATGATACCAAGCAGAGAACGGTACCGAATTTGATGTACGGTATAATCATAATCATATAAACCAAACAACCCAGTTTTTTGAAGGGAAGGGAAAAAAGACTGAAAGCAAACAGGCCCAACAATGTACAGTGGTTGCTTTGGGAACTGACTCAAAGGTCAATTGTTTTTCTTTCTATTTTTTGGCATTTTCCAAAATGTTTATAATGAGCATAATTGCTCTTATAATGGAGAAAAGCAATAAAAATTGCTGATGGATTATTTGATTGATTCT
The DNA here is from genome assembly GCF_017311325.1 of Ursus maritimus. Lineage (NCBI taxonomy): Eukaryota > Metazoa > Chordata > Mammalia > Carnivora > Ursidae > Ursus > Ursus maritimus. The sequence goes on from NW_024426996.1 coordinate 72,394,638, forward strand.
CCTTATCAACTCAGTTCTACCTATAATTAATCCATATTATCGTTGGTGACAGCAATAATCCAAGTGTTTAAAATGAACCCCCATTGGCATAGCTTGGCATTCCAAGCCTTGCTTCTCATCAAGCCCACTTCCCAGTTCAAAGTTCTTTCTTGTTATGGCCCCAAAGACAATGATACACAAATCTTTGCAGAACCAATCCTGGTCTGGCTGCCTCCCTGCTTCTGTCTTACCCATTCCTCTTCCCAACGTGCCTTTTCTCCCTCACACCATCCCTCCATGCAGCTGATTATCAAAAAGCTCAGCCCAAACACCTCAAATCTTCTGGAGTGACCCTAGGCTCTTAGGAAAATTATTTTACTTCTCAGCGTTTTGATTTCCACATTTCTTTCTCTTTTTTTTTTATTGGTTAATAACGTTTGAGACCTTTTATTTTTTTATTATGTTCAGTTAGCCACTGTATAGTACATCATTAGTTTTTGATGTAGTGTTCAATGAGTCCTTAGTTGCGATTTCCACATTTCTATTAAATGGAAATAAGTTCTACCTTGATTTTTGTTAATATTCCATAAATGTATCTATGTCGAGTATCTGGCACATAGTAGGGACCCAAAATATATCTAAATGGTAGCTATTATCTGTGTTTGATTTTCCTCTGAATCTTATCCCCAACCAGCCGCTAGCTCAGTGCCGGGCCCGAAGAAATCACCTGACGCATGTTCATTAGTTGAATAAGCACCACTGTGACGAAGCATCTCCCACAGACAAGGACATGCGGCTGTATGATTTTGGATGCTTTAACTTCATAAGAAAGCACAAATTAAAAAGCTAGTCAAAAAGAGAACATTCTTCCTACCTAGAGGATGAGTTTGATCAGCGTTGATCAGAGAGAGGCTCTGGAAAATCGCCTGCAGGCATCACCGGAAGTTCTCACTCCCAAAGCAAAGAATATCAGAAAAGAAGATGGAAAATTTCCTCATCCTTTTCCCTCCCACCCCCCATCAGGCCCCGATCTCAAAAGGAGGATTTGGCTGTTTTCAAACGAGCTTTTGCATTCTTTCAAAAATCAGCTAGATACCAATGCATCCCCACAGCTGAATAAGCACAATTAAGATGAAAGCTGTATCCTGCGGACAGCATAAACTGTGATCCAGCTGCCCCTCGGGCTTGTGTAACTTCTCCTGTTTGATGAGAACAGAAGACAAGTGGAGTGTCTCTATCCTACGTCATGCAGGGTTAGCAGCCTCAAAGTTCATTTTGAAAGGAGAGTTTCAGTGCCTGGGGACTGAATTTCATCTGGATCTTGTCTACTCAAAAAATCCACGGTTATCATGGTGGTGAAGCTCCTTCAGCTCAGCCCTTATAGAGAAACTAGCCTGATCCGTAGGCAAGTGACGTAATCTTCTTCAATCTGCAAAAGCTTGAAGCAGCTCTTTAGCATAAAGCAGTCCCTCTTAACGAAATAAAAACAAAATATTGTACAAGCTATACCATTTTGAGCATAGGTGATTCTAAGGGAGGGGTGCTTAAGGGGATGGTGAGTTGAGGAGAAACCTAGAAGTTTCAGCATAACATTTGTAAAACATCTTTTGGTTCAGTGAAAAGCAGTGTGCTTGACCAATTTTCTTCCAAATCCATTAAATTATTCATTCATTCGACAAACACTCAACAACAAACTACTTTCTGTTTGTTTTTTCATTTATTCATTAAATAAACATTTACCGAGCACAGAATGGATATCATGTACTGTCCTGTATGTTATGAGGAATATAAATAGACACTTGTTGAGTGATTACAATACACCAGCAATTGTCTAAGATCACACAGCTGGTTAGTAGTAGATCTGGCTTGTATCCAGAAGCCATGGAAGAGTCATCCAGAATACATGACCTGGAAGCCATGTATTTGACTTCATGCTCTATTGCTTCCAAAGATGTAGGATATCCAGATGTTGACATGTAAATCCTGGCCTCAAGGAGCTTAGAATTTAGGAGAGCTGACATGCGCTCTAAAGTTCAGGAATGAGTGTCAGTGACATTTGGAGAAAGAAATGATTTCTTCTTTGCTAGAGAAAGAGAGATGGCTCCTTAAAAGTGGTGGGACTCTTGATGGGCAAGCAGGATTTGAACAAGCATCACTGGGCAGAAATAGTATTCTAAGCCAAGGAAACAGCATCCGCAAATTACAAGGAAGGAAAGCAGGAGTGTGGGAGGGTGCAAGTAGCTCAGTTTGGTCAAAGCACCAGTGCGCGTGAAGAGCCACAGTGAGGGGAAAGGATGCATCTGGAGATTAAGCAAGTGTGTGCACCATATTAGCTTTTTTGGGGTACCTTCCCAGGTAATGTTCTTCTAATAAAATGTATCCTGCAAGCAGCCTCTAGCCCCTGATGAGGGTATTTGATCCATCAGAGTGAGTATTAAGGCACTCCTCTAAAAAGTCCATGAGAAAGATTCCACTTTAAAGACTTGCTAACAGGGGCGCCTGGGTGGCACAGTCGTTAAGCATCTGACTTCGGCTCAGGGTATGATCCCGGCATTCTGGGATCGAGCCCCACATCAGGCTCCTCTGCTAAGAGCCTGCTTCTTCCTCTCCCATTCCCCCTGCTTGTATTCCCTCTCTCACTGACTGTCTCTCTCTGTCAAATAAATAAATAAATAAAATCTTTTAAAAAAATAAAATAAAGACTTGCTAGTAGACTCAAGCAAGACAGTCATTCTGTAGTTTCGAAGACATTCTGTCCATCTTGGGGAACTGTTGATATAACGTCAACTCTGCAATTTTGGACAAGGAATTTGAGGAAAGGCTCCTCTCTCACTAAAAAATTTGCCTATAGGGTCTGACCCAGGGGAAGTATCTGTTGGGTTAATTCCCAGAGTAGAGGAGGGAAATAGTGCTATTCGCAATGGGTACCCACTTCATTTTGTTCTTGTCCTGTGCTCATTGAGCAACATTCGCAGACCTATCTGATCCCTCCTGGAGTGTTATGTGGGGCAGGGGAGACATGCTCAGAAGATCAGGATTATATCTATCAACATACATGAGAGAATTGGCCTTTGAGTTTGCTCAGCATGCATCAGTCCCTTCCTGCTGCCACACTGTCTGATCTGTGCTCCTACTTCAAAGGGGGCAATGGGACTTTAGATGGGGAAGGAATGCACATCCAGTTATATGATCAAGAATGGGTGTTAAGCCTGTATCAGAGAAGACTAAAGAGGGGCAAGAGGTATCTTCACATGTTTAAAACATGATCATATGTAAGGAAGAAGACTTTAAAAGACAGAACTTAAACTAATAGGCAGACTGAAATTCATACGTATTAGGTACTGGGTATTGCAGTAAATAATAAAACACACAATGCTATCTAGCTTTCACAAAACCTCTACACTACTACAGGCATTAATATTTTTTCTTTTTCAGCTAAAAATTCACATTATTTAGGAGTCTCAGAAAGATTGGGAGCTCATTTGCGGTCCCACAAATAACAAGTGATAGACTTAAATCTCAAACCTATATCAGCCTAATTCTGTCTTCTAGCTCCCTAAGTTCTGTCCTCACTATAACATGCCTTGAAGATCTTTTCTGTTAATTACCATAGGGAACAAACAGGAAGAAACTAGAGAGGCAAATTTTAGCTCATCATAAGTACTTCTGTCACACTCAACAGAATCACTTTGGGCAGGAATATTTCCCCTCTCGAGACCTCAGATTTCCCTTCTAAAAAATAAATAGTACAAATGAGTCCATCACATTTTTTTTCTTGCAGTACTCTCCATAATCTAAGACAGCATTGAACAGACAGACATCTACCTCCCTTGTATTTCTCATACGCATCGACTCTATTGGGATCAAGAGGAAGCTCTCTACAAGGCATTCAGTCACCTTCCTGCCCCAGCCCCTTCCTGTCTCTCCTTCTACCCATCCTAAACTCACATGTTCTCCTCCATCTCTACTGAACCACCTGTTGGTCTCCAAATGGAGGACCATACCTCTTAGTCTTCACACATTTCATTTCCCTCACTGGGATAAAACTAGGCAGTTGACCTTTCTACAAGTAAATATTCTTAACTATTATATTAATATTCTTAAATATTTAATATCTTAAATATTAATTAAAATATCAAGTACATTCTTTTTTTAAGATTCTATTTATTTATTTGACAGAGAGAGAGCACAAACAGGGGGAGCAGCACGCAGAGGGAGAAGCAGACTCCTAGCTGAGGAGGGAGCCCAACACAGGACTTGATCCCAGGACCTTGGGAACATGACCCGAGCCGAAGGCAGTTGCTTAAAAGACTGAGTCACGCAGGCACCCCTACATTCTTCTTTAGGTCAGTAAATAGCATATCACTTAACTACTTCATCTTCTTCTTTAAGTTCCTTTAAAATAAGATGCCATTCATGTAAGGATATTAATGACCAAGGAGAATCTACTCAACATTTCATAAAGAAGATGGAAGAGGGTGTTTATATCACATAGAACACAACATGCCATGGGAAATAGCACCATTCTCTAAGTCTTTCCTTACAGGCATCTTCCTCAGCCACAGCAATGCTGGGTCTTGTCCCAGCTATTCCCCTGGTCCCCATTCCTGTGACAATAGCATCCCTGGCTTGCTCTCTCTTTCTAATGCAGAGCAATGAACTCTGTCTACCTGATATCCTCCAAATATCCTCACCCCCTATTTCTATACTATTTCCATAGGTCAAAAGCTACTATATTAAGAATGAAAATTTTGTTTATGACTAACAAAGAGGAATTCTAATTTTTATTATATATAAAATCCAAAATAAGGATTTTATGATACATATCAAATAAAAGAGCAAGTTACATTCTTTTAAACACAGTAGGAACCACATGTAGAAATCTAAGTCAAGTGGCATCTTATTCCATTTTTTTCTAGTTATTTTGTGCCCCTCACAGAGTAGGACCCCAGTTAGCTGCCCAGCTGCCTTATATCTTTGCCCTGGTCTATGCCTGGCAAGCTCCTGCTCACATTACAAGATTTAACTGAAGGCAGCACTGTCTCTCTGTAAAGTCTGTACTCACTCCACTCACCTTCTTTCAATGCTCTCCAAATTTCATATACTTCAGTACTATAATTACTATGCAGGATCTACCAATATTTAGCATTTATCAATAATCTGTCTCCCCCCACTAGACTGTGAGCTCCTTAGCACAAATACCTTGCCTAATCAATCTCTAATTCTGCGTAGTCCCAGAGGAGGGAGTATAATAGATCCTGTTGTTTAAAAAAGTGTTTGTTATAGTAAATTGAACAATTAAGTTTTTTCCAACTGATATTTAGATAGATGGCTTGCATGCTTACCTACACAAATAAGTACATACATACATACCTATGAGTTTATACACACACACATACACACATGATCTTGATTCCAGCCAAGTCAAGAGCAAACTGACTTTGAAGGCAAAGCCTACCCAGTCCTTCTCACTTCTAACCCAGGAGAAAGAAGCTGATCTTGACCTAGTACTAAGCACAGAATTCTCTGTAGGTAGGAAAAATATGAAGGTGAAAAAACAGGAGGTGATTTGCAAAAGAAAATGAAGCACACAGCAAGCTAGATTCCCGAAGGTTCCTAAAATGGTAGTTAATTGAATCCAGTGTTCCAAGACCTTAATTTCAAACAAGATCTTTGGGAGAAACAGTCAGTTGCTCTCCCTCAAGGCAAAATGTAAACCTTTCCCTTAACTCTGAGACCTAACAAAGCTCCCAACTTCTGCCTTAATCCTTGTGCTCCCTGGGTAAGGCTGTACCTTAGGGCTTTCCAAGGCAGGCTCTGAGCCTCCCTTCCTCCTGTCCCTCCTGCACACCAGCTTCTTAGTAAAACCCTACAGGTATTACTTAATCCAAAGCTCTCTGCATAAAAGCACCAGACTTCCCAGACATGAGTCCCTGCCAACCTGACCCAGGCCATATGTCATCCCCAGGTCTTGATTCGGAGCCACCATCCAGAATGAAATCTCTCCCTCTCTTCTAGCAGTTTGGTGCATCCTTATTCTCATTTCCTTGTTCCCTCTCGTGCTTTCATTCACTCATTCATTCAAAGGAGATATTTATTGAATATTTACTCCGTTAGGGCTGAAGATACGCAGAATAACTAATAATAATAACAACAACAGTCGCTGAATTTATTGCACACTGTAACAAAAATTAGATAAAGAGAAGACAAAATCTGGATTATTCTCTGTCTCACTGAATCCTCACAAAGATCCTTGGCATTGGTACTGTTAGCAATGCCACTTCACAAATGAGGAAACAAGGGGTAATGAGAGCAAATGACTTTCTGTATCCATTTAAGATTTTATCTGCAAGTAACAGAAAATCAACTCAATGTAGCTTAAACAATGAGGGAAATCTTTTGTCTAAGGCAAGAGTCACAACGGAGGAGGTAGCCCAGGATTGGTGACTTCATATCTGCCAGGCACCCCACTTCTCAGGTGGGGTCTCCTCACAACTGCAACAAGGCTGTAGGAGTTGCATGAGATTCATCCAAACACAATAATTCAAAGGAAAAGAGCAAGAACACAACTTTTCTTAGTGTCTTTGTTAGTTTCCTAGGACTTCTATAACTAAGTACCATAAATTGGGTGACTTAAAACAACAGGAATATAATTTCCTCATTGTTCTGAAGGCCAAAAGTCTGAAATCAAGGTGTCAGTAGGGCCATGCTCTCTCTGAAGGCTCTAGAAAAGGATCCTTCCTTGCCTCTTCCTAGCTTCTGGTGGTTGCCAGCAATCCCTGGCATTCCTTGACTTGTAGATGCATCACTCCAATCTCTGAGTCTGAGAGACTGTTTTCCTTGTGTATGTCCCCTGTCTCTTTTTCCCCTCTTCTAAGGACATTAGTCATGTTAGATTTAGGGGCCACCCTGATCTTAACTTGATTACATCTGCAAAGATCCTATGTCCAAAACAAGGTTACATTCATAGGTACCAGAAGTTAGGATTAAACATATCTTTTGGGGAGACAAATTCAACTCACAGCAATGTCTTATTGTAAGAACTAGAAAACCTCCCCTGAAAGCCCCCTCATCAGTTTCCCATATCTCATTGTTCAGAAGTGCATTAAGTGCCCAAACCTAAGGCAATTAGTGCATAGCGGAAAAAGGGCAAACCATGATCGGCTCAGACTAGTCATAACCCACCATAAGGCCTGGGACACAATCTTCCCCAAAGAAGTATGTGGCTGAAAGAGACTAGATACTTGAACATCATTAAGGAAGAAGGAAATGCAAATTGACGAAATTGATGTCTCTAGGAAAAGCAACCAACAGTGTCTGTTGCACTTGTCCATGGTCCCCCGTGAGTGTCTGATTCCAGAGCTTCAGGTCTATGAGCTCTCAAACCTCCATTTGAACATCTGCTATGGTACCATTCCTTACAGTCTGCAAAGCTCTGTACTGTGGGATTTGTAGATACCCTCTCCTTTAATCCATATGACAATCCAATGAGATACATTGCATGATTACCCTTATTTTAGAGATGAAAAACTGAGGCATCGAGCCAAAGGTTGCACAGCTCTTGGAGGTAAATGTTTATGAAATGCAACAGTGTACCCCCAGACTGTGGGCAATTCATGGCCAAAAACTATATCAAACTCATTTTTATGAACCCGACACCCAGTACAATGCCTGGTACAGAAAAAAGGTGTTTGGTAAATATTTCCTTACATGAAAAATCCTAGCTCTTCCCTCCCAGGAAGCCTTGTTGATTTTCAAGAGGACAGTTGAATCTAATTTCTGCAAAACATTGATTTCTCTGTTATCAGGTCCACCATCATGACTAAGAAATACTTCTTTGCACACCTCAATGGAACTTGGTTATTTTGATTATGGAAGTTAACGTAGAAGGTAAGGTCCTTTGTTCCCTTTGGCTTGACTGAGACTTACAAATGCCTCCTGCCTCCTGCTTCATAGATAAGCAGCCAGTTGTCTTTTTCTTGGGAAAGAAATGCCCACCATGTAATCCATCCCCCAAATTCTTTACGATAAGTGCTCTGATTAGAAAGTCCTGTATCCCATGATAGGGAAGAGACAGGAAAACCTGGCAAGGGCAGAGCCTGAATAGAAGTGTCAGATGCTTCTTTTGTCCAGTTAGGTAGGAAAAAGAGCACTGGTCTTAAACTCATACTGAATCCTTTCTTAGTTCAGCGGCTAAGTAGCCTGACTCATGCACTTGGGCAAGTCGCTTCCCTCTGCAGGGCTTAGTTTCCTCATTTGTCAAATGAAGGTGTTAACTAGATCATGTTTAAGTTCACTTCAGCCATGACATTAAAAGCTTGGGAACCATGTCTTCCTAAGTTTACTATGAGTAATACAACTCTGTTTCTCTCTCTGTCTTTATTTCCTATACCTGTTTGTTAATTTACGGATCTGGGGAGCAGGTTACAATAACATGGAGGATAACAAGTTAAAATTATGCTTCCATTGAATAGTTTGGTTTAAAATTTCTCTCATTGTCATTATCTTCTTTCTTATGACGATCTTGTGAGGCTACTAACTTTCTCACTTTTAAAAATCAAAAAACTGGAAAAGTATGATCTTACAGTATGATCTTACCAATGTAAGTCAGCTAACAAGTACCAAATCCAGACTTGAAGTCAGTGGTTAGTTTCCAGTTAGTACCCTATGTCTTCAACACACAGACTCTCACAGCACAACTGCTACAACAATCGTAGGAGAATCCCAACTTAACATTTATCCCAAGGAGAGGATAGAGTGTGGGTAGAATCATTAACCTGGATCACAAATGCCTTTGTTATTTTAGAATTAAGCTATAAATCATCCACAAGGAATCTAGTATAAGGAAAACTGTCTACAAGCAAAGTTGTCTGAAAGACAATGAGTTGCTTTGAGAGATAGTGAGCTTTCCATTATAGACAATATTTGAGCATAGGATAAATAAATGCCTGGTGAGACTATAGGAATTGGACTTTGGATAAGAAATTGTGTTCAATTTTCTGTGAGATGTCATTTGTACTGAGATGATTTGGAGACTTGTGAGCTTGTCTGGAGTTGTTTTTCTGATGAAAATAAGTAAATCTATATACCTGCAATGAACAATTGGAAGTTGAAATTAAAAACACAACACCATTTACATTAACATCAGAAATATATTAAATTTTTAAGTACAAATCTAACAAAGTATATGTAAGTTCTATGTGAGGAAAAGTACAAAATGCTGACAAAAAAAATCAAAGATCTAAATAAATGGAGAGAGATTTCATGCTCATGGATATGAAAACTCAAGACTGCCAAGATTGCAGTTTTTCCCAACTTCATTTATAGATTCAACACAATCCCAATTAAAATCCCAGAAAGTCATTTTATTGAGATCAACAAACTAATTCTAAACTTAAAGTGAAAAGGCAGAAGACCCAGAAGAAAAACAAAGTTGGAGGACTGATCTGACCTGATGTCAAGACTTAGTATAAAGCTACAGTAATCAAGACAGTGTGATTTTGAAAAATCACAATTGTGAGGAAAAAAAAGAAGAAGAATAGATGCAAAAGTTAATAGAACAGAATAGAAAAGCTCAGAAATATAACAATGACCCAAGCAAATATAGTCAACTGACCTTTGACAAAGGAGCAAAGGCAATTCAATGGAGAAAAACAAATAGTGCTAGAGCCAAACAGATACATAGAGATGAATCTTACACTTTTACAAAAATTTTATAAAAATGAATTCAAAATGGGTCATAGATCCAAATGTAAAATGTAAGGCTATAGAAAATAACATAGGAGAAAATCTGGGTGACCTTGAGTTTGGTGATGACTTTTAAGATTCAACACCAACAGAACAATCCATGAAAGAACAAATTGACAAGATGGACTTCATTAAAATTAAACACTTGTGCTCTATGAGAGACACTGTTAGTAGAATAAAAAGACAAGTTGCAGACTGAGAGAAAATATTTACAAAACACATATCTGATAAATGACTTGTAGCCAAAATATACAAAGAACACTTAAACCTCAAAAATAAGAAAACAAATGACCCCATTTAAAAATGGGGAAGTGATCTGAACAGATACCTCACCAAAAAGATATGCAGATGGCAAATAAGCATATGTCATTAGAGAATTGCAAATTAAAATGCTAGGAGCAACCGCATAAAATACCTACAGACCAATTAGAATGGTCAAATCTAAAATATTGACATTTGTGACAACATGGATGCTAAGTGAAATAAGTCGGATTGAGAAAGACAAATACCATAGGATTTCCTTTATATGTGGAATCTAAAAAAAAAGAAAAGAAAAAAAGAACAAACAAAACCAAACTCTTAGATACAGAGAACAAACTGTGGTTGCCTGAGAGGAGATGGGCAGGGAGATGGGCAATATAGATAAAGGGGATTAAAAGGTACAAACTTCCAGTTATAAAATAAATAAGTCATGGAAATGAATAGTACAATAGTCAATAGCCAATAATATTGTCGTAACGATGCATGGTTACAGATGGTGACCACATGTGTGGGGAGCATTGAGTAGTGCATGGAACTGTCGAATCACTATGTTGAACACCTGCAACTAATATAACATCGGATGTCATCTCTGCTTCGATAATAAATTTAAAAAAAATACATAAATGAGTAAAATACTAACCACACCAAATGTTGTCGAGAGTACAGAGCAATGGGAACTCTCATTCATGGCTGGTGGGACTGCAAAATGAAACAGCCACTTTGGAAGATGGTTTGGCAGTTTTTAAGTCTACAGCCCAGTAATTATGCTCCTAGGTACTTCCCCCGGATGAATGAAAACTCACATCTTCACAAAAACCTGCACGCAGATGTTTATAGTACTTCATTCATAATGACCAAAAACTGGAGGCAGCCAAGATGTCTTCAGTAGGTAATGGGTAAATAAACTGTGGTCCGTCCAGACTCTGGAATATTATTCAGCACTGAAAAGAAATGAGCTAGCAAGTTAGGAAAAGACATGGAAGAAACTCAAAGACACATGGCTAAGCAAGAAGCCCGTCAGAAAAGGCAACCTACTGCATGATTCCAACTCTGGTATTCTAGAAAAGGCAAAACTCTGGAGACAGTAAAAAGATTTCTGGGTGTCACAGATTCAGAGAGAGGGAAAGAGGGATGACTATGTGGACCACAGGGAATTTTTAGAGCAGCGAATCTATTCCATATGAGACTGTAATGGTGGGTACATGATTATATTCACCTGTCAATGCCCACAGACCGGACGACACCAAGATTAAATCCTAACATAAAGGATGGACTTTAGTTAATAATAACATACCAATGTTGGTTCATCAATTTTAACAAATGCACCACAGTAATGCAAGATGTTAATTATAGGGGAAATCATATAGAGGCAGGAGAGGGAGGAGATAGTTAATGTGCTCTGGGGTGTTCTAGCTGAAACTGCACGCATACATGTTTTGAAATCCTGACAGCTAGAAGCATGCCCCTGACATTTGCAAGCTGCCAGCAATTCTGCTTCGCCGGAGGTAGAGGCTTGAATTTCTCCATGAAAGAGGACAGTGCCTTCGTTAAGGGAAAAATGCGTATAGGACATTTTAATTAGACAAAGGGAAAGTGGGACCTCTTCTGAAATAGAAAGTCCCAAAGCAATGAGACACCAGTCACCTCTGTGAGACATGTTCCCCAGTCAAGGGTTTACAGGGAGCCCCCTGGGGATTCTCCCTCAATGTGTCCAGAAGGTTGAGGGCTGGATATGGGTTAGGAGAATTTCCCTTTTCAGAGCACTCCCTCTCAGGACAATAAACTGGGCATGTGTGTGGAGACAGGCTAGGCTAAGGGGAACGTCTTAGTGCAGGTCGCCCCCAGGGAGAGACTTGGGCCAAGGAAGCTGGGAGCTGCCACACCTTATAACAGTCACCTGCACTGCCAAGCCCTTCTCATTTCACAAGCCTTCGGTAATGTTTTAGGAACAGCATTATGGAGAATTAACGGACAAAGCTTAAGTTTGTGCTTAAGGGAAAGCAGTATGGAGGGAGTCAGCCCTGAGGAAAGGCAGACTCGAGTAAGCCAGAGGCAACAGGAACGTTCTCAAAACCCCAGAAAGGCAGGTCAGTGTTTGTTTAAACAGCACAGACAATAGGGCTATGGAGGTTCTGAAGAGGGACAATATGGTCTGTGAGCTGGGGGGATGGGGGAGAGCTAGTTCCATCCAGAAACATCATTTGATACATTTTTTCTGGTCAATTTGGTAACAAAGAAATTGTCCCCTTGTGCAAAGTTTGGAACCAGTTTGTCAGCCAGAAGATGACACCACACGCACACACACAAACTCACTCACTCACTCACTCACCATATGCTGTGTAGCTTTTGAAGGAGTCACAAAGTACGTCTGGCTCCCTCTAAAGTTATTTTTCCTTCCCAAGCTTAAATGCAAAATTGTGCTTTCATATTTCTTTCAGTCCAAGTCCTGTGGATCTACTTAATAAGATTCAGACTTTCATTCTTTCTACCTCAGGAACTGAAGAAATGAAGTCTCCAGGGGTCAGCCCTGCTTGAATTCTCTGCAGACTTGACAATGGAAAAGTTCAAACATTATGGCCTCCAGTCATTTTCTAAAACAAACAAAACCAAAGCAAGCCTTGTAGGCTCTTTCATGGTTTACATGACTAAAACTCTCTCTTTCTCATTTTTTTTCTTGGTTTAATTTTTTCCTCCCTCCTCCACACAGTCTTCAAAAATATGTGAGTCATGTATACACTTGGACCTCAACTGACAATCCCCCATGTATCAGTGTGAAATGGCAGTAAGCAAATTAAGCAAAAGTTCTGGCTGGAGAGATAACTCGAGGTGGAGGGCTGCCGGAGAGCCGCCTTTTCAGTTCTGGTTTCTCCTAAGGAGGGAGGGCGGGTGGGAGGCCAGAACCAGAGGAATGAGGCAGCTGACAAGGACAAAGCTCATGGCCAAATCCAGAAGATGATCTGAAGACGCAGGAAGCTGGAGCAAAGCCAAAGCTGTCAGCACCCTGCATGTGGAGACCTTGGTGGTGGAGGGAGGAGAGCACCTGAGAGGAGGCAAGAGGCCATCACAGGGACTAATCTAGCCAAGGGGCTGGTCTGTGCAGTCTTTGCAGTGAGGTTAATCAACTTCCGCAGACCCATGACCTCTTCCCTGAGTAGCCCCACCACCTCCCTGCCTTAACTGAGGATTGGCTTTTCGCTGGTAATACCAATTCCTTTGCAGCCACCTCAGGTGGAATCTGCCCGTTCTCAACACATCTCTCCACATTTCTCAGAGCTGGGATCAGCATGCTGGCCCCCACTGCCACCCCACCTGCCTATGCTCTTGTGTCAAAATCCCTTTCTTCCTGTGACTTAGGTCCCCCGGGTACCACAGGCTCTGACCCCCCGATGCTGTTTCTAACCAGCACCTGGCCATTATTCCTCTGTCAGAGGTCTAAATGATGGTTTGGTGGTGTTGGTTGTATCTGGCCCACAGACTTCACTTCGTCCCATATCACCTCAGGGGCAACATCTACAACGGCCAGCCTATATCATGGTCGAACTTCTCAGGTCCATGTTCCCCCATCTCAAAGTCTCTCTTCTCTTCTCCATACAGCATGTATTTCCACTCAACATTCAACAAATAGTAACCAGCATCTACCAGCACCTACCATTCACTGTTCACTGGGTATGGTGCTGGGGACGCTTAAGTGAACACAGTCCTTACCCTCAAGGAGCTTATAAACTAATGGGAGACAAAGTCATTTAGATGAAGAACACAGAGACATCCAATCTGGCAGGAAGGGTGGGGCAATAGAGCCCCCTCTCAGTAGAAGCTGGACCTACAGTATTGAGATGGTAGATAACCCATCTGGGCTAGAGAAAGACCCCGACAGTGGAGCCCATCAGAGGGACCCAACTCCAGTAGAAAATAGGGGGAGATTAGTATTAGCTACATTGTGTCTCACAAAGCCTGTTAAGGTTCAGATTAAGTCTCTAAATGAGGGGGGGCTGATTATTAAACAGAAATCAAGGCAGAAGCTTAGTCATAAGCATAGGATCTTATTCATCTCTGTAACCTGGCACCTAATACTATACTAGTTCATGGCAGGTGCTCAGTAAATGTTTTTTAGACAAAACTCATTCATCATGAACATAATAAGCAGGATAAGAGATAGAGGGAAAAGCTACAGAACAATCTACAGGGCACGAAGCAGTCAGGCTTGATTCCTAAGCAAGACCAAATCTAGATCCCAGTTACCTTTGTATGGGGCTCCTAAAATACTCCACCACTTGGTTTCCAGGGACCCAGCCTGGCTGAGACTACAGGTGGGAAGTGATCAGCATCAGGAACTGGATGGCCATGGGACGACCAGGGCTCACTCAGGCTCAGTCTAGATTGGAAGCAGTATGTGGCAGTAAGAGGAACCCAAAGCCAATCCAATCCATCTTCCGACTGAAGCCTCTTCTACACCTTTTGTTGTGATGGGAACAAACCTGCTTATTGGAATATGGACCACCGCACTCTAAAGCAGCACCTGCCCAACCTGGGCCCCCAGCAGAGCCCCCAGACCCACGGAGGTCTTCCAAGGTGACAAGAGGATTCATGAGGCCATTTCTCCCATCCTTAAATCCTAACTGAATTTAATTTAAAGCTGTACAGGCTAACCAAAGTATCCTTGTTTTTCACTCAAATTAGAACCAACTCAGAGTGCTAATACGAGTCATGTAGATCAGAAACTATGATTAGAGGTGATACGTGCATTTGATTAAATTTAAATGGAAAAGCAAATCAAATATTTATCATTAAGTACAGTTTGCTTGACAAAATCTTTCGAAACATGTTGTACTTTGCAGGGAGTTAATAAAAGAGGCCTCTTCGGTGCAGAAAAGTTGAAATCATTTGACAAAAGGCAAGAAAAGGCTCATATATTTCATCAGCTCATTACACGAGGCCAGAAGCATCTCATTCCTTGCCTGAGGAGATGCTGAGATCTTGGTCTCTTCTCCAGAGAACAGCATAGTTTAGACAGGGGGAGGCTAGGTTACAAATCCAGCATATATCCTGTCTTTTCTATACAAAGCATATCTGAGGGTAATCAGAGAATTAATGAAGGGTCCACTTCATAGAAGTATTCAGCTGTAGCCTTTGCCCATGGTTCTCTGCATCATTTAATAAGAGAACATGAGCTTGAGATATTAAAAAACCTGGATTTGAAACCCAGCTCTCCTACACATTATGTTCCCGACTTTCGACACATGCATCATGGAAGACATGCAACCGCAAGTATCAAAAATGCCAGTAAACGCTGGCTTAGAAAACTGGGGTTTGTGTATCACGAATAACAGGAAGTCAGCTACAGTAATCTCAAAATGGAACAATTCCATGAGAGCATCATCGAGAAACTGCCTCCGATCCAATTTCTGCTCCTAGGTGAATATGAGTGTAAGTGTTCCTCTTCTTTTTGGCATGATCATGATTACTCCTCCAGCCATTGCATCCGCATCCCAGGCAGGGAGTAGATATTTTTTTCTTCAAATAGAAATAAAGACCTAAAATTAAAAATTAGTGAATCCTATTGAAACCCATCTGATATGTTAAAATAAGTTCAGATGTTTTGGTTATAAACATAGTTAACAAGACATTTAAATGGGTTAATAATGAGGAGGAGAAGAGGGGAGGAAACATAGAATGAAAGAAGGGAGCAGAAGTTGAAGAAGGAATAAAGAGATGACGGCAGAAAGGTTAAGGAGAAAAGTCTCCTTGATTGCTTTTGCTCTTTTGAAAATTGGTAAATAAAAGTAAAAGCAATCAAGCATTTATCCTGCCTTTTCTGTACAAAGCATACCTGAGGGTATTCAAAGTCTTAACGAGGGGGTTCTCTCTATGGCAGTATCACAGCTTAGAGGAAAAGTGAAGACTGATAAAATTAGAACCTCACATTTTGTGGGGCACCTGGGTGGCTCAGTCAGTTAAGAGTCTGACTCTTGATTTCAGCTCAGGTCATGATCTCAGGGTTGTAAGATCGAGCCCCATGTTGGGCTCCGTGCTCAGTGGGGAGACTGCTTAGGATTCTCTCTTTCCCTCTGCCCCTCCCCACCTCTAAAATAAATAAATAAATCTTTAGAAAAAGAACGTAACATTTTGTGAACTCAAAAGAAATAATGGATCCAGGCAATCATCATGAAGCACTGCTAATGTCACAGAAAATCCATTACATGCAAGGGGAAAAATACATCATCTTCTAAAGATTGTGGTATTCTTGCTAAAAACTCCAACCTGAATCTATCAAACTTCAAAATCTAACTTTACTGGAAATAGAGAGGCAGAGAAATGTGATAAATAATGCCATGGGGATTCAATCAGCAAAGTCCAGAACATGGGAAAGGCTACATAGGAAAGGCTACAGGCCAAACAAGCAGTTTTCAACAAATAAATTACATGGGGAATAAAAAACTAGAGGAAGAGAAAGAAGAGGGTTTTTTTTTAAATTGAGGCATATCCAGCAATTGCACTGTATGACACTTATTGGACTGTTGATAGAAAAAAACTATAAAAAGAATATAAAATAATTGGAGGAATTTGAGCACTGACTCAGTATTTCATGATTATAAGAAATTATTTTTAATTATTTAGATGTAAATATAGTATTGTCATTACATTTCCTTAAAGAGTACTCCCCTAAAAACACACTGAAACCTGTATGGATTAAATTATACAATGTCTGGGATTTCCTCCAAAATAATTCAGGGGGGAGGAGGAAAGTGAATGTAGGCACACATGTAATAACATTGGCCATGAGCTGGCAACTTGAAATTGCATCATGGATGCAAGGGAGTAATTTATGACATTATGCTTTCTACTTTTTATGTGTCTGAAATTTTCCATAATAATTTTTAAAATGCTAACCAACCTCAGAATGAATAACATTAGGCAAAAATACCACTGAACTTAGCCCAAAGTGAATAAACCATTCCGAGCCAGTTATTTCCCTCAGAACTGGCAGAGATGTTTCCCCAGTGCCCTGGGGAGCGGGAGTGGGGGGATCTTGAAGTCGATATCAGAACCAGAGAGCCCTTCAGCAGAAAGGAATAGTATAATAAAACCTATGATTTCTATGCAAGAAATTTCTATGAAAGAAATTATCTTTTCTGCGTATCCTCTTCACAAAATCCGAAATTAAAAAAAAAAACCCTCTAGATTTTATTATAAAAACCTGAACCGTATGATCTTACCTTGCCACAAAAATCAAAGTAGGATTTCCCCACATGATCAAAAGCAGGTAAAAAGCTCCTTGGTAATGTTGACTTTGCAAAGCATCTTTTTTTCTCTCTCTCTCTTTCCAGGTACGCTCCAAGTTACACATTCACATATATTTTCACATAATTACAAGGTTTTAAAGAAAAGAAAATGTGACCCTAGAGAAGTCAGATAGTTTTCAAGATATTCTAAATTAAATTTGTGCATTCACTTAGTCCACAAATATTCGAGTGCCTACCCTCCACTGAACATTGTCCTGGGTTTTAAGAGATGGTACTGAGGAAAAAGAAGAGGTTCATTTTTTGTCTGGTGGAATTTCCCACATGGAGAGACCTCAGGAGACAGAGTGTCCACCAAAAATGCCCTTGAATAAGTATACCTGACAACCTACGTTCATAGCAGTATTGTTCATAGCTGCAAAGTTCATAGCTATTGTTCTCAATAGCAGAGAGGTGGAAGCAGCCCCAGTGTCTATCAACAGATGAATGTGTAAAAAAAAAAAAAACTGTGGTAAATACACACAATGGAATATTATTTGGCCTTAAAAAGGAAGGACAAGGGGGGGTGCCTGGGTGGCACAGCGGTTAAGCATCTGCCTTCGGCTCAGGGAGTGATCCCGGCATTATGGGATCGAGCCCCACATCAGGCTCCTCGCTACGAGCCTGCTTCTTCCTCTCCCACTCCCCCTGCTTGTGTTCCCTCTCTCGCTGGCTGTCTCTATCTCTGTCGAATAAATAAATAAAATCTTTAAAAAAAAAAAAAGGAAGGACAAGGATGTTCTGGCACCTGGTACAAATGGATGGACCTTGAGAACAAAGTGAAATAAGGCAGTCACAAAAGAACAAACACTGCACGGGTCCACTTTCAGGAGGCATCTAGAATCGTCAAGTGTATACAGATGGAAACTAGCACAGTGGTTGCCAGGGGCTGGGGGCGGGGGAATAGGGGCTTATTGTTTAATAGAGTTTCCGTTTCAGTTTTGAAAGAGGCAAGGTGTTCTGCGCAGGGATGATGGCGGTGCTTGCACGACAATGTGAATGCTTTCAGTGCCACTGAAACTGTACCCTTAAAAATCGTGGAGGTGCTAAATTATATGTTATGTGTATCTTACCACAATTATTATTTTTTTAAATTACAGCCTGCAGTGAACACCACCAAGAAGAGTTACATAGCTGTTCAAGAGAACACTATGGGCTGCCTCCCAGTGTTTCGTCCCCATGCTGTCCTTCCCAATATACCTTATATTTGCTTAAGGGTCTACTTCTCCCACACATAGTCATACCAATACCTTCTCTGCCTCTTTTGGTGTATACAGATTAGTCCAAGCCAATCACACCATGATGCTGTTCCGACAGCTATCACTGATCTGAAGAGTGCTTTGGCACATGAACTACATGGGTCCAGTAATATTGAAGTAAAACATTTATATTCCATGGTTGGAAGAGATGGAAACAAGGAAGCACGCTGGTTCCATTTGCTGCTGGCAACCATTTTGTAAACATGAGGGGAAGCCACTTCGGGCTGAAGGTAATGCAGGAAGCAAATCATAGAAAAACTCAAAGGACCTGGTCACAGAGAGAAGTCACTGACATTGCTAAGCCACCGAAACAACCAACTCCGTAGCCATTCCTACCTCTAGACTTAGTGTTTCATGAAATAGGACATATTCCTATTATAAAAGTTTAAGTTAAGTCTCTGATAGTTCAACCCAAGTCATCCTTTCTGAAGTAATACTACCAAAGAAGCAACAAATAGGAGTAACTGTTCTAGTTGTAGAATTCAAGACAAGTAACATGCAGGCCCAGGCAACAGCATATGCAAAGGCCCTGTGGCAAACGGAACGGAGTTCCTGTCCTGGAGTTCCAAGAAGGGAAGGAAGTCCAATCTGGCAGAAGCTCAGAGGAAGGGGGTGAGAAGTGAACAATGTTATCAGAAGAGGTTGAGAGATGGGGAGGAGGTGCCAGATTCTATATGTTAAGTCATACAAAGATTTGGGTTTTAATCCTAATATCAGGATCCTGTGAAGTGTTTTATAACATCATGAGGACATGCTCTGATAGGCGTTGAGTAGACACTACAATGTGTAGAACTGATTGGAGGAAGGTCAATAAGAACACGGAGAAATGAGTATCTCAGGCCACTGATGGCAGCCTAGGCCAGGGCAGTGTGAGGAAGGTAGAGAAGTGTGGACAGATTTGCAAGATTTCGAAAGGCAGTGTTGGTGGAACACATGTTGTGGAAGAAGAGGGAGGTGTCAGGGGTGATTTCCAAGTGCCTGGATGTAATGGGATGAATGTGAGTGTTTTTGTTATGGCAGGGGACACTAAGAGACAACCAGATTTGGAGACAAAGATCTTGAATTATAAACAAGGATAGAACTAATACCTAACAAACTTGACTCACTAAGGTAGCATTCTTATTTTTTTTTAAAGATTTTATTTATTCATTTGAGAGTGAGAGCGCATGAGAAGAGGGGAGAGGCAGAGGGAGAGGGAGAGGGAGAAGCAGACTCCCTGCCAAGCTCGGAGCCTGATGCTGTGGGACTCGATCCCAGGACCCGGAGATCATGACCTGAGCCAAAGGCAGACACCTAATCATCTGAGCCATCCAGGTGCCCCTAAGGTCACATTCTTAATTAATTATAACTAATAGAAATCAATAGTAGTAGCTACCATTTACTAAGCATGTATTCTGACTGGGTCACACAGTCACTGCACTGTAATTATAGTCGTCATTGCAGCAGACTGTATTTTCCCACGAGCCCCTCAACAATGTCTCATACTCCACGGTAACGCCACCTTACCCCTGCTCCCATCCGGAGGTGATGTCTATGTCCCCACCTTGAATGTGGGCAGGCTTGTAACTACTTCAACCAATAGAATAGGTCAGTAGTGCTGCTATTTGATCTCTGAGGTTAAGTTCTAAAAAGCCACACATTCTGACAAGTACTTTTGGGACACTTATTCTAGGGGAAGCCAGACCATATAAGTGGTCCAACTATTTTGAGACCACCAAGCTGGGGAGTTCACACCCAGGTACTCTGGTTGCCAGATTTCATTGAGCTCTTGGCCAACAGTCAATGGCAGCTTACCAGCCAGGTGCGGGGATCACCTTGGAAATATACCATCCAGCTCCACTCCAGTCACCACCACTGTCGCCATGAGGAGCAGAAACAAGCCATCCCCATCGAGCCTTTCCTAAAAGAAAATAATAGCTAACTGAGCAAAATAACTGATTATTGTTGCTCTTTTCTGGCAAGTAAGTTTTGGTGGAGTTTATAAGGCTCTCTCCACCATGATATAGGTGAAGAAATGGAGACTGACAGAGATTAATGTAACTTGCCCAGGGTCACAGAGTTAGTGAGCACGGCAGCCAGAATTAAAACTAAATCCCTCTGGCCCAGAACCTGGGTTATTTCTTAAATCTCATTGCTGTCCCACTCCTGGTCACATCCCAAAATTAAACTGCTATTTCCATTTTAAATCTTGTATCTTATCCCAAAGCATGTCTTTGAACCCAACCTCAAATACATGCATTTTGAAAGCAATCTATTCCGCTTAAAAACAACAACCTGTCAGTAAACCAGAGAGATTTGCAAGTGCTTAAAAAGTTGTGTGTGTGTGTGTGTGTGTGTGTGTGTGTGTGTGTCTCCCATCCCTCTTCCCAAGCAGTAGGGAATTGATAGGGAATTAAAACAGACAACTTCCATTTTCTTTCAAGAGAGATTTATGACCACTGTCTACAGAATTTCAAGCTGTGAAGTGACCTGCAAAACAAACTGTTTTAAAATAATATGTTTAAAGCAAAGCAGTGTTACGTACAATTAATGTAAAAATTATCAGAAGTGATAGTTGCTGAGAAAAAGTGAAAGTAGAGAAATATGAGTTACGAAGGAGCTGGCATTTCAAGAAGCAGTGATCCATCAGCAAGGAGCACAAATCAAGGGGGTAATCAGGTCTGTAAATGACTTCAGAGTAACTTCTACTAACCAGACATCTCAAAGTGGAACTCAATCCCTTTGTCACTGCCTTTGTCCAGCCCTTAGGATTTCACCCATATCCCCCAGAAGCTTCCATTAGGTGGTCGCTCTGTCCCCCAGCCTCACCAACAGTTTTGCACAAACATCCCACACCCCACTCCCTCTGCTGGGAATGCTCAACGTCTGCCCCTGGCCAGGATGAACCTTTCTCATGCTACAGATTCCCATACGCCAGTTCCTCAGCGCTGCATCCCTGCTGGGATCCCATGAAATGATATACAGAAACTGCTGTGCCAGGTAAACCTCGTCCTGGTCTTGCTATGTGCGCTCAGACGACAAATTCTCACCTTTGTTCCCCAGACCGAGCTTTAGCCGTCTTCGAATCCTTTCTGAATGGCATGCTGTATTCTTCAGAGTTCTCAGATGCCTGCAACGGAAACAGACATTGGCTGCTGTAGACAGAAAAGGAAAGTATGAAAGGATATAAATAGCTCACAATTTCAGGGAGCACTGGAGGACCAGGCTTGGAGCTACATAGCCAAAGCTGTACCTCAGAAGGGAGACTCATAAGGAAACCTGCAGCTGCTTGACCAAATAGGGTGTAAAGGGGGAACTAATAGGGTAGGGAACAATACCAGAAGCTTGGGGGACCAGGTGTGACAGTCCAAGAGGTGATGCGGGTCTGAACTCAGGCAGGCGTTATTGAGATGGAGTGAGCAGACAGGTTCAAGAAACTATTGAAGTGTGGGCTGACAGAACCTGCAGATTGCTAAGAGGGCTAAGGGAGCAGGGGCATGCTCAGACCACTCCCGAGCTGCCGGCCAGCTCCTGGGATGGATAGCAGTTTCACCAGCAGCAGTAGGGAATGAAGAGATGGGTGTGGGGCTGGATGGCAGAGGGATGGGCTGAGAGCTGTCTGGGACACACTCAGGTAGAGGAAACAGTGGTTCTATCAGTGAGCACGTCCATCACGCAGACGGACTAAGCTAAGGGAAGACACTGGGAACGGTACACAGAATGGGTGCGTAAGAACGTGCTGGTGTTTGAAGTCAGCGGAATACACGAGACTGCCCAAGGAGCGTTTGTGGTGAATAAAAATGGATCAGTGCCGGAACCGGGGTGGCCAACTCATCCCAGTGTGCATGACATTTTCCAGGTTTTAGAACTAGAAGTCCCACATCATAGAAAACTCCTCAGTCTTGGGCAATTCAGAACCCACCGTGTAGGGAGCAAGAAAAAACATGAGAGGAAGATGATTTGCCCAAGGTCATCTAGCCAATGGGCTGCAAAACCATGCCTAGAACCCAGACTTCCTAACTCCCAGGTACTCTTCAGAGTCTGCTGGACAAACACTAAATTGAATGAAACCAGGAAGAGAGTGAAGTACTCTGGTCCGAACCCTAGACTCCTGACTCACTAGGTATATGACATCAGGCAAACCAGTGACTCTGAGACTTAACTTTCCCTACCCAAAGCGACAAAGTTTATACATGTATATTCCCTAACCCCAGAAAGAAATGTGAGCTCAAATAAAAACACAGAGGCGATGAAAGGCGAAGACTCTGCAGGCAAGCTGACAAGAAAGGGAAAGAACCATGGATGAATGTACCTGTCCCTGATTCAGGAATCTAAGCCCAGGGGCGCTGGCCCTCTCCTGGCCCAGCCCTTGCACTGGTTTGAAAAGTTTAACCCTCACTAAAGTGTCCTCATCGCTCCTGTGAAAAATATGGTCCCACTACTAAAACTGTCTGGAGTAAGATATATGTCTCCCAGAAAATGCTAGTGGATTTATCACAACTGGGCCATTCATCTGTTAAAAAGCAGAATGGCATTTATTGCCAATTGCTCCCTTTATAGGAGGAAAGAAACAGGGAGCCTAATAAGCTTGCTTAATTTTTTTTCTTTTATGGCTCCAGCAACTGCACTAAATATTCCGTCTGCTTTTCTTACGCAGTTTGGAGGCAGCTCTGAACTTCGGAAGTGTTACGGGGAAGATTCCAGCAGAACCACATGCGGCAGCCTTGGGAGGAGACACTGGCTGGAAAGAGGCTCTGAGAACTTGTCCTTGCTGGGGGTTTCGTGATCACTGAGTTAACTTTTTAAAAGTTAACCGATGTAACTTTTAAAAATCCCTCAGGCAGTGGGCAGGCTATCTTGCAGTGATTTGGTTGAAATAATTCTGAGATACAGGGGGCTTTTAAGTCAAATAGAAAAACAGCATAGGTTTCTGAAGGAAAGGGTTGGGAGGTTACACCCAGGTCTGAGCCCTGATACTGGTTAACTCTGTTAACTTGGTTGACATCAAGGGACCTCAGAAGGCCTATTTCGAGTGCTCACCCCGACATCCCACAGCACGCACGCATCCACCCTGATACTCCTGCTATTTCATTCATCTCCCACTTAAGGAGTTTGAAAGCATCTGCTTAGATCACACAGTGCTTTTTCTGGAGCACAGAGCTGCACAAAAAACACTGAAGTCCTGGCTTTTAGATCCCAGCTCTACCATTTAAATGAACTTCCAGGCCAGCGCTATCCAAAAGAACTTCCGGAGATGAAGGGGATATTGTCATATGCGCTGTCCAATATGGCAGCCACTAGCCACAGGTAGCTAATGAGCACCTGAAATGTGGCTGGGGTGACTGATGAATTGAATTCTTAAGCTTATTCAATTATAATTAGTGCAAATGTAAATCTAAATAGCCACATGTGGCTGGACAGTTCAAATTGAGCCTGTTTGAGCCTCAGCAACTTCATCTGTAAAATACATCCTAAGCAAGACTGCTTTGAGGATCATACGTTATAATGCCTGGAAAGCTCCTAGCCTTGTGCCCAGCATGGAGTCAAGGTTGGTAAGACAAGAAAGTGGGACCTTTCATGGATCTGTCTTCGTTTGGCCCTAGATTCAGGACTTTGAGGCCTGATACTAACCGGGGGTGTCAGGCAGCATAAAGATTCCAACCAGCAGTTGTCCTGAGGCCACAGGAAAGCAATCCATCTTTTAGTGAACTTTCCATTGGTGGCCAAGAATGTTCTGCATGAGGAAATCTATTAACTGCTTCATGAGTGAATATTTACAGGAAGTTAGAAACTGCTGACTTTAGCTAAGGAGAATGCCCCTCTGTGGAGTTTCATGGCCGATTAAAGCTCTGGAATTTCATTGAGGGGATTTATAGATAAAGGTTACTAACTATACAAGTGCATTTTTAAATATGCTCTCACAAAGTGGAGGTTCTACTCAAGATGTGGCAGTGGGGCTTCCAGCGGGCAAAGGAGAGCTCTTTAAATACAATACTGAATAATAACAGAACTGTGCTGCTCCAAGGTTTTCAGCCACAGGCAGCATTTCCCAAAGGCTCAGACTCCCAGACTCAGAAGGACCTTAAAGACCATCTCATCCCAGCCCTCCTCCAATGCTCAAATCCTCCCAACACATTAGCTTCATCTTGAACAACTCCTGTGATAGGGGATCTCCCTGTGTCCTAAGGCAATCATTGCATCATTGGACATGTGATACTGTTAGAAAGAGCTTCCTCTGGTGAGCAAAAATCCAGTGGAGAAACATGGTGTCTTAGAAGAGCACTGAACTCTGCCATTTTCATGTTCCATCCCACTCTTTGCGCTGGCTCTGCTTCTTCAGCTCCGGAGGCAAGCTCAAGATGGCTAATCTCTTGCAATGCCTCTCCCCACAGTGGGAATAATAGCAGTATAGTAGAAGTAGTTGCACAACTATTGCTGTAATTGTTTTTTTTTTTACTAATATTACTCCTAATAATTCCTCCACAGACTTGTAAATACGTGAACATTTGCCATCTCCCTTCACCTGGCTCAGCAACATTACATGCATTGATCTCTCTCCTGTGTTAGAATTCCAGATGCCCCACGGTCTTAATAATTCAACGAGCCTGGATTGCTGTGCTGGAGACAAGCTGACACTGGAAACTATAACGGGAGTGACATCTAGAATCAGTCCATCCCTCCAGCTTCACTTTCTGTGCAGTTGCTGGTGGTGGTGGTCATACTACAAGCAACACTGAAAACACTGGGTTTCTAGGATGACCATGAATCAGGCACTATGCTAAGTACTTAGCACAGATAATTTCATTCAATCTTTAAAACAACATTGGGAGGTAGGTATTAGCATTATCGTCTACAGATAGGAAAATGGAGCAAGACAAGTTAAGTAACTTCCCTAAAAGTATGTAAGTGAGGCTAGAAATTAATCCAGACAAACCAACCCCAGACTGTGCTCTTTCCCACAGCAAGAGAGAGGTATTAAAAGCATAAACTCTGAAGCCAGCTATGAACCGTTCCTATCCCAAAGGCGGAGACACTCTCAAGAGATTATTATATAATAACAGTCCCAGCAAGAGACCAGGGGACCTCACCGGAAAATGGAGAAAGAGAGGATCAAGTGAACGGCTTCATGGGACTTTAGGGCTTGATGGGATGGGAGACGGCAGAAACTTTCTCGATGGAGGGCCCTAGAGAAGGATAGGAAGAGATAGGAAGGCAGTGTCCATCAGGTAATAAGGTCCCTGAAAATTTGCAAAATGCTGAAACATCAGTCCACTAGACAAGAGAACTGAAATGCTTTTAAAAAGAAAGGATACAAATTAAACATACTGTTATCATGTTACCTGGCAATCATGTGCCCTGGCATTTACTCAAAGGAGTTGAAAACTTATGTCCATACAAAAACTTGCATGTGGAAGTTTATAGCAGCTTAATTCATAATTGCCATAACTCTGAAGCAACGAAGATGTCCTTTAGCAGGTGAATGGATAAACCGTGGAACACTTAGACAATGGATTATTATTCAGTACTAAAAAGAAATGAGCTATCAAGCCATGAAAAAGACATAGAGGAACCTTAAATGCATATTAATGAAAAGGATACATACTGTGTATTTCTACCTATATGATATTCTAGGAAACGCACAATTATGGAGACAAAAAAAAGATCAAGGTGGCGGGGGGACACCTGGGTGGCACAGTCGGTTAACTATCTGACTCTTGTTTTTGGCTCAGGTCCTGATCTCAGGGTCATGAGATCAAGCTCTGCATCAGGCTCCACACTCATTGCAGTTTGCTTGAGATTCTCTCTCCCTCTGTCCCTCCTACTCTCTCTCTCTTTGTCTTTCTCTCCAAAATAAGTAAATAAATCTTTTTTAAAAATCATTGGTGGTAAGGTATGTGGAAGTGGTGGGGAAGGGAGGAAGAGATGAATAGCCAGAGCAAAGGGAATTTTAGGGCAGTGAAAATACTCTGTATGATATCACAATGATAAATATATGCCTTTATACATGTGTCCAAACTCATAAAATGTACAACACCAAGAGTAAACCCTGGACTTTGAGTGATTATGATGTCAGTGGAGGCTCATCCTTGGTTTCAAAAATAAAAAGCCCCTTTCTGGTGAGTGATGTTGATAAGGTGAAAGGCGATGCATGCGTGGGGTCAGGGGATATACAGGAAATGTCTCTATCTTCTCTCAATTTTGTTATAAACCTAAGACTGCTCTAAAAAAATTAAGTCTCTAAAAATTAAAAAACAAGAACAACAAAGAGAAAGAACGTCCTCATAAAAATAAATTTGACCGTTGAGCCATCAGAATGATCATTATTCCCAGAGAACTGTTTCTCAAGCTCCGACATCTTTAACCATTTTTCATTTCACAGCCTTCCATCTGCCCTTCAAGCGTGCTTATCTCCAAAACAAAGTTGCAAATTCTTCTAGTGGTCCAGAGACTTCCTTTTTTGACCCTCAAGTCTGGTCCTGTCTTCTGCTCAGTTCTACTTCAGACCTCAGTATCTGAGGTGGATTTCTAGAAACCATGGATACACATCAGAGTTCTGCATTCTATGTGAAAGTATGTTCCAAATTTCTTTTATTTTCTTTTTTTAATTTAGTTTTGTTTTATTTACATTCAATTAATTAACATAGAGTGTATTACTATTTTCAGAGGTAGAGTTCAGTGTGTTCCAAATTTCTTAACCAGCCAGGAGCCACTGGTATTTCTTGAGCACCTATTATGAGCCACAAACTGTTCTAGCACTTACATGCATTAACTCCTCTTTGATTGACCCTGTGAGATAGGTGCTATTAATCATCCCAGTTTAACGGTTGATAAAATAGAGATCGAGTAACTTGCCAAGTACTAGATAGTTTGGGTCTCAAATCAGATAGGGAAGTTGATACCCAAGGAAGGACAGTGACTTACCTAAGGTCACCTTGCCATGATAAAACTGAATTCAAGCTTCAGTCTCTCATTTCACCGCACTTTCAATGATACAATGCAGTACATGAAAATACTTTGAAAAAAATCTGCTGTACAAGTTCTATGATATATTTATTATTGTTAACATTCCTCTCCCACAAGGCAAAATGTTTTTCACACAATAGGTGGCCGACAGATATGCTTAGGCTATAAAAAGTGGACCCAGGAATACAATTTAAAATACAAGGTCTTAGGTAAGAAAGGCCTTTTTGGAAATATATAGAAAGGCTTTTTTGCACGGCCAACATTCCATTAGTACTCCAAATCATTAATCATATTTCGTGCTTCAAGTCAACCCAATGCCTTTGCCTGTAAACTTTTAACAGATTAGAAACAGGTGACCTGCTTCCTGGACTCTCCTTCAGTAGGAAAGCACTTGGGAAAAACTACAGGGGTTAGAAACTCAGGTCCAGGCTAATGAGGCCTGCACTGCCCATAAAATAGCATTGTGGAATTGGCTGATTGTCACAGGAGCTCACAGCTCAGACCCAAGAAGCCAGTCAGAGAAATAAGATGACCACTTTATAGAGTAGAGAACTAAAGTGCCCCGGGGGCTGTGCGTATAGTGGCATTAAGTGAACTAAGGCTGATGAAAGTGGAAAACAAACTCACACCCTACAACTCCAAACTTCTAGAGCATTAACCAAATATCTTCATCTGAAAGAAATAATTCCATTATGGAGGGAAAATAATCAATAGCTAATTGAAACACATCTATTGAGCAACTGCCTTTTGTCTAGAACTAGACTGAGTATCTTGAGATTTCATAGTAAGTGTTGGACATGATTTCAGCCGCTCAGAGTGTCTATATCAACAATTAGTATTAGAAATATTTTGAAGAAAGCTCTAATGGCCCTTTCAATTCTTGAATGATCCTGGTTGATACTAAAGCCACATAGAAGAATGGCTAAAACATAGACTTGGGAGCCAGATTGTGGAGGCTCAAATTCTAATTTTGACACTTACTAGCTATAACACTTACTAGCTTGATCTTGGGCAAGTCACTATCTTTCCGAGCCTCAGTTCCCCCTCTGTAAAATGGGGCAATATTTGTACATACCTCATATAGTTGTTGTAAAAATTGAATGAGTTAGCATCTGTAAAGCCCTATGTTACAATTGGGCATGTACTAAGCATCTTGTCTATACTCATTATGTCTCTATAGATTGGAAAACCAAGGCTATGTGCCCAGAGGCAGTACAGGCAACAGAGAGTGTCAGAGTGAGAAGGCCTGTTGCTGTGATGACATGTCAGACAGGATGCGTCTTCCTTTGACCCCTTCAGGATTGCAGAAGGAATCCTCAAGCTATCCTGCCAGCACTGGAAATGGGCAACTTTACTCAAGCTGCATGGCGTAGGTTCTTGTTTGGATGTAATAATCTGTTTTTAATCTTGTGTGTAAATGAACACAGAGGTTAGTCACTGGGTGCATATTAATCTAAAATAAATGAATACATTTGAATTAATCAGATCTTCAGTCTATGTAAATTGATGATTTATAATGATATTAGCACAAATTGCAATGATAAATCATTTTAAAATTAGATCCAATGTTCCTTAAGGCAGCAAGGACTCCGGAGATTTGAACATAACTTGTGACAACTTTAAAATGTAGATTGGTCTGGCTGTAGCTTGGGGGCAGAAGCAAGGGGCCAGAAGACCAGAGGGCAATGTGGAACCACATTTTATGAAGGGACAATGGTAATGGGACCTGCAAGGTCACAAAAATAAGAAAAGAGCAAGAGAAAGTCAATGACACAGACACATTCTGCATTTCCCAGTTTATTTTCTGGCTTGGGACTGAAGACTTTGAGCCTTTGATTCAATTCAAGGCAACAAAGAGGAGTTAAATTGAGGCAGCTTAATGAGAAGGAAAGATTTCAGGGGGTTCTTCCACTTGTTGGTGATTTAGGGCAAACTAACTTTGCTGAGGCTGCTGATTTCATCTGAAAAATGGACTTCATTATCCCAACTTTAAAGTACTGTTATGAGAATTAAATAATATTGGATGTGAAGTGAAAATCCCAGTTTATGAAGAATAGAGTAGTAATTTTAAAAATGGAGTCAGACTGCCTGGGTACAAATCCTGGCATTGCTACTTGCTGGCTGTGAGACTTTCAAATAATACTGTAGTGTTTCTGAGCCTCTGTTTTCTCCATTATGGAATGGGGATAATATTAGGGCCAACCTCTTAGGATTGGTGGGATAATTAAATGTAAACATGCAGGTCTTGTAACCAAGGAGGTACTTGGTGAGTGTTAGCTATTAGTATAAATAATTGTCATTGATGTTACCATGAACTCTGGGTGGTGATACTGTGTGAAACTGGCCTAAGAAGAAAGGAGGACCTATGATGGACATACCAATGGAAGAGAGAATATGTAGCCAGTGAATCAAGGGGACGAGGAAGCAAGTAACTGTACAGGAAGGAAGGAAGTGAGGAAGACATTGTTGAACACATATAGTAACTTCCCTGCTAACCCTAGACTGTCACTTTTTTCGTATGTTCACAGTTAGAGAGCTGCAGGAAGAGAGGATTGCCTGAAGGTTAGAAATTGAGCAATAGTTTGCGAGACAAAGAATAAGGGGTCGCAATCACTCTGGGCTTCCTCTCCTGGGAATGAGCCTTGTATAGAAAATAATAAAGGTCTGTGATGAGCTTTAATTTGCCCTCGTGTCCAAAACGGTGATTCTCATCTGTAACTGTTTATAAATAAAAGTACCAATGCCCTGAGATCCCACCAGAATTTTTCAGCCACCTGGCTGATGGAAACATTTTGGAGCCTTAAGATGGAAATTGCAAAATGATTGTAGAACACTGCTTCATAAACATCACAGGAGGTAAGGAGATGAGTAAGAAATAAACCGTGGCAAGAAAGCATCATTAACTATAAGTTTGTGAATAACAAGAAAATCTTTGTACACATGTCATAGAAGGAGGTACTGAGGCCACTCTCCCAAGGGCTTCAGATGAAGTAACCACTTTTTTATGAACTGAGTATTTGTGTCCCCTCAAAATTCATATTTTTGAACTCCTAACCCCCAATATAATGGTTTTTTAAAATAGAGTCTTTGGGAGATAATTAGGTTTAGATGAGGTTATGAGAGTGGGGTCCTCATGACAGAGTTAGTGCCCATATAGGGAGAGGTCGTTATAAGTGCCCTCATAAGAAATGTGTACCAGAGCTCTCTCTCTCTCTCTGCCATATAAGGACACAGCAAGAAGGTGGCCATCTGCAAGCCAGGAAGATCCTCACCAGGGGCTGAATCAGCCTCCACCTTGATCTTGACCTCCCAGGCCCCAAAACTATATGAAATAAATGTTTGTTGTTGAAGCCACCCATTCTATGGTATTTTGTCAAACTAACACACAGTTATTCTATGAATAGCACTTGCAAGAGTTAGGGTAAAAATTCAGGAACATCACACCTCATCTTTAAATTACAATCCTTCTCTTGTGTGTGTAAGTGTGCCTGTCTGTATGCAGGCAGACACACACACATTCACTCATGAAATGCGCAAACCTTTGACCGTACGTTGCAAAATCACAACATTAACCGTTTATTCTTTCCCTCTCAAAATCATACTTTCCCAGTTATCTTACAACTTACAATCAACAAAAATAGAATGTTTTCCTCTAGCCAAAAATAAAAGCTTTACCTCCCTGGTGGTCAATTGATAGACAACCCATCTATCACCAGATTGTTCCTCTTACTGCATAACTGCTATAACTTTGAGGCACTGATTCTAAATCATCCAATCATCACTAAATAAACCGTTTCTAAAAGGGTCAAATGAAGTGATTGAAAGGACATCGGAATGTTCAAAGGCACACAGATTTGCTCAAAGATACCCTCTCTAGAGAAACACTCAATGTGGGTCCATGCAGTCATGCACTCAGATGCTCATTACATCGTCATTTGAAACAAGAGCTAAGGTTAGGAAGCAACCTACATGTCCATCAACAGGGGAATGGGTAGGCAAAGGTGTTTTGCCTTGTTTTGCTTTTAATGAGGTACCTCTATAAATATTAGGGCTCCAAAAAATATTGCTGACTTAAAAAAAAAACAATTTAGATGGATACACAAATATGACACTTTTCGTGTCAAATAAAATGCAAACACAAAATAACACTGTGTATTGTATGGAGACATGTTGGCAAATGCACCAAAAGGACTGGAAAACTGCATAACAAAGTAAACAAAGTGATTTACTTCAAGAAGAAGGGAAATTAGATGGAGAAAGGCCATGTCAACATGTATAAAATTCCAACTTTAATAAGGATGTATATATACATTATTATTAGATAATAAAAATACTAATATTTTAAAAGAAAGCACACGAGGTCACCTAGGCCATTTGCAATACTGTAGTGCAATTCTTTTTTTTTTTTTTTTTTTAGATTTTAATTATTTATTTGACAGAGAGAGACAGCCAGCGAGAGAGGGAACACAAGCAGGGGGAGTGGGAGAGGAAGAAACAGGCTCTTAGTGGAGGAGCCTGATGTGGGGCTCGAACCCAGAACACTGGGATCACACCCTGAGCCGAAGGCAGATGCTTAACCACTGCGCTACCCAGGCGCCCCCTGTAGTGCAATTCTAATGCTAACCATGCAGAGGGAGTGTCAGACTCCACAGATTAGGCGCACAGTCTCCAATAAGACTGCCCTCACTTCAGACACCTGCCACAAATTTGGGAGTTCCCAGGCCACCTGCATTTCTGACCAACTAGTTACAAATCCAAAGATTCCCATGACACCGCTCAGCTTTGATAATTTACTAGAACAACTCACAGAACTCAGGAATGTGCTATCCTTATGATTACAGATTTATTATAAAGGATATCAATCAGGACCAGGCAAATAAAAAGGCAAAAGGTAAAGTCTGGGAGGGTCCTGAATACAGAGCTCCCTGCTCTCAACCTGTGGAATCAGGATATACCATCCCTCTGGCACACTGATATATTCACCAACCAGAAAGCTCCACTAAGCCTCAATGTTCAGAGGTTTTATTGGGGACCCATTACGAGGGCATGGTTGAATGAATCATGGGCTACATGATTGAATGCAATCCCTAGCCCCCCCCCCCTTTTCCCTCTCTCCCTGGTTATTGAGAGATCTAGCTGATCTCCCATGGCTCAAAGCCTCAAACCTCTAATCACATGGTTTGCCTTTCTGACTGTACCAGCCCACATCCTGAGTCACCTCATTAACATAAACTTAGGTACGTCTAAGGGGCTCATAAATAACAAAGATGCTCCTAATTCAATGGAAATTCCAAGGATTTAGAGTCTCCTTCCCAGAACTAGAACAAAGGCCAGCCACATTCTTTATTATACAATACCAATCCTCTGGTGACAAGCACAACAGCACCAAACTCATTTCAGGCTGGTGGAACTATAAAGTGTCAAGGAGGCATACCCTATTAAATTTGGGCTCACATGTTACAAAAGAAGTTACACATTAGACAAGACTACAGAGGAGCTGCTCTGTATTACCTATGTAGACTTTATAAAAGTGATTTTGTTCTCATAAGAACAAATTTTCTTTTTCTTTCTCTCTTTATTATTCATTGTTGTAGTTACATTTTGGTTAACTGTAGGTTTATTCTGCAATATTTCTTGGCAATCCAATCTAATGCAAAAAAAAAAAAAAAAAAACACCCACAAAAACCTTTCTTATATCTGTCCCTAAGTTTTTCCTGCAGCAGTACTAATACTATGAAGACTAGCCAAGTGGAGAAGAGATCTAGTTATCAAGTCCAATAGATCTGGACTCAAATCCTAGTTCTGCATCACACTCTATGACCCAACCCAGCTCCACATGTCTCTCACCTGCACAGCAGCTGCATGTTTGCATTGTGATGATAGAGATCCAGGAGATTTGGAACTGGTACACTGTCATTTCTGCCCATTATATCGGTCAAAGTGCGTCATATGACTGAATCTAGACACCTAGTGGAAGTCACGACAAAGTTACATGGAAAGGGTATCAATATAGAAAAGGAAAAGAATTGGGGCCTGTGTGGAATCTACCACAATAGTTAAAATTTTCTGAGAACTTATGCTATACTAGGATATATGCTAAGTATTTTACATGCATTAATACTCAATGGCATTTCAGGATTTTGCAGATCAAGAACTTTGGACTTACACAGCTTAAGTAAATTAAAGGTCACATAGCTACTGAGAGTCAGAATTGGAGTTTGAACTCAAATTGTCTGACTCCGTTCTTAGCCGAGAATTATGTAGTCTTTATCAATCCCCCATACCTTGATGAAACCAGAAAAGTTGGCAGAAACCACAATCATGTGGCATTAGAAAGCCTAGCTTCTATGTTGTAATATAACTTTCCATGGGATGAAGTGTGACATTTCCCTCCTTATTTGGTACTCTTTAGATTGCCTGGTTTTGAATTCCAGTTCTATAAAATTAAATATGGTTAGCTGGGATAAGTCACTTAACCATTCTGCCTTAATTTCCTCATATGTAAAAGGGTAATAAAAGTGATGTGCCTACCTTAGAGGACTGTTATATAAATTAAATGATGAGATAATTAGTCATTATTTATAACAAAGCTATCTAACATTTACATAAGGCCTCCTATATGCCAGACATTATTCAAACTCTTTTTTAAAATTTTTTCTCATTTAATTCTCATTATATTAGCATTATTCTTCTCAGTTTGTATTCAAGAAGACAGACATGAACAGTTTAGGCAACTTTCTTCAGGTCACAGAGCTAATAAATGGCAAGAGTCAGAACCTAAGGGGGCAATTTGCTTCTTGATACCTACTTTCAAACCAAGAATACTCAGATTGCCGATAGTATCAATGATTTTTTTTTTTATTGTGGTCAGTGCTGTGTTATTTTAGAGAAGGTACTCAGGGATTATGCCTACACAAGGGTTCTGTCACTGGGCTCATTAACCCCTGCCTGAAAGGACAACCTAATGGTCCACAAAGAACCAGATAATGAACCTGGAGGACTCCCATTTCCTAAAGAGGACAGCTGAAATACTAGGGCTGCAGGGCTCCCACCAGGCTGTTCCTCTCACTGCAGATTAAAAACAGATAACTCTCAAGAGATCCACTCATAAGGCCTTAAACTGGAGCTTCTGGCAGAGAGCTAAGGAGGCACTTAACAAAGTCAGGACCCTGAAGTGTGACTGCTTCTATGAAGATTGATCTGAATGGCTCCAAATAAATAAAAATGTGCTGGAGATGGTGTCTTTAGCTTCGAGGCCTGAGACATTCAGGACATTTAGTGTGAGCACCAGATACACACACACACACACACACACACACACACACACGCTACCTATGACTGCCTTAAGACTGCCTGTCTTTCCCAAAGCCAAGCCCTGTCCTTTCTGATGGAGGTTGGAGAATTGTGATAATGTGGCTTCCGTTTCATCCCACAATCAGAACTGTGTAATACAGCTGGGAACACAGACACACAGAAAGACTGACTAGCTAGCCCAAGGTCTAATTGCTGGATGTAGGAGAACCGATGTTCATCCCATATTTTTCTGCCTTTCTCAGCTACGCCTTTGCCTTTGCAGCTACAATGGTGTTTGGCAAGAGATGGCCTCAATAGGCATGATCATCTCTACCCAACTGTAAACCAGAGCCCCTCTTAATCCTTCACACCATCTCACTCTATCAATAAAAAAAAATAAAAAATAAGTATCAGGGCAAGATGATGAGAGAACTAGGTTCAGAAACATAAAACAACAAACTGTCATTCTTCTAGTTTCTTTCTAGTTTCTTTCACTTAATACATTTGTAAGAAGTCATGAATTCATTCTCTAAGTAAAGGGAAGACCCTAAAAGATTTTGATCTACTTGTGACTCTTGAGAAGTGGTATTTAAAGATAGTAAGTCAAGTGCCAATATGGTAATAACACATATGGGTTATAAAGGAAGAGTCTAGAGTTAGAGAGAATAGTTAGACAGTAGTTAGTAGCAAGACAATGCTGCATCTGTCACGCCATTTACTCTTCCTGTACATACAAAAAGTCTAAATTTCCCAGTCCACCTTGCAATTACACTGAAGCCAAGAAACTGAATTCCAGCCAATAGAAGATGGGCAAAAGTGATGTAAGCTATTTCCAGCCGTTCTCTATAAGCAATTTATTTTACTTGTAAAGTTGCATGAAGTTATATTACAAGAATATTCATGTAGCATAGTTCATAATAATGAAAGCTTAGATCAGAAGCCCAATGGGGCATTAAATACCTGAAACTTGGTATATCTGAAACTTTAAATTGTGTGCAGTCTTCAAAATGAATAAAATAGTCCCAGTAATTATGACTATTTTATGTCATACTAACCCTACTATTGAAAACAACCTAAAAACTGGTTAAAATACTTTTTAAAAAGATACTTTTTGAAGGTATCAGAGAACAACCAAGACAGATAAGAATTTAGGGGTCAGAATCCCAAAAGCAAAGAAAAAGTACTAAGACAAACTGTACTCCATTGCCACTTTTATCCTTTGGGGCTTTTCCAATCTGTAGGAAGGGGCACTGAGGTTAAACAAAAAGCAAATAGAGTTGCAGCAGTCTCACTGAAACAGAAAGACAAAAATTGGAATTAAGAGTGATGAAAACAGCCAGGAGTGGAGGGGTCCAGAGAAAAGGGCACTACAGAAAAGTAAGCCCAAAATTGCTGATGTAATTTTGCCCAATTACTCTCTGATTCTTAACTGCAGGTTTATAGAACTAGATAATGGAAAAAATCAAGCAAAAAGCAGTTGCTAAGAAGTTTAAAGTCTAAGCAAAGATTTAGGCATTCTTACAGTAGTAAGGCAAGATAAACTGGAGACTAGAGACCATCATGGAAGAAGACCCTGATAGAAGGCCCAGGTTTTAGACTGAGAACAATATAAGACTATGCCCAAAAAGTAAGGAAACACACAAAGACATAAGCCCTAATAAAGCCAGAAACTTAGCTTAATTAGATCAGTTCTCATATGTTATATAACTACAAGAAGAAAAGTAAATCCTCTCTCTAAGAAAGTAATGTCATTCAGAGCTTCTAAAATTTTCCATATACAATGTTGGGCATTTAATAAAAAATCATAAGTCATGCCAGAACAAAATAACAAGTGATCAAAAACCAAAAGAGAAAAATAGATAATAGAAACTTACCCAAAGGTGATCATGCAACTGGATTTTCAGACAGACTTTAAAGAAATTATAATTAATGAACTCAATAAAATAAAGGATAAGATAAACAATTTTACTATCTGTAAACTGATATCTATAAGAAATATCTCAATAAAAACTCTAAAATTAAAAAATGTAATAACTAAAATTAGAATAAAAGGCAGATTAAAGAAAACAAAGAAGAAAATCAGTGAACTGAAATAAATCAGTAAAAAATGTCCATATTTATGCATAGAGCAGAGAGATGAATATAGAGAAAAAATTGAAAAAAGATGCATGGAACATGGAGGGAGAAGAAAAAAGAGAGATAATTGATCAGAAAAATATTTTAAGACTGGCTGAGAACTTTCCAAAACTGGTGAAAAACAACAGCCACAGATTCAAGACTATCTCAGCACCCAAACAACATGAATACAAATGAAAAAAAGTGACAAAAAGAACATCATAGAAAAACTATTGAAAAACATAGACAAAGTAAAAATCTTAGAAAAACAGGAGGAAAAAAAAGAATCTCTTCTAAATTCTTAGCAGGAATTATGGAAGCCAAAGACAATATAATGAACTTTAAAGTGCTGAACTAAAATAACTTACCAATCTAGAATACTTTGCTCAGAAAATTTTTTAAAAATATTTTAAAATAAAGGCCAAAAACATTTTTAGAAAAACAGAAATGGAAAGAATTTGTAATTAGTAGATCTGTAAAAAAAGAAATACCAAGGGGAATCCTTCAGGCAAAAGGAAGTAATTCGATCCCACAGTTAACATCATCCTCAATGGGGAAAAACTGAGAGCTTCTCTCCTAAGATCAGGAACAAAACAAGGATGTCCACTTTTACCACGTATAAAACAACAAAAAAATAAATAAAAAATAAAAGACATCTAAATTGGCAAGGCAGAAGTAAAACTTTCACTACTTGTAGGTGACATGACAATATATATAGAAAACCCAAAAGATTCCACCAAACAACTGCTAGACCTAATAGATGAATTCAGTAAAATCACAGGATACAAAATCAATGCACAGAAATCTGTTACATTTTTATACACCAATAATAAAGCAGCAGAAAGAGAAATCAAGGCATCAATCCCATTTACAATCACACCAAAAATAAGATACCTAGGAATAAACCTAATTAAAGAAGTGAAAGGCCTGTACTCTGAAAACTATAAAACACTGTTGAAAGAAATTGAAGACGACACAAAGAAATGGAAAAACATCCCATGCTCGTGGATTGGAAGAACAAACATCATCAAATGTCTATACTATCCAAAGCAATCAACGCATTTAATGCAATCTCTATCAAAATACCAACACGATTTTTCACAGAACCAGAACAATTCCAAAATTTGTATGGAACCACAAAAGACCCTAAATAACCATAGCAATCTTGAAAAAAGAAAAGCACAGCTGGAGGCATCATAATTCTGAACTTCAAGTTAAATTACAAAGTTATAGTAATCAAAACAGTAGAATACTGGCACAAAAGTGGACACATATCAATGGAACAGAATAGAAAAACCAGAAATAAGCCCTCAACTATATGGTCAATTAATCTTCAACAAAACAGGAAAGAATATCCAATTGGAAAAGGGCAGTCTATTCAACAAATGGTTTTGGGAAAACTGGACAGCAACATGCAAAAGAAAGAAACTGGACCACTTTAATACACCATACAAAAAGTATATTCAAAATGGATGAAAGACCTAAATGTGAGACCTGAAACCATAAAAATCCTACAAAAGAACACAGGCAGTGACCTCTTAGACATCAGCCATAGTAAATTTTTCTAGATATATCTCCTGAGGCAAGGGAAACAAAAGTAAAAATAAACTATTAGGACTACATCAAAATAAAAGGCTTCTGTACAGTGAAGGAAACAATCAACAAAAGTAAAAGGCAACCTACAGAATGGGAGAAGATATTTGCAAATGACGAATCCAATAAAAGGTTAGTATCCAAAATATATAAAGAACCTATAAAACTCAACACCCAAAAGCAATGATGCAATATACCTGTAAACAACCCAAAGGTAAAAAATAAAAAGCATAATGGAAATGAGAAAAAATTTTGAACCGAATTTTAATATATAACTATTATAGTGTCTAGAGAAAAAATGTATATCCTTAAATGCAGACACTTAAAAAGAAATAAAAAAGGCTGAAGATCCATGACCCAAGAAGTCATCAGGTAGCATGACAAAGAATGGTAAATGAAATTCAAGGGAAATTTTAAAAAGTAAAAATTTTTAAAGATTAATACAATTTATAAATTTCCTGCAATTTTAAGAAAAAGCAAAAAGGAAAGGGCACAAATTACTAATATCAAGGAGAAAAAGAGAACACCCTCACAGTTTCTACAGTCATAAAGATAATAAGAAGAGTATCAATGACTTTTACGAATAAGCTTGAAAGCTCAGAATAAATAGATAAATTTCTTAAAAGTATAGTTTACCAAAACTGGCACAGAATAAATAAAAGGTCTGAATATCCCTGCATCCATTAAAGAAATTTTACAAGTAAGTTTTCCCACAAAGAAAACTTCAGTCCATAATAGCTTAACCAGGGAATTCTTTCAGATATTCAATAAGAAATCAAGCAAAACTTACATTAACTCTTCCCAGGAATAGAAAAAAATGATCTCTTGTTAGGATATTAGCATAACCTCAAGCCCAATATCTGTCAATGAAATTACAAAACAAAACAGTACAGACCAAATTCTGTAATGAACACATACTCAAGAGTCCAAAGCAAAGTAATAGCGAACCAAATGCAGTGACACATGGAAAGGATTTATTCTGCTAACAAAGATTCTTTCCTTGGCCAAACTTTAATCAAGTCTCTATGAGCCCTGTGCTCAAGAAGCCCAAGCCTTGGGCTTCTCCCTCCATCCTGTTGAATCCAATTTTAGCAAGAATCCTGCTAAATCAGTTTAGCCAGAATCCCCTACACACCCTCATTATCTAAGCAAATTTCTCATCTCCCATCACCCCAGGTAACATCTGGTCATCCTGGCCTGCTTTCAGAGCAAGAATCCTACTAGGTCAGTTTAGTGAAGAACTGCCTTATACTCTTAGCAATTTTTTATCCACTGTTCCCCTCCCCGCAACCTTGTTCATGGCTATAAATCCATATTATTCTTTTTTGTATTCTGAATTGAGCCCCATCTCTCTCCCTTACTGAAAAACCCCATTACAGTAGTCCTTTCTCCTATCATGACAGTACTAAGTAAAGTCTGTCTTACTATTTTAACACAAGTCATGAATAACTCTCTCATTAATGCTGCCATCACCTCTTCTATTCATCATTTCTCTAGAAATTTTAACTAGTGCTGTAAGATAGAAAAAAATTAAATTAAAATGTTATTATTCACAAAACTATAACATAAATAGAAAAATGCAAAAAAACTACAAATAAATTATGAAAATAAATTAGTTTTTCAAGATTTCTGATTACAAAGTCAACACACAGAAATTAATTGTATTTCTACATCCCAATATCAAATAATATGAAATGAAATTTACAGAAATATAAGTAACAATACCTACAATTCAGATACATCAATACCTAGGAATAAATCTAATTTTTTAAGTGAGCAGAACTCCTCCTCAAAAAAATAAATACAAACATTAATAAAAGAAAGTTAAAGAAGAACTAAACTGATGAAGAATTATACTATTTTCATGGATTAAAGGATTCAATATCCCAAAGATATCAATTCTGCCCAAGTTGATCTATAGATTCAGTTCCAACAAAAATTTCATGGAAATTGATGAGATGATTCTAAAATGAATGTAGAAGTGAAAAATATTTAGAATAGTAAATATAATGCTGAGGAAGACCAAAATTGAATGACTTACATTACCAGATACCTACTACTCTTACAAAACCACAACTCTAAGTATGGTGGTGAAGAAATGATAGACCACAGACCATAGAAGAATAGAATAGAGGCTCTAAAAACTGAACCATCCACATACACACTTCTGATATAGCACAAAATTTGCCCATGAAATGCAGTGGAAGAAGCACAGTCTTTTCAATAAATAATGCTAAATCAACGAACCTTACCCCTTTCCTCACACCATATACAAAAACTGGTTTCAGATACATCATAAATCTCATTGTGATAGGTGAAACAATAACATTTATGGAAGATAATATAAGACAACAGCTTCAGGCTAGGCAAAAATTTCTCCAACAGAATGCAGAAAACACTAATAAAAGAAAATACAGATAAATTAGACTTCATTAAAAGATACTTCAGAACGGAAAGTGAGAGCACAAAGTGAGAGAGGATATTTTCAATACATGCATCCAAAAGTACTTATATACAACAAGTACTTATATTCAGAATATATAAAGAACTCCAATACATCCATAAGAAAGAGAAAAACAACCCAATAAAATAAAGGCAAAAGACTTGTCCAGGCACTTATCAAAAGAAGCTAACCAAGTGGCTAATAAGCATATGAAAATGTGTTCAGTATCCTAAGTCATAAGGAAAATGCAAAATAGAGCCACGATGAATTACT
Source organism: Ursus maritimus (assembly GCF_017311325.1). Taxonomy (NCBI): domain Eukaryota; kingdom Metazoa; phylum Chordata; class Mammalia; order Carnivora; family Ursidae; genus Ursus; species Ursus maritimus. Next base: position 72,435,821 of record NW_024426996.1, read on the forward strand.
ATTTGATAGCCACAAAATTGGCTTAAATTTAAATTTTAAAAAAACTCCTACTAAGTGCTGGCAAGAACATAGAGCAACTGGAATGCTCACCTGCTGCCTATGGAGACACAAATTCTTACAATCACTTTGGAAAAACTGTTGGCAGTAGCAACTAATACTGAGTATGCACAGGTCTTCCGTCACAGCAATTCCACTCCCAAGGGTGTGCCTAAGAAAAGTATATATCACCTATCACGTATCAGAAGATACATATGTATAAAAACATTATTCATAGTAGCCCAGAACTACAAACAATCTGCAAGTCCACCAAAAGCAGAATGAATAAGCAGATTATAGTACAGTCAGACAATAAAAAACTCTGCAGCAATAAAAATGAAATACTACTCCACGCAATAGTGGAAGAATTTTACATCCAAAGCAAGCAAAAGAATCCAGACACCAAAAAAGTTCATGTTAAATGACTCAGTTTTTATTAATCTCAAGAAAAGGCAAAATGTATCTATGGTGACAATTCAGAATAGTAGTTACATTCAGGGAGAATGGGTAAAATGACTTGGAGGGGTAAGAGGGAGAATTTGGGGTACAGTTATATTCTATCTTAATTTAAATGGTGGTCACATGGCTATATTCACTTGGGAAAAAACTATAAAGAGCTGCACTAAAGTTCTGCACAATTTACGGCATACTTTAAGCAAATTTTTTTAAGTTTAGATTTGCATACATAATTGCCAAAAAAAGGGAACAACTTAAATGTCCATCAATAGGGGAATAATGTATAGTAAATTACGATGTATCAACATAATAGAGTATTATGCAACCATTACAATGATAATTATGACAATGTAGCATCATGAACAAATGCTTACAATTTAATGTGAAGCGAAAACATATAAAATGATATATACAGTACGATTGTAGCTGTGTAAAAATATGCATGCATATTGGCAAGTACTAGCATCTTATATACAAACACTGAAATAATTATGTATGGGTGTACACTTAAAGATTTGTTTTTCCTTTTTATAAATTGTTTTTTAATATTGCTTTGAAACCATCTATTCAATAATAAACACATGCAGCAGGGGAAAAGAAAATAAATAAAGATTTGCATACATAAACATAAAAAGATGTCCAAGCTATAATAGTAAGTGAAAACAGCAAATTGTAATAGTCCCTATAGTCCAGGCCTATGTTGGAAAAATAAACTTAAAAAGCATAATGTGGGGGGGCGCCTGGGTGGCACAGTCGTTGGGCGTCTGCCTTCGGCTCAGGGCGTGATCCTGGCGTTCTGGGATTGAGCTCTGCATCAGGTTCCTCCACTGGGAGCCTGCTTCTTCCTCTCCCACTCCCCCTGCTGTGTTCCCTCTCTCACTGGCTGTCTCTATCTCTCTGTCAAGTAAATAAATAAAATCTTTAAAAAAAAAAAAAAAGCATAATGTGGGGCACCTGGGTGGTTCAGTTAGTTAAGCGTCTGCCTTGCACTCATGTCATGATCCCAGCGTCCTGGGATGAAGCCCAAGTCAGGCTTCCTGCTCAGCAGGAAGTCTGCTTCTCCCTCTCCCTCTGCCCTGCTCATGCTCTTGCTTTCTCTCTCTCTCAAATAAATAAATAAAATCTTTAAAAAAAAATTTAAAAAGTAAAAAGCATAGTGTGTGCGGATCCAGAAGACTCTGCCACCTAGAGTGAAAGCTGAGTGTGAGAATAAGAGACTTCCCCTCCAAGTTTATATTCTTTATTATTTTAGGGCTTTTTTTTCCCCGCAAGAAGCATGATTACTTAACTGATGGGGATATTTTTTTAATAAAGCTTCTGAAAAGCAATTGAGAAAATGAGGCCTTGAAGTGAACTATAATTCAAATAAAGACATGGCATCGAGAGACATTTAGTATAAAATATAATTTGAATTTGATCCTTTTGCCCTGAAGAATGCCTGAGCACAGGAAGTGGGAGAGGAGTCTAGATGTCTGTAATGTCTCAAGCAGGATCATAACCCCTGTATCAAAGTTACATATTTTAACACAATGTCAAAAATCAAAGGATGTTCAGGTCTACTATCGCCCTTCTTCTTCCATCCTGCTTCCAACCCTTTCCTATATGCTGTATTTTAACAAACTTTATTTCCCTCCGAAGTCTTCTATATTTTCTCCCACAGGAGTAGAATGTATTCTGCCGTATTACTTTCAATTACCATTTAATAATTTATGAAATTAGTCGGCATCATACCTGCAGTATTTCAGTCAGGCCCCATTACATTGTAATGAGGTTTGATTTAACATGGTCATTATAAATGCTGCTAAAGGTTAACAGGGAAAGAAGTTTCATTCCAATGCATTTTATTTCAATCATTTAGGAATAAAATAAGCATCTGTCACTAAGCATGGAAGCTCCTTTTCCTATAAGCATCAGGGTATGATTATTTCTCTCACAAAAGTTTAGCAGAATATAAAGGAACATGGTCTGGCAGAAAGCCAACTTGTGGGAAGCATGGTGCAGAGCAGAAATTTCCAAGGATTGTGCCATAGATTTTTTGGGTAGAATCATCATCCTTTGTTGTGCAGCACTGGCAGGATATTCAGCATTCCTGACCTTTGCCCCACTAAACCCCTATAGCATCACAGTCATTGCTACAGCCAAAAGTAGCCTCCAAATCTCCAAATGCCCTTTTGGGGGCCATATTTCTCCCAGTTCAGTACCACTGGTTTAAAGGGTTAAGCACTAGTTTGCAAGTTTAGGAAGTTTCATTCTGAAAGTCTAATTTACGAAAGACATAATTTTTGATGTAATCAGAAAGGAAAAAAAGTAACTGTGATCTCAATCATCCTCTAGGGAAGGTAGATCCATTGTTTGGTGAGCGCTTACAGTGACCTGAAGGGCCAGCTTATATCAGCTCTTGAGAACTGTGTACCTCTCCCCAACCCTATGTTCGGTGACCCCACATAGCTATTTTGAAATCAGCCATGGTGGGAATTTTGGGAAAGCCAGTTGTTAAATATTCACCAGTATACATTTTTCTCGATGTATATGACTAAGTTTTGGATAGGAGGTAGGGAAAGAGAAAGAAGAACTTAGAACATGGATTGAAAAAAGGAACAAAGAACAAAAAATTGCAGCCCTACTTTGTGGTGACCGTCAATATTCAGTAAATTCTCCTCAACTTATGAAATGTTTGAAGCAAAGGAGCAACAAGTGAAGTTGCTGAGTTTTGCCTGAATGTTGGTCTATTCATTCATTCAACAAATATTTATTGAGCACTAATCAAGTGCCAAGCACCAATCTTGCCATTAAGTTGGCGTGACCATTCAAAGACAACACACCTAATTACAGAAACATGAGACAGAGGAGATCCACAGTAAAATTTCAGTTCTATTATGTACAAACTTTATGGAGGACTTTGAACATTTCCTTGGAATCAGTGAAGCTCCGATCAAATCATACCTGGATGTGAAAGGAGTAAGGAACTGAATTTCATATGGAAAACACCAATTTAACAGAGGTGTAGTTGGGGCAAAGCATCCAATTTCTTGGCATCCAACACTGAATTGCTTTCCCTCCCTCAACCCCAAAAGCAGTAACCTTCAATCACTGAACCCTGGCACTTGGAAGATGCCGAACTCAAGAGGACCCCAGATGGTGACCACTCTGGAGGCCATGTAACTTGAAGACATCACTCTTGGAGAAGCTCAGGGAGACATGAGATCTGTCTTCAAATATCTGAGGATCATCAGTTTATAGACAAGTTAGATGTCTTCTCACTAGGTCTAAGGGAAGCACTAAAAACAGTGGACAGAAAAAACAGGGTGTCAGATTTTGTCTCAAAAAGGGAAAGAACTTTCTAACAGTCACAGCTGCCTGGCATTGGAGCAACTAATAACCCTACTCCGCTATGTCAACAGGATAAAATACAAGTTCTTTTATGGCTCCTACAGTTTTCTCATGACCTGCCTGGTTCCGGCTGGTCACATCAGCTCCAACATCTTCACTCCTGCTCCGCATGTGATGTTCAGAGAAGACCAAACTGCTTGTAGTTTTGGCACATGCCAAGTTGTCTATTCTCTCGGTTCCTGGCTCCTGCCTGAAGAGTCCTGTCACCTCTTCTTCATTTGGCTATATGTTGCTTATGGGCATGCCCCTCTTATCTACTCTGGTAACATTCTATATACATTTTCACCATTGGCCTCCTGCATGCATATAAAAAAAGAATAAATCTCTGTGAGTGTACCTATTACCATTGAAAATAGTTAAATGGATTTTCCTCTAATTTGGGTACTTTATGGAATGCTCTGTATTAAAATATAGACTATTCAGCAAACATAAAATTCACTTAGGTGGGCCTTGGTGTCACTCCCAAATGGAGAGACAGTCATCTTCCAAAGCAGCTAAAGCTGAGGTTCAAGCAAAGGGAACGAGGACTGCCAGTTGGGACAGGAATGCCATATGGATGGCAGGTCTACTTGTGGTTACAGAAAAATAAGGAAAGCTTCAAATATGAATCCCAAGTCAAAACTCACAAGGATAGGCATTCTAAGTTGCAAATGTAATTTGAATTGGGCTGATTTTCACAAGTATAACTTTTACCCATAGTTGAGAAGTGTTTCTCATCATCACTCTGTAGACTAGCTGGTCCTATTTAACATGTCTGATTACTTCCTTTTCTCTCCTAAGCCAGTGACTTGGTCAGAGTCAGAGATGTGACTATGCTCTGTTGACCATTACATTTCCCATACTTAGCTGGAGGGGAAGGAATTAAAGTACCTGGTCTATGATTCATTTGTCTCTCAGTTATCAGAGAGAGAAGAAAACGAAGATAATCTAATCTAATCACCTGTAGACATGCTGATAGCTGGACCTCCTGGAAAATAAAAGCATGATATTTCCCAGAAGAGGGTCATTATTTACCGAATGTTCTTAGCAGGATGTCTCTGGTTTAGAATCGCTTGTGGTAAACAAACCTAGAATCAGTGGATTTATATGGCATAATTTCCCAGAGCATGTCATGTAAGTTGTACAAATATCTGGGGGTATACATGGAGATGTCTCCTAACCCAAACCCTCTCCTCTGGGTGCAGTAACCCACAAACCTCACTTAGGGACTTCACGTACTATGCTGGGCTGGAGATTCCATATGTGATACAGGAAGGAAAAATCTCGGAAGTCATATAGGATGTCCCAGACCTCTCCCTGCTTCTCCTGTGCTATCTGATTGCTTGCATCTCTGAATGATTAGCCAATCTTGGTAGTATGTAAGACCTTCGGTCTGCTCAAGTCTGATTGGACGATCCAATCCTCTGTGTTAGCTAATGCAGACATTTATTGAGGTAGCTCAATAAATACCGGCTAAACCAAATACCCAGATAGCATGTGCCTTCTTGTGCATAAGTTAGCTCCCGTTGCTAGAATTATTACAACTGGAGTTGAAAGACAAACTTTAAAGATACCCATCTAGTGGGGTTCTGTGTTAGATGACTGCTTGTACTAGATTAAGCTTTAAAGGCCTCCGACGTTAATATTCTATAACACAACGATCTGTCTTTGGAAGCTTGAGTCTCTGCACTCAAGTCTCACCCCAGACCTCAGTGACAGGATAAGCAATCTGCAACAACAGGAAGTTCAATTCACATGGCTCCTGCTACCACAGACTGACTCGAAAGACAGAGCCAAGAATTATTCGCTCTTAACAAAGCCATTAAAAACAACAACCACCTTGAGATACTTTTGATATATTGATTCTATGATCCTCATAATAGCCCTGTGAGATTATAAAAGGGGAGAAGCTATTTTCCTATCTAATTAGGAAATAGACTCAGAGAGGAAGTGATTTTTCCAAACTCACACAGCTAATATTTACCAGCGATGGGCCTCAACTGCAAGTCCTTGGCCTCCAGAGACAGTGTTCTTTCCCTNATGTTCTCATACTACCTGTCTCATTCTTTCCAACCTTGGACAAAGAAGTAACCACAAAGCTCTCTGAAGCACAATTTTCTCCTTTGCAAAATGGCCATAATGGCCCGACCTCACATATAACACGGTGAACCTTACATGACAGTGAATGCTTGTTTAGTATTCTGGCAAAATTGAGAGTACGAAACAGTATTACAGTAATGATTCTATGTGTCTTCATCACATTTTATAATAGTATATCCCTTCCACATTCGTTGCCTCGTTTACTCCAACCATCATTCAAGATGGACAGGGTGGGCATTTTTATTCCTTACAAGAATGTAACCAGGACTTAAAAGTTTAAATGAAATGACTAAAGATGAGGCCGTGAACTGGAGGAGATAATGCTAAGTGAAATAAGTCAAGCAGAGAAAGACAACTATCATATGATTTCTCTCATCTATGGAACATAAGAACTAGGATGATCGGTAGGGGAAGAAAGGGATAAAGAAAGGGGGGGTAATCAGAAGGGGGAATGAAGCATGAGAGACTATGGACTCTGAGAAACAAACTGAGGGCCTCAGAGGGGAGGGGGGTGGGGGAATGGGATAGACCGGTGATGGGTAGTAAGGAGGGCACGTATTGCATGGTGCACTGGGTGTTATACGCAAGCAAATGGATCATCGAACTTTACATCAGAAACCGGGGATATACTGTATGGTGACTAACATAATATAATAAAAAATCATTTAAAAAATAAATAAATAAATAAAAATAAAGATGAGGCCGTGAAAGTGGAACTCCTCGTTGTCTGGTTCCAAAACCCCATCCTAAATGCCACAAAGATTTTATAAAACGGTGAGAAATTTCACTCCCTCTCCCCTTGACAAACTTACAGCTTTGTGAATGACTAGGACTTTTTAAAATGTCATGTATATTATACAAAAAATTCAACCCATCTAGGAAACAAGGTGTGTGACTATGGGTTTCAAACAGTGTTTAAAGATCAAAGGCGAGGAAGCTTCACTCTCCATTCAGCATGTGCAGAAATCAGTCCTCAGGGGGAAAGCCAAGAAGAGCTAGGACCACCACCGAGTTGCAAGCATAGAATGCAGGTGCAGAGTTAGGCACACTGCATGTGTTCTCTGAATCCTTGGTCTTACAAGTAATTAAATTTGCGGTTGAAGTAAAATAGAGAGATAATAAAATGATCTTGAATTTTCCCTGATTCCTGTAGCCAATGTTTTCCTAAGAAATTCACTTAACCAGAATTTCACTGTCTTCATCTGTAAAATAGAAATCAGAGTACCTGTTAGATCTGCTATGAGAAGACAGCTGTCTGCTAAGATCTGTTTGTCCTTTCTTCAGAGGTGCATTTCATTTCCCAGCCTCCTTTGCAATTTGGCATGGTTGTGGGACTAGGTCTGAGCCAGGAGGATGTGAGTGGCAGCCATGCGTTAAGCTGGGCTATAAAAACCTCCAGATTCCTCCATGTCGTCTTTTTTATCCCTCGAGACCAATCATGACAATTGGAATAGCCTTGGAAGCCATGTGTTCAAGATGGCAGAGCCATAGTCAACCGAAGTCCCTGAAAGACGGCATGGGGCGGAAACTTGTCTCCCCACCACCCACCACCTCTGCTGACCTGGGACATCCATCCCTGCTAGACTCAGGTGAGAAAAAAACAAGCTTGCTCGTGTTTGAGCTACTACATTTTTAATTTCCTTCTTGTAGCAATTTAGCTCACATAAACTAATACAAGCGATAATGTGTGTTGCAACTGTAAAGGGTTATTTTTCTTCAGTGTCATTATTCTAAGCTCAGCTCTTCCCCAGTTTAATTTTTATGACATATGTCAGCTTTAAAGTCAACCTGTTCATTTTAATTATATGTTGTTCACAATAATGAAAATATCTCTGTGCCACCACTCTACGATCTCTCTCAGACGGCAGCTTTTATCATGGCAATTCCAAGTCAAGAAAACTCAGTTGTTCCTAATTACTCCAAGCTTGGAATCATCTGCTGCAGTAGACAAACTAGTCGCGCCTTGTGGCAAGAGGCACTTCCTGGAATTGGTTAATTCCCATTCACAGCTAAGCAAACTGAACCCCAGAGAGGTACTTAATATGGTGTGATCTGGGAGCCCCAGGGAGGCCCTTCCCTTCCGGCTTGTCTGCCATTTACAGAGCAGTGCTGGAGAAAGTAATTTAAGCTTTAAATTGAAATTTAAAACAAAAAACATGGTCATTTGGACTGCTAATAGGTATAATAAGGGCTTCTAGTCTCTCCTACCTGAATCCATCTCAAATATCACTTTCAAATTATTGTTTGTAAAGCACCACTTTATCTCACTCTTCCCAAAGTCAAGAACTTGTGGCGGCTTCCTGTGGTCATTTACCTTGGCCTTCAAGACTCCCCTCCAGGCTCTGGCCCCACCTTGCCCTCCGATTCATTTTCCACCTCTGCTGGTCAATCTCCTCCCATGCTCTGCACTCCCCAACCTCCTGGGGTCCTAGTACTTCCGCTGATGCCTGACAGCCACTTGTCTCTGCTCCTTCACCCATCTAAGTCTTGCCACCCTTTCAGGCTCAGCCCATTCTGCCTACTCCATGACGAACATGTTTATGCCAAAGACTCCAGATCCCATGGATCTTGATTTCTGAAATCCATGGCCTTCTAGTTCAATACTACGCAACGGATATTTCATTCTTTGCTACTTGGTTTTGTATGTTTTCTTTCTGTTGTCTTTTAATTCTATAGGAATTAACATTTTAAATTTTATAGGAAGAAAAAAAATTTTTTTAATTCTATAGGAAGAAAAACTTCACACTAAGAGACATCATAGTGGAGGCATCAAGGGAGTGGGATACTAATCACTGAACATGGGAAAGTTCCTTGAAATCCCTGGCCCGCGGTTTGTACATCATTAAAAATGAGTTTAATGAACTATCCAACTCCAGCATTGAGGAAATGCGTTTTGCATCCCTGTATCACTAATTCAACAAACACTCATTGAGCCCCTGCTAAACGCCACACGTTTCTCGGAGCTGAGAATTCGGTGACGATTAATCTTCCCCCTGAAGAGGTCTGCGGTTAAGGTGAAGAAGCTTGCTAGGGAACATAGTGAGGCCCCTGTTATGAACGGCATGCAAGCAGAGGCTAAGGAGGTAATTGCTGCCAGGGCTGAGAGTGTTTTAGCAAGGACTCCTCTAACCAGCAGAGGCCCACGGGTCCTGTCAGGAGGCTGCAGGTCACACGCACTTCCTGCCCTCTGGAATCCAACCCGTAAGATAGTCACAGGGTCAGTTTGCAAAGGTCAAACAGGAAGCAAACTATTGATTCATGTATTGATTTGGGCAGCTTGTCACCAGCTAGACCCCAAGACCTGACGTGTACTGCCCACCGGCTCGTACTTACTGACCTCTGTTTTACATTTTTCTTTCAGCTCTTCTTTCCAGCTTACCTCAGTACTCAGGCAAATGAAAGCCCGAAACCACCCACCATCCCAGACCACCCAGACCTTTTGAGCCAATCCCCTGGCTCGTGCCTGCATGATGGACCACGGAGTGACTTCTGGAATGACCCACCGTTACCTTTACCTCATTCCAATACTAAAATCCCCACCCAGGGAGGATCCGCATAACACGAAATGTATGGATGCTCACGTTTCCTAAGGCACTTGTGCGACCTTAAGCCCGCCTCTATGTACAGTGACAAGACTTCCTGATCTAAATATTTATCCTAACGCTAAACCAAAGGAACCCATTCACCCTCTCTAGGGAAGTCGTGGCTTTGCAAGCCATTCCCTGTGATCTCCTTATTTGCTGCAAATAAGTTTTGTTTGACAGCTCAACTGGGTACAGATTCTGATCCACTGGGAGCAAACTCCTGTTGATTTGGTTACAAGCTCACACCGCTAGAACAAAATATCACAGGCTGGGCAGCTCAAACAACATTCCTCACGGTTCTGGAGCTGGAAGTCCAAGATTAAGGTTCTGGTTGACTCCGTTCCCTGTGAGGACCTTCTTATCCTTGCATGTCAGAGAGAGCAAGCTCTGTTCTCTCTATCTCTTCGTATAAGGATGGCATTCCCAACATGGGGAGCCCCCCCCCTCATTTCAACCTCATCTGAACTTAATTACCTCACAACGACCCCACCTCCAAATACCGTCACATTGCAGGTTAGGGCCTCAACATACGAATTAAGACTGGGGGCTGGGGGGGGATGTACAAAAACATTCAGTCTATAACATGTATTAATTAATTGATACAAGTTAATTATATTTGCATTAATGTATTTATTAATTACATATGTAGTAATTAAATACAGATGCAAAAATTAATAGCCATGCAAGCGTCAGATATTCCTTAACAGAGTTCTGGTAAAATATGGGATAGAGAATATGGCTAGTCCTCAGGCTACCCACTTCCTACCTAGAAAACAAATCTTAAGGGAGGTTGGTGGAGTGGGAACAGGTGGGAAGCGAGCCTGGAGAACAGCCCCTGAGCAGCCTTCCCAACCAGCTGCAAGAATTAGGCCAGGGACTCACCTCAGCCGCTCAGAGTCATGCCTTCTCTCCTAGGAAAGGGGGGGACACCACAAGTGTTCTCGCGTTCCTTCTCCCCTGTGGTTGCCGGACATAGGAAGAGGGCTCACCCACAGTAGTTCTCAATATCCTCTCGAAAATGCAATATTAAGATCCAATCTGTTGTAGCATCCAGAATAGCAGAGAGCCCTGGTGAGCCTTTTAAGCCATCAGACCATCCCCATGCCAGAATGCCAGCCCCACATATAAACGGACCTCATTTACCATCCACAGCTCACAGACCTGGCCCCGAATGACTTACAGAAACCTCCCCTGCAAACTACATCCCCATCTGTCAGATTCGGTCATCATCACTCATCCAACACTCAGTCTCGCCTTGTAGGTTCTATGTTCCTAACCCCGGGCTGCATGCCTCTTCCTGAATACAGCTCAGTGTCCCTCCAGCTCTGCCCCCCACGGCCGCTCCAGAAAACGCTTCTTCCCCAGTGCCAGCCCTCCCTGTCATTACATCACCCATCATCCTGTCCCATGCCTACAAGAGGATCCCACTACACAGACCAGGGCCTGTGGCAGGAGCTCAGTGAATGTCTGCTGATCTTATCATTTTGATAAGGGTTGAGATGTGCCAGTCTTGACCTGCTTTTTAATTCCTAACGATAATAATAATATAATCATTAATTAACTCCTGGCTGTGATCGAAGTATAGGTCAATGAATTCACATGCATAATGTTCTTTGACTCTCAAAAGAGCCTCTAAGGTAAATGCTTCTATTACCAGCCCCATTTTATAATCAGGAACCCAAGGCTCGGAGAGTTGGGACCTTGGCCAAGCTGGTAAGTGGTGGTAGGGCTCAGTGTCGCCTTTAGCCGAAGGGGCGTGGCTTTCTAATGTGGTTTTAATTATACCTGGAAGATTATGGGAAACCTCCCTTTCCATGTTCTGCTCCTGATTCTGGGCTTTTGTTCACCCTGGAAGACTCATCTTTGTCTTTGCACCCTGAGTTGGAGTGCCCTGGACATGGGAGGACAATTTCTAGCTCCAACAGGTTGGGACGCCCTCAGCCAGTTGTGTAACCTCTATAATCTTTACCTTGCCGTCTGCAGAATGGGGATAATGCCACCAGCTTTGCCTTTTCCTACAGGTTTTCCAGGATTGTGGTGAAAAGCCAGTGGGGTGTTGCATACGAGAGCATTCTGAAAGAACAAAACAGTCAAGTCAAAATATGGTTGAGCATCAGAATGACCCAGAGAGAGCTTGTGAAACCCACATTCCTGGAGCCCATCTGCAGGTTTTCTGACTCAGTCGTCCAGCGTGGGGCCTGAGAATCAGTATTTCTAACAATGTTCCAGGTGATGCTGGTTTGAGGACCACATTTTGAGAATCACCATCCAATGCTAACCCCAGCTCTAAGCAAACTGCCCCCAGGGTACTCCCAAAGTCATCTTCCTTCTGTGTCAAGAAGGGCGACAGTGCAGGCTGGATTTCGGTCCCTATCAGCCATCCCAGGGACATCATGAACAAAGAGACAAAGGGAAACTGTCTTTCTTTCTCAGATAAGTTCTTTGTCAGGTCAGGCTTTTGATGGGTTAATGCGAGGGTAGGGGTACCAAGCCAAGGAGCTGTGGTGAGGAGCACAAGACTTACAGGTAAAATTATAGCAGCCACCAAACAGGGGGACATGAGTCACGGCAGTGGTGTCTGGGAAACAATAGGACGACGGCGCAGATTGCAAGGCCCTGGATGCCTGGCTCCAAGACGGCTCTCCTCTGCACAGGAACAAAAGTACACCGTGTGCTCCAGTCAGCCTCCCGGGAATGCTTCAGCCCAGATCTCCTGACAGGCTAATAGGAGTTTTTCCTTTTCCTGACGAGGGAGCCGTTCTCTCTTGATGCCTTTCTGAGTGTGTCTGTGGTTGATAACGGCGTAATTTCCCTCGGAAAATGTCCTTTTCTTCTGTCCCTCTCATTCCCCATGCAGTGCCTGCTATAGGGGAGAGGTGGTGGGGAGGGAAGGAAGAGCAGGTTTTCACCGCTCGCTCAGCCACCTCGGGCGGATGGGTCCAGAATAGGAAGGTCAAGGCCAGGGCGCAGGCTTCACCTGCCCCAGGCCCGTGGGCGGGGACTGTGTTCCCTGGTGAAGCGGGCACCTGGGCAGCCTCACACACCCCTGCTGGGGGCACTGAGCTGCCATCGTCATGGGGATCCAGCCCTCTCTCCTCTCGATTACGGGGCGCCCGAGGAGCTGCCGCCGGACGCCCGGAGGTCACCTGGTGGCTGGGGCCGCGCGNNGGGAACGGGCAAGGGGCGGGGCCGTCCCCCCAGCGGCGGCCGCTCGGTTTCGGCCTTCAAAGTCCTGCGGGTACTCCACCACCCCCTTGCCCGCAATAGTCTGGGCTCCTCAGATATGCAAGTGACTCATTTTCCATCCATCAGAGATGAGACTTAAATAAATAAAAAGGTACTTCGTGGGGCGGCTGGGCCTAATGATAAGCAATTATGGGAAGCCAAATGAAGGCAGTGCTTTGTGCGAGGCCTGTGAAATTGGTTAAGCAAAAAAGAATAATGACCCGTTTCAGTGATTCATCCCTTTGCTCATTTCAGAGGGAGCATTATCTCAGTTAAGTGATGCAATTAATATGAAAATGAGGGAATCATTGTTTAAGGAGATGAGAGGAAATCGGGGAGGGGGCCGGATGCCACAGTGGGGAAGCATAAGGACCACTGAGATGAAAATTTGCATAGGTCAGTAGCAATGTGAAGCCTTCCGCGCGTATTCAAAGCTTAGCTTGCATTGTAATACTTCGCCATTAAATTCTCATTATAGTGACCTGTGTCCAACACAATTCAATTTTTCAGAATCTTAATGATAAAAAGTTAATTACGTTAAGGTGAAAACCTTTTGTACTGGGCCCTAAAATAAAACACAGAAAGGGCACCGTGAGTATCTCAGGACACCGCAGGCAGTGCCAGGGGGGCTTAAATTACTGTTTTATTAACCATAACATGATTTGCAGGTTGATTTTTTTTGTGAGCTTTGCAGGATCTTTTGTAATGAAGTCAAGAGTGATAAATAAGGTGTTTGCTTCTCCTCTTCACTTTTTTTTTTTTCCGTTCCTCGGTTCTCTGGTGGTATTTTTCCACTCTGTAGCTAGCAGACTGTATCCCAAGGACTGGTCTACATCCTTGGACACGGAAAAGGAAGAGAACGGGGATCTACGAGGCTGCAGGTGGCAGAGAGCACAAAGGATCCAGAGTCAGGTGCAGGGCTGTTACCAGCTCCCTCTGTGCCTTGGGCATGGCATTTTAGAACTAAGGGTCTCCAAGCAGAGAAGAAGAAAAGAGCATGGGCTGGTCTTTCCAGCATGGAGCTTCTGCCACTTACCGGCTCTGTGTCCTTGATCCAAATACCTAACCTCTCAGAGTTTCAACATCCTCTTGAGCAAGAAATGGATGACGTTGCCTTCCTTGCAGGAATTGTTGTGAGGATTTGGAATCAAGTATATACTGTGGTTGCTGCCAGTGGGGGGAGGGGCAGCACTGGTATCAGCAGGAGCATCAATGTGCTGTTAGAACCCATGCTTCACACGCAACAGGAATACGGTAAACATCAGCTCCCCTCCCGGGGAGAGCCTCCACTTCTGCCATTAGGAAGCCAGAGAGTGAATCATGGTTTTAAGATCCTGACAAGACAGAAAGGTAGCAAAGACTGCTGGTCCTCTCCACGTAACCCAACACTGGCAACTCCCAAAACAGGGAAAGGATGGCCCACAGATCTCTGGAACTAGGGGAAGGTATATGAGAACCCAAGGAGCAAGAGAAGGTGATCGGGCCGCCTGGAGGTAGGGTGGGAGGGGGTGGCAGACACAAACCCCCAGAGGAGGAGGTGTCCGGGGCAGACCACTGCAAGGCAACTGTAATAGGGTAGCATCAGAATGGCACACCGGCCAGCTGAAGGGGGAGTGGAGAATTGCGTCCACAGGCTGACCAAAGTCTTCTTCCTCCCACACCTCCAAACCCAAAGCCACGTATTTGCGACGGAAGGAGAAGCAAAGCCACAAGAGACTCAGTGCCCGGGCAGTGGCAGGGGTTGTAACTGAGATGCGGCCACTCCTCCTCTTCCACAGGAAATCGTAGAGAGAAATGATAGCCAAGACCTGGAATTCGCCCTTTAATGCTGACAAAACCAGGAAAATAGCAGCTCAGAGGGGAAATTAACACAATATCTGAAGAGTAAAATGACTCCGGTAATAATAGTAAGAAATAACCTGTCTGACACTGAGTGTGTGTGAGGCATGGTTCCACGTGCTATAGATATCAGTCTCCAGTCTCCTCAATCCTCACAACTACTCTGTGATCCCAGTTTCAAATAGGAAAGAAGGAAAGCACAGACAGGTTAAGGCATTTGCCTAAGATCACACAGCTGGCCGTTGGCAGAGCTGGGCTTTGAAAGTAGGCAGTTTGCCTCCAAAGCCTGTGCTCTGACCACCTCACTTGACTGCATTCCTGGTGGAAATACAACAAACTGAAGTATCTGTGCCAGATGAAGAAAGTGAATATATCAGCTAAAACTAAAATTGAAGAACAGTTTATTGAATGTCCCCATAAGAAGGGTAAGGAGGATATACGAGACATAAACCAGGTACAAAGTCATTTTCAAAAAATAACAAAAGACACTATGCATGAAAAACATAATACTTGTAGTTGAGATAAAGAATTCAGTAGATGGGGGCACCCGGGGGGCTCAGTCAGTTAAGCATCTGCCTTCAGCTCAGGTCATGATCCCAGGGTCCTGGGATCCAGCCCTGTGTGGGCTCCCTGCTCAGCAGGAGTCTGTTCTCCCTCTCCCTCTGCCCCTCCCCCCTCATGCTTTTTCTCTCTCAAATAAATAAATAAAATCTTAAAAATAATTCAGTAGATGGATTGAATAATAGAATGAATATAGCTGCACAGTAAATCAGTATGTTGAAAAATTAAACCAAAGATGCTACCAAAGGTTCAGGAAGGGACACAGGAATGAAAAGTATGGAAGAAGACAATCCGTCAGGGTAAGCATCAGCGTCAGCATCACAGGACCTCTAGCAAGGGAGAAAAATATGAGGGAGAAAACATGCAACTAAATGACTGATAACTTTTTCAAATTAGGGAAACATATGTGATTGAAACATTTATAGAATCCAAACTTA
Organism: Ursus maritimus; assembly: GCF_017311325.1. NCBI lineage: Eukaryota > Metazoa > Chordata > Mammalia > Carnivora > Ursidae > Ursus > Ursus maritimus. Next base: position 72,451,428 of record NW_024426996.1, read on the forward strand.
CAAAAAACCAAGCATATTTTAACCCAACAAAGAGAAAAATAACATCAATAAACACTTGAAAAACGATTTAAAAGCTTCCAAAGGAAAAGGTCACCTACGATGAAACAAAGATCCAATTGACATCTGATTTCTCAGCAG